>NC_088888.1:8206731-8522148 GCF_037157495.1 Lathamus discolor
TATGAGGTTTTAAAAGAAATATTGTGAAACTACTGAAACTCCAAACACCAAATTGAGTATTAACATCGTACCAATGTTCACAACAGAGATAATCCAATAATCACTACAGGCTGGTTAATTCTCAAAAGAAGATACTTTCTCCAAGGATTAGAGGATGAAATCAGAATTATTTTACAGAAAGTTATTTTAAAGCTCTCATATATGTATATATACACACACACACATATATACGTAAAAATATAAATACACCAACTTCTACATTTGATGTAGTACCACCTAATATTCCAAATAAAAATACAGAAGGATACAACATCAATAAAACACACAGATTACAAACCACCTAATGACCAGTTCTCAAATGCAGCTGCCAATGGGGAATGGCAGGAGAGCTTCTACACAGATTTTACAGGGACTGATATAAGGTTTCTCAGTGACATTTTCATTTATGTCTTGACTATTAAATGTTGTCTATGACACAGTTAAACAGTGCCAATCACTTCATCTTGTATCTAACTTTTATGAGATCCTGAACGAGTTCAATCTACATTCAAGTATTCATAAAATCTGTGAGCTTTTCAGCTCAAGTGAAGATTTTAAGAAGTGGTTCGCTATTGATGAGAAGTCTTGGAAAGAGGGCATCATGGACATTAGCAACATACTATTGAAGTTCCCACACAAAATACCGTTTGATATCAGTTTGCCAACCACTAAATTATCTTTACCTTATTTATGAAGCCCTATTTGAATTGTGGCAGATGTATCTTGCCTTAATAGATTCCCTATAGCCATAATGTCGGATTCAGGCTTAGAATGTGGAAAAAATAGTTATCAAATTCCCCTCTTCTGGGGAACTAAAGCCTAGTTTAAATCAGACACAGAAGAAACTGAACCTGAGGTTCACTCATTTCCTACAAATATTGCCTCCTTTACTGAAGTTCTGCAGAGTTTATTTTAACTTTTATGTGGCACAGATAAAGGTTCTGAAACACTGCAAGCTGTATGAAAATAAAACTGTCCTTCTACTTTTTGTAACAAAAGAGTTTGTGGAATAAAATATTTTTTTAATCACAGACATTCTAAAAAGTTCATAAACCCCTCTGTTTGTCAGCGTTACTAAAGACAGACACCTGAAATAGATGCTTGACTTAAAATATCTTTACATTCCTCACATGAGGAGAATGCCACTTTGTAGCCTAATTAGCAACATTTCCATTCACTGTAGAATTTCGTAATAGAAGACAAGTGCATGTGAAAAGTGTAAGGCAGGCCAAGATGGAAACCAAAATATTTAGTGCTGGGACTGAAGTCTCTGCTTCATACAACTTAGTACATGAATTTTTCACCTGCATCCAAAACAGAACATTATTTCTAGTGGACAGAGCTTGTGTAGCTGATCCTCCAAAACAAAACAGGCAACTTGTGCTGCACAGCACTGATTCTCTTATCACTAGGTTATGAAGCCCTTGTCCCAGTATCCACTTTAACCATTACACTCAGATTATACACCACCATTTGGTTTTGAATATAGCCTGATTATATTTAAATGAATCTTGATTATGGAGAGGAAGGAAAACTAAAACTCACAAAAACTAGCGGTCTGCTTCTTTCCATAAACTTGCTGTATAAAGTAGCTGTAATGTGAAGCGAGTAACATCCATTTGCGGTTATAGCTGTAAATAGTAAACTGCAGTGTTGAAATTTATTAGCAAAAAGATTTCAGGTTTGAAGTTCCACTTGTGGATTTATGACAGTGAAGCCCCAAACCATATGCTCAGATTATATTAAGTTTCTACATTGACTCCTATCTACTGCTGTTTCATAAAAGATCCAAAGGAAAGTATCACTAAGCCAAAGTCTGTAAGAATTGATGTACAAGTACCTGCTAATACATACATGAATCTTTGAAATAATTATTCAAACTTGTTTTATATCAGTGAATTGAAGCATCTGTCAGTATTTGCTGTTACTTGGAGGTAATAAGAAAACAAAGAAAGAAAAAAAATTCCCAAACTTTCTTTTGCAATTTCATCAGCCTATGAAACCTGTGAAAAATCTGATTAGCAATTATTCAGACAGATAAATTACTCAAGTGCTACCTAAAATAAGCTGTCAACAGGAAAACGATAGATATACTTGGCAGACTCATGAAATAGGGTTAAGACTTTAAAATTAGCAGTGCAATTTAGCATTCAGATTACTAAGGATGAAACTGGCAAACAAATCTCACAAAATGTGGTATGAAAGAAAAGGAACAATTTATAACTAGAGAACCATACTAGCTATTCTATGATATTTGGTGGTGATACGTGCCTAATTAGAGTCTTCTGTTGAACTTATGTAAACATAAAATGGAAAATTACATGCTCTACTTTGCTGGTACAGATAAAATATAGTATTGATATAGTTAAAAACACACCTTACTACACTATAATGTTTATACAATAATATATAGTTAGGAGTATTGCTTATATATTGCATCTATTACATATAAATTGCATGTATTACCTGGTCCATTCTTCAGCACGTGTAAGTCAACCCAGCCTCATTGCAGGACTCAGGTTAAGTTATAGGTCTATTAATTTGAGTAAAAACTCTGAAACCATGCTTCCAAAAAGTAAGACAACTACCTTATTAGTAAAAAGATTTTTTCTCATCAACTTTTTCATAACAAATATAACCATGGATTACCCACACCTTACTTCTGCAGGACCATTTTTAGTGCAACTGTTCCATCTTCATAAAAAAGCTGCTCAGACTGTTTCAGTTGTGATCATTGCCATCCCAGTCTCTGTACTGCAAAGACTGCAGGATGAGGAAGTCACAGTACATCCATTCTGTAGCAGCACAGGTCGCCTCTGTGTTAAGCGCTTTATGCTTAATTCAGGTAGCTTTTAAGGCAAACATGTAAGATCTAAGGTCCACCTAAATCACAACCACACACTGTTAGGCTAACTCAACCAGCAAGACTAAGACATGCCACTTTCTATGCTGGGTAGCATACAGCACACAGATAAGGGAAAAGGTTCCAAAACACCAGCCTGCATCTGAGCCTTAGTGCAAAAACAGATGATTCAAGCATGAAACCATGTAAAGATTAACTTCAGTGCAGACTAGCAGGAAGGTTTCCAAACAGCAATGTGGAGTTCACAGCCAATACGAACAAGACCCACAAAGGTAAATTATTTTATGTTGTCCACCAATCCCTTTTTCTGCTATGGAAAATTCACCCTGTTTGCTTCTTCTTATTTTTAAACCTCTTTATCCTGGTGATGATACCAGTGCAGCCTTTTCTCCTTTGGTATTCAGGCTTGTACTTCATAATGAAGAAAAACCAAGTTTCATGATCAAGTATTCCATAATCACTTTTTACTGACTACTTTTTATTATTTTTTATTTATAGAGCTGTCAGTTGTCTTGTAATCATTGTTTTATGATGCTTGCCAAAGTCAGAATAGAGTTTTTTGACTTTAATAGACTTCTTTTTTTCTATGTTCAAGAGCTTCTAATCAGACCTTCTGCACTTAGATTCATGCAAAGGCAGATTGCAGATTCTAGTCAGACATTTAATGACATGTACTCCCATACAACATTTATTACCTTTCTATTTAATAGTTTATAGGTAGAAGCATTACTGATGAATACTTCAAATACATTGCTATATTTGTTGACAACTACAGGAATTTGATACAGACACATTCACAATTGCTACAGTTAAAAAAATTAGGTGCATATTTCCAAGACCAATATGAATGTGTGTGTGCACACATATGTATGGATCAATGAGAAATTTCTCAGGAAAATGTACTACATGAATGAAAAGTGCAGACACAACATTAATATCTAATTTTTTTAACTGAAGATGCAGATGTCTTGCTGAATTCAGTGTAGACAGGACTAATAAAATGGCTAATATTAGGATTGTCTAACACTTTTTATTAAAGTAAATTATTCATATTAGTTGTGGGTTTGGCAAGCTTTCATGACTCACAATGAAATTTTGCTAAGGCAACTAGTCAATTAGTCATGAAGAAATATGTGTCTTTCACCAGGCTAAAGAATCAAGAAACTCTAGCACACTGCTTTGAAATGTAACAGGGAGTGCCCCAATTTCAGTTGAGCCTTGTGTCACTGTTACCAGTAATTATCAATGAAGAGTTACACAATATGGGTACATTAAAACATCTTCACAAGTTTCAGAGGGGAGGAAGAAAATAAAGTTCTAATGTTTGCAAAAGCCTCAACATTTCAATGACAGCAAAAATTAAAACTAGAAGTAGTTCAATATATTTGGATTTAGATGCAATAAGTACTGTATTAAAGCACAGGAACAAATGCTGAATAACATACCATGCTACACATCTCCACCTTGTGGAAGGAATCCCAGCCATTATTAGCCGAAATGAATCACAAGGGCAACTGCTCTTGCAAGAAAATCCCTCCCAGAAATAGGCTGAATACTGAGGATTTTTCTTCTCTTTAAAGATTTCAAATTTCTGGATGGTTCCACATACTTGGATATTTGCTTTTGCTGAGATTATCTACTTGCAAAGCACCCGCTACGGAAACAAACACCATATGCTTGGCAACTCTATTCTCAACTCAAACCCTCTAGTGCTCTTTCTGTAAAGGAGAGTCTTCCCGTGCATTCCAAATAATTCTCATCTGCTTCACACTGTGGAAATGTTTCTTCTTTCATTAGGCCAATATATTTGTACGGAAAACATATGAATAGAGAGATCATTGACCTGGGAAAAATTCCTTTCAGGAAAGGGCTGGAGAACTCTAGAGTTTCATGAACATGACAGCCTAGTCCAGCTACTTAAGGAGATGGACACATTTCAGTAGGCAAATCCAGTGAATCAAATAATCATACAGATGAATATTTCAGAATTAACTGCCTATAAAGAGATATTCCTCAAGTAAGCTAGACTGGAAATTCAGTAACTTTGAATTGCTGTGCCCAATAGCAACGAGTAGAGAAACTACTGCTCCATTGTCTTCAGAAGCTCCCAAGCTGAGGCTTATCATCCTTACTGATAACTAGGTGACTTTTGTTTTGATCAACCAACTTTTACTGCAGATGACCCAAGAATAAAAAAAATTTTGCCAAGCATATGCTCCTGATACTGGATTCAAAACAATGCTGTAGAAATTGGCATCATTATTTACTCTTTAAAATATCTAAGAACAGAATTGGGAGAGATTTGGACTTAAGTCATACCAGAAAGGAAACAGAAATAGGATCCACACCTCCTGTGTCTGAGCCCATTAGATGGTACTACATGGCAAACTACAGTAACTTCTATAAGAAAGTTTTTATTACAAAGAGAGATCAGCTTGTTATGCTATTCAATGAGAGTTACAGGCTTGGCATTTTCAAAGACCAGATTTCTCTCCCATCCTTAAGGTCTTCCATTCCGTTTATTTATCAGAAGACATGCACCAGAAGAGTCTAGCTTCTGTGATTAGCCACATAAGTAAAAGGCAGTAAGAACAGGCTCCACTTCTGGAGACAATGTATGTAAATGGATTCAAATCAGAATAAAGAAGTATATCCTTTGTTTGCAGATGGCAGACAACTCCAAAAGCATGATAAATGCACAAAGTATTTTTTGTAAGGTAGTACCATACAGAGAAAACATTATGACAGTCGGAAGCAAAACTAATCTTCTCAAAGGGCCAAGATTTATATAAGAATGAGGTAACTCCAAAATGACTGATAAAGCTCATGTTTAGACTTCAAGATCTTCAGAGAAACAGGCACAAGACTATGATGTTGAATAGTGGGATTTTTTATCACTAAAATCCCACTTAAGTGATTTCACACTAGCCAGCTGCACAGAGAACTTTGCCAGCTGGTAGCTCTGGAAACAAATATCTCATAATTCCTTCTGATTACTCTCACAAAAAACCTACTCTTTCAAAAAACAACCTCTTCTGCTTCTGGCTTCCTCCTATATGGGAAGCTTTACAGCCTTCCCCAATACCTTTAAGAACTCTTGATTTATGTTGAAGAGTAATTTGATGGATGCTCTTTATGAACTCTTTATGAACATTTTTATGATGCTCTTTAGCTTTAGAAAACTTTAAAAAAATACCAAGTAGTCACATAGTCTACAAACTGATACAGCCAGTCCCAAACCAGCACATTTCCAAGCCTGCTTAGAAAGGAGACTTTAAAGGCTACTCAGTAAAATTTTGTTGTCTCCAAAATCTACGCACAATCATAAACATTTGAGTAGATTTATTTAGCTGCAACAGAAGATTTTACCACATTTATTTCTTTCCTCCCATATGTTGTTTCCTTCATAACAAATTGTCTGAGAATATCAGACTGTCAAAACCACAAAAGGTCAAAAAATCTTTTCTTAATCCTATTTTATCACATGCCATGATTATATTACAACATTGCATAGAAGTTGGGGGTTTTCCTTAATTTAATATTAAATCTGCTTTATCCTAAGAATAGCGGAACAACAAGATGGGCTACACTACAAGGACCATGAAGCGGAAGCCCAGGTGAACTACCATTACCCCAAGGTGATGGGAAAGGCAGTTCCCTTACAGAGCCACAGTACCTGAGCAGAATGAGTGAGAATAGATCCAAACATTGAAGAATCATAGAGCAAAGAGGTCCAAAGTCAATTCAGAAAATCAAGCAGAAACTCAGATACAGCAGAGAATAAGAGGAAAAACAACTCTAACACAACCCAGGAAACAAACAACGTCCCCAGGCACAGCTTTAATGGAGCCACATGGCACATGAGCAGCGGCGTGGTGGGAGCCCCAGCTGAGGCTGCTCAGGACCATTAAAGCCTAACAGTGTCCTGATGGCCCTGAAAATTGAGCAAGCTCTTGTCAAAGAGACCAAATGTCAACCCAGATGAAGAAAATGGTTTAGATGTAAAGCTTAGATAAGAAACTGCTCAGAGCTCCCAACATGTGATTGACACCTGGACTTCAGCTGATCTGATATAATTTATAGTAAAACTGAGAATCTGGCTCTACTTTTTTTTTTCTTCCTTCCTCTAGAGGTAATCCTCTTGTGATGCAGCCGGTGATTCACTTCCACGATACACAAAACTGTAGTTTTTCTCTACAGTGTGTTGGCTATTCTTCCCAGATTTCAGTTGAAAGGACCTGGCAAAGAATTATTAATTTAAGTGAAAATGCTACTGCAAAAACCCTGAGAGCTGCAAAAGCATGCATGGTCCAAGGACAGCTGTTTTGGTGTTCAGGCTATGTGAAGCTAATATGCATCTCTTGAGCATGCCAGAAGTGAGAGAAATGGCTTGACTGCAGGCCCTGTGGGAGCTTCTGGGCAATTTTGAAGTCCTAGGCCATCACAGACTGAAAGTGCCTCAGGATTTCTCTGATTTACAACCGAGGTTATAGTCACTGCCTTGCAGCCCTGAAGTACAGAGAGCTGCTCCTGCTTTCCCCTCCTATCAGGCAGAGGGGTCCCATCACTGCACAAACCACAGAGAGAAGCTAGCTTGTTAAAGGATTGATTCTGTTTTCATAGAATTAGCAGCAACAGAAATGAAAAATAAATTTTAAAATCTATCAGCAAACCACCACTCAAAGCTACAGGTTTCCTGAGCCGTTCCCATTTTATAATTAAATTGCTTATGCTTTGTTCTGGTGATGGAGAGGAACAAAATTACTTCTTTTTTTTTTTTTTTTTATTTAGCAGAAACCTTGTAAAGAAGATTCATATAAGTCATATGGTTTTCCCCCATTCTACCCTGTCAATCCAACCTAGAAAAGAACCTCTAAGATGTGATCCGGTTCAGACGGTATTAGACATCTTTGACTGAAATCACTTGTACCACAGGTATCTCTGAAGTATTAGGAAAACTGGCCACAGCTAAAGACAACACTGCATCTGTAATTCACATTGTTTTAAGACCTTGCAGGATGCACCCTGTGGGTCAAAATCACCACTAGTCATCATCAAGAGGGGAACACTGGGATTTTCCTGTGATGTTCCCACTTGAGAAGGATTTACTTCTCGGATGCCAGCCACAGCTCGCAGTTCTCCCACTCACTTCCCAAGATCAGCATTTACTTCCCAGGGTGTCTTTCAAAGTGTCAGTATTTCAGCTGCCCGAGGTTATGAGCTCTTGCACACAATGTAATGTTAGCCCGCAGTCACTGCTGGTTTTTAAATAAAACTTCTTTATGTAATTAAATCTGAGTGTTCGAACTTGGTGGCAATTTTCTGGTGCTGATGATGCTTGTGTGAGAGCACCCAGACGCTGCATGGCCTGGGAGGTCCTATGGGTGGAATGGCAGGACCTGGTAAGCAGGGTGGGGCAGGGGCAGCCCCAGCCCCTGAGCACCAGTCTAGTGTTGGGCAGAGGTCAGATCCAGCCATCAGTCTAGTGCAAAAGGTGCCTGTGGCCAGGCATGGACAAATGGCTGCTGAAGGGGCTCCCAGGACAGAGATCGGGCATCAGGTCCAGATCACTGAGGGAGATGCTCTCGGTGCTTTACATGGCCAACACCAGCGGTGTTGCACAATGAACCTTTGGCAGAAATACACTAGTTACATATAATGTACAGGTCACAGTCATGAAAAAAACAATGGTAATTGACCAGCAAAGGCTAAACAGTGCTCAGTATGGATATTTCTGCTAGGTATCCACTGCAAAGTGAGCAGAAGTTGGGAAATTAAGATTTGTAGAGCAGGCACAGTTATCTGCAGCTGTACAAACTGCATAGTTCAGATAATGGACTTATACTGCATGCATTTGACATTCCAGCTAATAATTTCTTTAAGAAAGCACCCACTTGATTTCCCTCTTTCAGCAGCTCCTTTACCAGCAGAGACATCAAGCCTTGCATATCTCTTCTAGCACAACTTGTTAAGTAACATGTTTCTGGAAAATGAAAAGTTGAAAGAAGGAGGTCCAGGGCAGGATAAACTAGTATTGACTATATTTTGCCATAAGCCATTGTACCTTTGGTGATACAAAATCCAGATAAAGCTGTGTTTACTAGTTAAAATATTTTATATAAAGTCTGTTAAAGAAATCCCTTCATACATCTTCACTGCTTCAGCTCATGCCTTCAAATAAACTGTAGAAAAACTGCATCCAGCTGTTTCCTAACCTATTCCCCTCTACCTTAGGAAAAATGTTTTGGCCAAGTGAGCACACCAGAAATCTATAGAAAACTTACTATACAAGTTTGCTTTAAGCTGAGATACAGTGCAGTACTCTTCATTCTACCCCCCTAAAAAAATAAATAAATAAAAAGAAAGTATGAAAAAGCATCAGTGTCTGGCAATAACAATAATTATCAGCCTTGGAAAATTCCTATTTGAAAGAATGTCTTAAAGGATTGGGATTACTGGTCTCATGAAGGTAGCGAGTAAGAACGTTCATAACAAAAGCATATAAAATCATAATTGGTGAAGAGATAAGAGGGGAACTCTAGCACTTCTTTCAACAAAGGCACAAGAAGTCACTCAATGAAATGAAAAATGGCAAGTCAGGATGAAAGGAAATATTCTTCTTCACAGAGTGTGACTTTAGGCTATGGAATTTACCACCACAGGATGCCTTTGAGGCCAAGAGTTTAGGAAAATGTCCTGAAGACCTTATTATCTAATTGGTAAAAAGAGTGCCTAGACTTTAATAATGAATTACAAAATAAGATTTGGAAAAGTTAGACACATTCTGTACGTAGAAGACTAAATAGGGAATATGTCCTTCTCCATATTCCCATGTTTTTATCAAAGATTTCAGTTAATATCTTGCAATAACACCTTAATAAGCTTTAAGGTCATTGGTTTGTCGTATTTTTTGCTACTTGCAGGAGAATATGTGGTTTTCAAGAAGGAAATAGGGATAAAAGCAGGGTGGAAATGGAAATGTACTGACTAACCGTCAGTTCCATGACATTTTCAAGCACTTTAGAAAAATACTTTTGCAGTGCAAACCCCAATAATGTAGAGATGAAGTAGTTTTGTATAACAGAAATTTTTGGGGTACTACACCAGATGCAGTATGCTCCTATGAAGACAGGCTGAGAGCTGGGTTTGTCCAGCCTGGAGAAGAGAAGGCTCCAAGGAGAACTTACAGCAGCTCCAGTGCCTAGAAGGGTGACAAGAATTCTGGAGATGGGCTTCTGACAAGGGTCTGTAGGGACAGGACAAGGGGGAATGGCTTTAAACTGATATGGGAGAGATTTAGATTAGACATTAGGAAGAAATTCTTCCCTGTGAAGGTGGTGAGGCCCTGGCACAGGGTGCCCAGAGAAGCTGTGGCTGCTCCATCTCTCCCAGCCCATGTTCAAGGCCAGGCTGGAGAGGGCTTGGAGCAACCTGCCCTAGTGGAAGGTGTCCCTGCCAGTGGGGTTTGGAACTGGATGAGCTTTAAGGTACCTTCCAACCCTAACAATTCTATGAGTCTGTGATATGATTCTATGACTGTGCCTGCCCAGGGACTGCGCATTCACAGTATGCATGGGCTTCAGTGACTAAAAATGATTAGAATGAATGCTAAATGTCATTTTCAGCAATTAAAATTGTAATAAGCTTGATTCTGCTCCACTGAAAAGAATATGATTTTACTTTTAATGGCAGTGAAATACAGGAATAGACTGAGTACAATGGGAAAAAATGCTTACCTAGCATATGACTGGCAAATTTTGTTCTCTTTTACAATATAATCTACAATATAATGCTATTAAAATCTTGTTTCTGTAGTTTTCATCAGTTTTCAGGTACCTGGGTAGATGCTGAAGACCTCAACACTGTGGAGAATCAGGATGTGCATTAGAAATGTTTAAGAAGTGCAGATGACCTGCTTTTCTTGACAAACTAACAAAGTAAAATGCCTATAAGCAGAATATGATCAAAACAGTGCAATCACATATTTTTAAACAAAATAAAAGTGTACTGTGATTTCTAATGTGACTGATGTTTTCGTCAGTTTTCATTTTTAAATCAGCTTGATTTATAAGGTTCTCTGCCTTTTTAATCATTAAAATCTCCTCAACATGGATGCACAGGACATGATTCGATGGAAAAATGAAATCAGATCAAATACTAAATTAAATTTGAATTCATCTCATCCAGATGCTGAATTAATTTTAATCTATGCATTCATTACATTGACTAAAAACTAGAGTTTATTTGAATGTTGATTCATCTGATTAAACAGTGAACCTCTTTAACCTAAGCACCCAAATTAACCAACAGTTACATAGAGAACAGAGGGACTGCTTAAAATACTGCTGCAATATTTCCACAGCATCATGTACCCAATTACTTTTCTTGAAACAGTTAGAATCGTAAGACATATGAAAATAGAGCAATAGGCAGAATATTTATTGTGCTTAAACATTTTGTCCTGACATATGCATAGTAGAGTCACTCAGTATTTTGCAACAGCTTTATTGTGGAGTTGCTCACTGGGAATTTTCCAGGGTAGTTAGATTTTTTGACAGAAATGCTGCATCATATACATGGGTGTTTTATGACAGGTGTGGTTCTGGCATTTTGGAAATGTGTATGTAGGAACTGAAGAGTTTAATGAAGAAGCAACCATTTATTCTCAAAATCTAGCAAACAAATAACTCCTAAATCAGTAGTAATATGCCTTAGAAATGGTTTTGATGGCAATTTTATACAACATTTGCCCTGGGTCCCACATCTCAGTGCTTGTTTTACGGATGGTGAATTATCACTTAAGCAGGGTACAAGAACACAAGAAAAATGAAGACAACCTTGAACAATGAAAGATAATGTTTAATGCCCAAAATGAATATGAACATCAGAAACAAACGGTTTGACGTTTATGGTACTACCATTTTGATATGAATAGAAACTGTTTTCCATGGATCTTTTCCCACTTGTCGCCTAGACGCAATTTTGCACCAACAAGCACACAAAATCCATGCAAAGTTAACCTATAAGCTGCTATAGTTGAAGTTGTGTGTATATAGATCAGTATTTGATTCAGAAAAAATTCTCTAATTCAGAAAAAATTCAACTAATTTTGGATATGAACTAGTTTTGAATATAATGTAAAGGGTTTTCCCTTGTAACTGAAATGAGTCTTTTGGTCACAGCTGCACCCAAGCATGAAATACTGAATTATTAATTGCAGTAAGTAATTAATACTGTATAATACTTTTTTTCAGTAAGTAGGAGCACCCACACTGAAGATTAAAAGATTCTGATTGAGCTAGGTAAGGAAAGCTTGAGAAATTCATTAGGTTTCGTGAGCAAACCAGCTCAGTTTACTGTGTCAGTCTTCCCTTTGAGAACTGTCTGAGAGATGTAACATGCAAACAAGCTCAAGCATAAAGGGATTTAGCCTACTTGAGATAGATGGAGTCATTCTCTATGAAATTAGGATTCTAGTACAAGCTACTAATGATTAACCAACTGATGATAAATTTGAAGGAGGAGGACTCTCTCTAGAATTAAGCTGGAAAATATTAGTTAGACAGGTGCATTATGAACAGTTATAATCTAATGGTAATGAGGGGGTATTCAGTTTGGAGGGGGCGTTAACGGATACACAGTAGGATTTCTAATTCTGTGGGAAAGAAGTCCATTAACTCCTCTTTATAAATTGTCTCCCATTAAGCTTTATTCATAATACCATAAATTATATGTAAGTACATTCCACTAACAGCACAAAAATGATATCAAAACTGCAATTTAATGAGATATCTTAAACCTTTGAATAATCTTACTGAACTCCTTGAGACTACAGGCATTCTCAAATTGAAGCATATGGGCAAAAAAATGTACAAATCTCTTCCCTTATAAGCACTTCTATTCACCTTTGTGTTTCCCAGTATTAACTTTTTTTTTTCCTCTTGGTCCTCCCCCCACAGACAGTATGTGTTCCTTAAAAAGGTTCCTGATCCCTTTGTAATTATATTCTTTGTCATAGCCATCCTAATGGAAGAAGCTATCTTTTCCTCCTTACTTCCAGAAGCCTTTCTCAGCTCTTTAAAACAGCTGAAAAGCATGAACAGCCTACTACCATTATGCACTCCTCAGCCAACCAGCAGCTGCTCTACAAGTCTTACAGAACTGAAAAAAAAAAAAAAAGTAAATTTAAAGAACTATGGAAATTAAGTTAAATAACTTTTGAGTGGCCCAGAAGATAAACATTTCACTCAGTGAGCTGTCACTGTTTTATCACAGTTTATATCATGTTTTTATCATGAAATATCAAAACCATAAAAAGGCTAAAGGCCCATGGCTATTGGTTCTTAAAGGTTAAATGACAAATCTACTTCCAATCAACTTGTCTTCCAATCACAGAATCATAGAAAAGTTTGGGTTGGAAAGGACCTTAAGATCATCCAGTTCCAACCCCCTGCCATGGGCAGAGATGTCTCTCACTAGGCCATGTCACCCAAGCCTCTGTCCAACCTGGCCTTGAACATTGCCAGGGATGGGGCATTTACCACTTCTTCGGGCAACCCGTTCCAGTGCCCCCCCACCTTCACAGTAAAGAACTTCTTCCTTGTATCTAACCTGAAGTTGTGTTTCAGTTTAAATGACCTATGCACTAGATCGTGTGTTAGAGTGAGAATTAAAGTCACGTGGTTATGCTGTTTATTAAAAATAAAAATAAAAAAGAATATTTTACTTATAGGTACTTTGGTACAAAATATTTTAATAAAAAGTAAAAACCATAAGTACCTGAAAACCAGTGTTTATAATAAACATTTTTGCTTGCCTATGATAACAGTTTTGCTAAGCAGAGAATGATTCCTTTGCCTTGCTAATTATTTTTTCTATTTCCATTGATCAGAAGAAAAAAGTCACTGCTGTTCAGTAACCAAATTTAGCTAGCTGGATACCTTTAATTTGCTTTTTTAAACATAGAAGAAATACACGCAGCAAACTTACAGACAAATAAGTGGATTAAATGGATTACATATCAGAAATCTAGAGCAAATTCCGTATTCTTTAGTTGAAGAGGTAAGGTCAGAGTCTCTGTTTCTGGGAAGAGGAAAGTTTTCCAACTTTGAACAAGGAATTTAATACACTTCTGCAGTTTCCACCCAGGACCCAGAATTACAGGAGTAAGTCAGGGAACAGAGGTACAGGATGTGATTTAGCAAGTGTGAATGAGTCATGAACCCTGCTGGGGAATGTAACTACAACTTCAGACATGTAGTTTTTTTCTCCTTGGCTTTTTCCTTCATCTGACAGAAATGCCTGAACCAAGTAGTTTTGTCATTGTGAAAAGGAGCTCCTTGTGCAGTTTCTTCTGTTGACAGTGTTGCCTTGAGCTTAAAATGCTTGCAAAACTGCACGTTTAGATGAATGACCCTTATCTCTGTGGTCTACGAATATTCGATGAGACCGATTTTTACAGGTTCCTTCTGAACTCTCTTCTAAATAACTGCACAGAGAGAGGAGACAATGATTCACATAGCTCTATCTGACTGCTGTAGATAATAGCTTCCTAGATCATGTATTTTCTGTACAGTCTATGGGAAAAGGCAACACAGTTCAGGGGAGATGACCAAGAGGCTGGATGCATCCTGGAGAACACAACACATAAAAGATCTTTCATGCTGCTCTGTTTTCTGAACGTCTTTACTGATCTGTCCTGACAGCTCTGGACAAAATGGGATGGTCTCATTCCAATTCTCACCCTCTGTTAGCAGGGTATGAAAAAGGCAATGGCATTAAATGATCATAGAATGATTTGGGTTGGAAAGGACCCTAAGATCATCCAGTTCCAATCCCCCTGCCATGGGCAGGGATGCCTCACATTAAGACCATATCACCCAAGGCTCTGTCTAACCTGGCCTTGAACACTGCCAGAGATGAAGCATTTACTTCTTTGGGCAACCTGTTTCAGTGCCTCACCATCCTCACAGTAAAGAACTTCTTCCTTATATCTAACCTGAACTTTCCCTGTTTAAGTTTAAACCTCTTACCCTTGTCCTGTTGTGACTGTCCCTGATGAGTTCCTCTCTGGCATCCCTGTAGGCCCCATCATGATAATGATATCAAGTAAAATATTACAATGGATACCCACAGTAATATCTGGGACTTTTTGTTATGTTTATGAACTGTATTTTGCTGTTATAGTGTTGTGCAGCAAACTTTCTTTTCTCCCATATGAAAGTCAGCAAGTCAGTTTATCCACCTTCTTTCATGTGGAAGTATGAATAGGACTTGATTCATACGTTACTTATTCTGATCTTGCATTGAGGTATTACCTGCACATATTCTTTACTTTCCCGAAAAACTCTCCTTGTTCTTCAACTTGCAAGCCATTTCAGTACTCTTAGTGATCTACTGCTGCATGATTTTTAGCGTGAGGACAGAGATGAGGTAAGGTCATTGAAATATGATTCAAAACAGTTCTTTCTCTTGGCTGAGCAGATAACTGCATGGCAGCTCACTTCTAGTGATTTTGAACTATGAAGTTGTCAGGCAAGAATTTTTAATATCTAATTAATGACCTTGTAATTCCCATGTTTTTTCATTTTTCCTTCCACAAGTGAAGATCATCCTTGACATGACTTTTTTTTTTCTTTTTTTTTGTCCCCAGATGGCTTCATCAGAACTGGAGATAAAATAGGCTGCAGTGGCAGAACACCCAAACCTTTTCCTGATAATGTTATATCCCAATACATGCATACATGGGACTGTCCTATGCACCGCCCTGTGAATATTTCAGGATACGAAAAGTCTTCTTTTCCCCTTCCTCACATATCTTTGCTGATTCCATCATCCTTTATCCCACCTTCATATTTCAAACTCAACAGAATCCTCCCGCAGACTACTGTCCAGATAAGCTGCACTATCTCAGTTAGTTATACCTGCATCACACCTTGTACAGGGACCTCCACGCTCTCTTCCCTTAGTCACAGCTCTGATGTTCACATCAGCTCCATATGTCACAACAAAGTAGCAGCACCTTCTTCCGCACTCATCTGTCTTCTTGCTGGGAATATCATAACCAAAGTTTCAATTTCGCATTTTCAATACATGGGCATAACATGCCCAGAGGGATCACACCAGAAGTCTGTCAAGTCCACTACTGTATCTCTACCAGAGTTCACACGAGAGATGACTAGGGACGGATGGTGAGGAGTGCCATATGTACGGACCCTAGCCTGTACATGGATGCAGTATAAGAACCAGGCAAAGATACATGATACGTTTTCCCCTGGCTCTAGAAGCCACTTTTACTTTAGAGTCCTCCTAATCTGGATATCAATGTGTCAAGGATTTCTTCTCAGATTTCTCTTCCATGAGCTCATTCACTCTCCACTTAAACCTATACAAGTATGTGGCTGAAAGTGTAACAGTTACAGTCACAAAAGTACATTGATGTACAAATTTAAACTTCCTATGACACACATGGACTGAGCAGTTGTTTAATGTACATGTCAGTATTTAAAAGCGAACAAGCAAGCAGCATGCCAGAAACCATTAGCCAGAAACAGGCAATAGCTTAGGCTATGCTGCCCAACTCAGAAGAACCTGCAATTCAAATCTCTTTTCTGAACCTGACACATTAAGTATTTTTCAAAAGCACCATGGTGAGTGTGAAGGTTATTCAATACAAAGGTACAGAAATTACCTTTCTTTTCCCTTTGAAGTAATTTTCTTCAGAATTTTTAAACTTATTTGCTTTGAGGTTTCAAAAAATTGTTCACAATCTTTTCAGTTTTCCAAAAATCAGATAGGAATATTAACACAACCTGTGCTTTCTGAAATATTATACCAAAAAAAGCCCCAAATGTATTAGGCTCTACTGTTTATCACAGCACTGGACTGTGTCCAGCCACCCCTTCTTAACGATGCGTCTCTTTCTTCTCCCATTTGTTAGCCTGTCCTTGTTTTATCAGTCATCGCCCAGGATAACTTTCTGGCTGTTAAAAGCATGAGTCTCCCATTTAGATGAAACTTTCTTCTGTATAACTTCCTTGAATTCCTCTTCCAGGTAGTATTTTTGAGATCACATTATCAGTCAGTGTTTACTAACTGTTCGCAACGCTCCATTGTCATTGATCTAATAAAATTCAAAATGTGAGGGGTTTTCTAAAGGTAGATTTTTTTTAAATCCTCAATTCGCTAACTCCCAGTGCAATCAGAAGGGGCAATCTGCAACAACATCTGCCACAGAAAGGGCAAACTGTTCTCTAGAGAACAGGGCAAAAGGGCCTTTGTAATGCATTTTAGCAGCCTTTACTCCTAATGCACTAGCTTACTGAGGCGTGCAAAAGTCATTTCCACATTAATCTACACCCGAAAAGGCTTCTCTGATAAGACTTGGCCTCAGTCAGTAAATCCTTCTCAGCTCATCTTAGTACTACTGCAAGGCTAATTGCACAAGCAACAATCACATATCTAACCAGGGGATTGACTTAATTTTAAGCTCCTGTTGGAGCTATTCTGTTGCACAATTCCGTGATGATTTTCTCTATCTAGACTATTACATATAAACTCCTGTGCTTGGTTTTTGCTGACTTCATTTCTAATAAAAATGAAGCATTTCCCCCTCCCTCCACATAAATCTGCATGCACCTCCAATTATTAATGTTAAACCCTTGTCCATCTGTCTATGTTAGCAAAGTTGAATTCCTTCTAGCAATTCCCTTCTAAATCACTTCACCGCAATCACCCTGTGCATGAGAAGAACAGCAGATTAAAATGACTGCTCAAACTGGTGTTAGTCATAAATGCAAAAGCTTTGACTAAAGTTAATTCACATTTTTAGATACAGCTCATTGAAATGAGGATTTTTAATGTTTCTGCAGATGACTTTTATTTCTGATACAGAGCTCACCAAGTTCTATGTTAGAGATTCAACACGTGAGATGCATTTGATTCTGAAACTACACATTCACAGAAGAGAGGACTTTATGTGTCATAAATACAGTGCTGGGTTAAAAACCACAATAAACAAAACATTGTGACCACTACCCTGAGGCAGTACACCTTTTCCCTTCCACAAAGCACTGCACTTTTCTAGTATTGGGAAATGCAACCATTTAACATGATGATTCTCCCAAATTATTGTGATCAATATCCTAAACACCAATGGGGGGGGGGGGGGCGGGGGGGTTCACTCTTCTGTTTCTTTTTTAAAACATACTTTTAATTTGTTTTCTGAATAGCTTTAGGTCGTGCCTTGTTCCAGAGTTTGAGGATTCCAGGTTGAGAGAGAGGCGAGACACAATGGGTAAAAAAACCAACTAGTTTATTACTATAGGAAAAGATAGGGAGTAAGAACCGGCAAAGGGTAAAAGAAACAGTGACAGATATTTTTGGTGAGTGTTTATCTTACCAACCCCAAAGACCATGTGATGACGATCAGGAAACCAGCTCTGAGAGACATCATCTCAGTGCAAGGTGGCAGGCTCAACTTTGGCAGGCATCCCCACAGAGGCAACGTTTACCTGGATGGTATGAGGGTCTGCCTCCCTGCATTGCATGAGGCTTGGGCTTTTATGTTAGCAAAAGGGCACACTCATTCCAACGCAGGGGGCCAGCCTACATCGAAAGGAATAGCCAGCTATACAAAAAGGCTCTCTGGGGATTGGGACTTTTAGGGGATTTTTGGGAAGGAGCCACCACGGACAATTATCTCCTGTGTCTTACAAGTCGTATGAGACTCCCTTTTGCTAACAGCAGTGTTAACTTCCCTATCTTCAAGGTTATGTTCCCACAACCTGTGCCAAACAGTACTTATCTATTTTCGTGGGTTTCACCACAGACCACTATCTCGTGTCGCTGACACATGCCTTTAATCTTTACTCCTTAAACATGACGATTTTTGTTTGTTTGTTGGTTTTTTTAACAGTGGAAATTTACTGACAATAATTCAACTTCTGTGGATGGGATTAAGGAAAAATACCAAATACATCAAGATCAAGACAAAACTGCAAAGGCAAAATTGCAACAGTGATTTCTTCTTCAGCTTGCCAGCTCTGACAGTTGGTGTGTGGGTGGGAGACAGAGACCCCCACCTTCCTGTGCTGGAGGATGTGCCTGCAGGGACTACAATCATGGCTAGGACAAAACACAACTTCTTGCATCCCCAGAGCCCATGTGCAAATAGAAAACCATCATCATGTCCTCAGAGCCTACAGTATTCTAACCAAGGAATAAACAAAATACAGACTGTGCCTGCTATGCATTCGGATGACAAACCGCTTGATCTGTGCCAGAGAGGTGGGTTTGTCCAGCCTAGAGAAGAGAAGGCTCCAGGAAGAACTTACAGCAGCTTCCAGTGCCTAGAAGGGTGACAAGAAATCTGGAGAGGGGCTTCTGACAAGGGCCTGTAGGGACAGAACAAGGGGGAACAGCTTTAAACTGACATGGGGGAGATTTAGAATAGACATCAGGAAGTAATTCTTCCCTGTGAAGGTGGCACAGGTTGCCCAGAGAACCTGTGGTTGTCCCATCCCTGGTAGTGTTCAAGGCCAGGTTGGACAGGGCTTGGAGCAACCTGCTCTAGTGGAAGGTTTCCCTGCCTATGGCAGGGGGTTAGAACTAGATGAGCTTTAAGGGTCCTTCAAACCCAAACCATTCTATGATCTCAACGTTTTCCATCAGTCTGAAGGTCTGCCTTTACTTTCTTATTGGACCTGAGCTCCCTCTTTAAGTCTTGTCTAAGGAGAATTATAGTAAGCCACCATAAGCATTTTATTATTCCTACGTCCTTTCACAGTATCTGGCACAAAAAGTTTAGACAAGAATACTATAACAGACAGAATAATTTAGCATATCTTGACAGTCCAGGCTATATTAAAATTGGGTGGACTTGCCACTCCTTGAGTAGTGGGAGAGTCTGAAATGCAAATATGGATGTGAAAGAAACTTGCCAGGCTGGATCTAAATAACAGTGTTGTTGGTTTGTAGGATAGAAAATATTGTGTATGTAGTTACCAAATGGTTGATGCCTAGGAACAATTACCCAGCCAAATATGATTTATATCTAACATTACTACATTGTCTAATGAATAATATGGAAACAGGAAGGAAAGAACACACAAAGTACACAATTCTTGCTAACTGCAATCATTTCAGAACAGAAATTGTAGATCTGCCTTCTTTCTGTTCTATAGTAGGTCTGTAATGAAATGCAGCTTTGAAACAAACAGATGTACAGAACTCAGAACTGATAGTAAAATAATGTGATTAACATAAATATAGAATAAATATTAATAGAAAAAACATCTAGGCATAAGATTACATGCTATATAGCCTCAGGAGATGAAATATTTAACTGGTTTAAATCTGGTTGGAATCATCCAGTTTTAACCCAAATTTAGATAATACTTTCTCATCCACCGCTCAAAGGAGTTGTGAGAATTAATGAATATCTGCTTTGACCTACAGATTGCTATAAAATACCAAGTTTAATGAATAGTTCTGGAGTATGGATTTTTCATGGGGCCTTGTCTTCACTGGTTTTCATTCCCACATGTACAGCTTATTTTGCAGTTTTTGCTTTACTATTTTAAAGCATTTTTCATAGGCTGCATGTAGCTACAACTACTAGAGATGCTCATACAGATATAACTCTTCCTCAAGAGAAGAGATTCGTCTTTTACTTCAGGTTAAAGCATATATGCCACACATACATACCCATTCTCTGCTGGCTGTGTTTTACCAGATAACTTGACTTTGTGCAGAAGAACGCACATCTCCACAATACCAAGCCTTGAACTCAAGTTTCATCCTCCATAGAGCATGCATGTAGAAAAAGTAATTCACACACACAGCATTCCCATGCATTTAGGTACATCAGACTCACTGAACATTCCATGGAGAAACAACCTGCCCACCTAGATCTCATTTATAAAGACTTGCATTCCTGTATCTGCCAATTGCAGCTCGTTTCGCTTTGACATGGGATGCAGAATCTCACAGAATGGCTGACTGAGTAAGACTGGAAAGGACTATCTAACCCCCCAGCTCAAGTGGAGTCACCTAAAACAGGCTGTCCAGGACCATGTTCAGATGGTTTCTGAACATCTCCAACACCTCTCTGGGCAAGCTGAGCCAGTGCTTTATCACTCTTACAGTAAAAATGTATTTTTTTACGTTCACATGGAGCCTCCTGTGTTTCAGACTGTGCCTATTACCCTTGGTCCTGTCTCTGGGCACTGTTGAAAAGAGCCTCTGTCCTCTATGTGCCCTCCCTTGAAATATTTATATACATTTATAAGATTCTCCCCGAGTTTTCTCCAGGATAAACCATCCCAGCTCTCACAGCCTTTCTTGAGAGAAGAGATGCTCTAGTCCCTTCATCATCTTTGTGATCCTTAGTTGGACTCTTCAGTACATCTCTCTTGTACTGATGAGCTCAGAATCGGGTACAGTATTCCAGGTGTGACCTCACCTCTGCTAAGCAGAGGGGAAGGGTCACCTCCCCTAATGTTTTTCTGGGAAAGACTGTTTTAAAATAATAGCAAGAAGTAAGAATAACAATAAAAATGCAAGCATGCAGTTCAAATGTACAGTTGTAAATTCAAAGGCCTGAACTGTTCTCTCTCTTCTGACTCTAGCTGATAAGCTGGGAAAAGCAGCTCCCAAGCTAAACTAAGACTTGGTAGAGCCCTTGGAACTGAAGACAGAATTTTAAGGCAAACTAAAATGAAAGAGGCAAGCTCTCAGTAAATATGAGACGAGATGAAATTTTCTATTCTTTTGTTGAGAAATGCACCTTGTAAATGGAACTGAGTATCAGTTCAGATGAAATGTATTCTACTAGGGTAGAAGAAAGACTTGCCACACAGCACATATTGTTCCAATCCCTTAAAAGCTAGGAGCCTGGCTAAAATAAGAAAAGATTCATATCAAGCAACTGACTAGATAAACAAACATTGTAGACTGCTACCGAACAGTGTAACAATATTAAAATATAGATTGACTCTATAAAACCTACATAATGGAACTCTATTTCCATCTCCCATCACTTTCTATTTGAAGTGTTTCCTTAGAGAGCACAGCCAGTGGTAGCAGGAAGAACGTATCCTTTCAAATGGCACTCCTTGTAGGACAGGAGAAACAGTGTGTGTTTCGAAATCCAGCAGCACAAATATTCTCACCTTTTCCCCATATTCCCCCTCCTTTCCCAGCCTTTTGCCTCTTGTTCTTCTAAACTTTTCTTTATGCTCAGCAAGGAGTACCTAAACAGATACTGAAAACAGCCAGTAGAGGAAGCTGGAAAGAGACAGACACACATGTGTTGGTGGCACTCTAGACTGGGGGGACCTGGGAAGCATATGAGGTCTTCTTTTTGCACAGCCTCTTGATTAATACTGCATACACCACATAACACAACTGCATTGTTTGATGCCACTCCCTGCATATAAGTGACTTCAAACTTACATTTCAGAACAGTTGCATTTTTTCAGTGTTTTGTTTTTAAAATGGATCATGTCTTCAGACTAGCAGGTATCCACATGGAAATCAAGAATGTTTTCAGCAGGTTTGGAAAGCCCTATGAGAAGAAAATTGCTAAATTTTGGCATTTTTTCTGTGTTCAATTAAATTCCATTCTCAGGGGTTATATTCATAAACTTCTTTCTCCTTTGCCACATTTATCGCATGGACAAACAGTATCTGATTGCGATGTTTTATATGTTTTTGGTTATAATAACTCTTTGCATTCCCATGATAATTAACCCCCTGGAGTCTTCTCACTGACCTCAGCAATGCTGGTGTTACTTCGCAGTATCTTGTCAATCAAAGTAATTCCATTTAGGAACCTCAATATAGCTTGAAGACCTTCGCTTCAGACACTCAGGCTTGAAAGCTATTAAAATGTAAACATATAATTTTTGCTCACATTTCATAGATGCCTAGGAAATCTGTTCTATTAACCAGTGGTTGGAGGATGTTTGTTTTGAACACGTTTTGTTAACAGAGTAGGGAAAAATCTATTTATTTTTTACAAATCTACATAAGCTTACAAGTTTTATTTGTTTTATTACAGTCTCCCATTTTTTAAATTTACATTCAAAACACCCCGTAAACAAGAACTAGATCCTGATTCCCCACTCATTTCAATATAGCTAATGACACATTCAGAAACAGGCTGAATAAGAATCCCAATTGCAAATCACAAGTATAAAAAGCAATGTGGCAAGTATCCCTACTCAGATCTCCAAAGGTGTACCAGTTCTTACTCTGAATTACTTGTGCCCAGCAAAATACATCCTCATGTGAACTGTCTCATGATATCTTTCCGGTAAATGTAATTTCAGAACAAGAGGCCTGAGATGCCATCACTGATGACATGAATGTTTCTGGTCCATCTCAGTGATAAACACATTAGCTTGAAGCAAATAGTGGATTATGAGCCTTTGCAGAGTTAGCAAATTCTAGTGCTAGTTAAAAATTTGCTAGGTAGCAAATTTTAGTTCTGAGACAACTCAGAAACGACATTAGAAATCATGCCTCATACCACTCAGCTAGATTTGCATGTCTGTTGAAGTGCTGAGTTTCTTTACACGTAAAAGTGGTGAACAGGGCTTTGGAGGAATGATCGTCACTAAACACTGCTTTAGCGAAAGATGCTTTTAGTGAATGGGGTTTGTCTAGCATAAGTAACTGGCTACTTGTCATATGCTTTGTAAACACTGTGGAAACAACCTAGGTGTTCTGAAACTATATTTGTGATGAACCTGAAAGCAGAATCAGAGAACAGTTTTGGTTGGAAGGAAACTTCAAAGGTTATCTAGAGAACCCCCGCTGCAATGAGCAGGGTTATCTTGAACTAGATCAGGTTGCTCAGAAGCACAACCAGCCTCGACTTGAATGCTTGTTCATGTCTTCCACTACTATTATACATCATCATTTGATTAAAGTTTCACAAGACGAGTATAGATTTCAAATCCTTATCTACTGAATGCATTCAGGGACATGCACATGTTGCTGGATGTGCCAGCTCTACAGTCAAAATTTCTTACAACCAGGAAGAACTACTTGATTGACGCCTATTGACTGTAGTGTAACTATTTGAAAGAATGTACTACCATGAACCGCAGTCTTATCAGCTGAAAGTGTTTTTCATCCTGTTAATAAAGACTGAAACTGAGACATGGCTCATCTGGTGGAGACGGCTTTTCTGTGATTACACTGCTGTTTGCACCACAAAGGAAAGTACTACTTGACAGATTAAATATGTAGGCTGCCACTAGAAGCTAATATGAAGTACATTATTATTTAATGTTTCTCTCTGGTATTGTTTTGAGGCTCCCACCAGGACTGCAAGGGTCTTTAAAATCATTTTCTGGAGAAGTATGTACACCCTTGAGGAGAATATTTGTGCATTAAGCCTACAATCAAAATAGACAGAATACACAAAAGGAGCCTGGAGACAGCAAGAGCAGTGCAACATCACAGAGCAGATCAGTTTGAAATTTCAAAACAGCATCAAGATATTCAGAGTACTTGTTAAGTTCCAGTTCAGCAGAATGAACTTTCCAAAGTTTGAAACATCTGTCTGGTGCTGCTGTAAGAGAAAACATATTTGATTGGCCCAGAGATTTAGATACATGAGCTCTGTACCAGCTATTTATTTTTTCTGGAGATCATTACAAGATGAGATACCTGAAACAGCAGACAATATAGGAATTGGAAAAAAAAAAAGAATATTGGGTGCCAACCCAGCACTACACACTAGTTGTGTTCCCAGATATATGAATTGTTGTTTTTTTTCTAAACAAGAGTATTTATAATGGATGATAGACTTCTCCTCATATATGACCATGCTGAAGTCCCAGTTAGGATTTTTATTGCTTTAAGTGTACTAGCATGGTTTCCTTCCAAAACCAGGGCAAGCACATACAGACTAGTACTTTTCTTTTTCTTTCCTTCCTTTAAGAATTAAAGGAGACTGTGCGTAGCCTGAAGCATACACATAGTCTAAGGCTATTTTTGTTGCAGGTGGCCCTAAATATTAGGATAGGAAGTTATGTCTCTACCTTTGAAAAGTAACACAGTTGTACCTACGTACACCTGAGAAGGCTGACGATCTCCCTTAATCTATGAATAGACATAATAATGGTGAAATACTGTGGTCAAATATCACTAGTTAACACTCCCATTCTACTATTAGTGCTCTAGATAATTCACTGTGCTAAATGTTCTCAAAATGTTCTTCACAGCTGCTATAGTCTGAACCAGAGCATAAAAGTTCAGGTGAGAAAGGAGTATATAGAAAATAAATTTCTTCCATCAGTTTTTATGACTGAGTTAAAGGAAATTTTACCGAGTTGTGTGTTGTGTTTCAATTTCTGTAACAGAAGGAAAAAAATCCGTGGATGTTAAGAAGGAATGCCATACAAAAACGAAAAGAAAATTATGATGCGAATCACCACCAAATTGATGTCACATTATCAGTAAGTTCACAGCTCTCAAGAAAGCAAATGATACTTACACTGAACCAAATAAACAGAGACACATTTGTTGTGGGTGGTTTTTTTCTGGAAATGTGTGACAGTTATTCTATTGTCATCGTATTTTTGGTGTTCTTCTGTATTACTGCCTTCTCCATCTCTGATTATAGAAGGTTGAGAGGGTTGCTCATGACTGAACACAGAATAACATTTAATCTATTTATTCCAAATTTGCATAAGATTTTATATTGCTCTTCTCCTGTGCAATGAATTTAAGGAGAAGAGGGTTGAAAAGCCTGTTCAAAATAAAGTGCCCTTTCAGTTTCTTTATCACAGTAATGAATCTTTGCAAACTTAATGTGGTAAGACAGGAATAGAAACAACCAAATGTACTTTTTTCTCTTATTAAATGTATATCCATACATTTATGGCTACATATCCGTATCTATATTAAATGTATATCCATTACGCATACATCACATGCTGTAACACATATTTACTGTGTGCAGAGATGTATGTAAGTGTGCATGTGTGTGGAAAATAGCATTAATTAAGAATGAAATATTAAGTTCCTTAAAAGTAAAAAGTTAAGATAGTTCCTCAGTTATTGGCTAAATCACAATGTACACTTTGAGTGTGACTTTCCAACGTTCTTGGTATCAGTTTAAATTTGTTCCTATGAAAGGCAATGATTTCCAAAAGCTGTCACAAGCCCCTTTATACTTTTTACATATAAAGTAGTATGCAGTAGTAATGTACAATATTGGTTGAGAGCTTTTTGCCTTTTTTCCTCCTTAAAATGTTAAGAAACTTTACACCAGAACATATGATTAGAACAAGCAAAAACTCCAAGCAAATGCCAACCCCTTCCAGCCCCTACCCCTCACAAAACCACTATAAATATTCATGGCTAGATTAAACCTTTGACTACCTCTTAGCATGAGTTTGACTTCAGTCAAGTTATTTGCTAATGTAAACATTTTATTAATGGTGTCAGTTCTATGGAACATTTGGTTTTGCTTTGATAAATATGAAAGGAAGCAAACTGAAGCTCTGAAGTTTTCAAATTTGTGAGCTATTCTCACCGTCAGCCTACATAAAATGAATAAATGTAGTATGTACAACAGGAAAACCCAACCTTATGTAAGTCTGGTTGAACCTAGTCAGTCTAACCACCATCTTCTCAAACAAGTATCCACCTTTTCGTAAAATCACAGAATGGTCTGGGTTGGACGAGACCTTAAGTTCATCCAGTTCCAACCCCCTGCCACAGGCAGGGACACCTTCCACTAGGGCAGGGTTGCTCCAAGCCCCGTCCAACCCAGCCTTGAACACTGCCAGGGACGGGGCAGCCACAGCTTCTCTGGGCACCCTGTGCCAGCGCCTCAACACCATCAGAGGAAAGAACTTCTGCCTAACGTCTCATCTAAATCTCCCCCATATCAGATTAAAGCCATTCCCCCTTGTCCTGTCCCTACAAGCCCTTGTCAGAAGTCCCTCTCCAGATTTCTTGTCAGCCCCTTTAAGCACTGGAAAATTGGTCTAACGTCTCCTTGGAGCCTTCTCTTCTCCAGGCTGGAACAAGCCCAGCTCTCTTAGCCTTTTTCAAAAGTGTTCTAGTTGTCCCAGGATCTGGGTGTTGAATTACAGCCACAGTCATCTGAGCCCTACATTGTAGATACCACTTCATTTTAGTGATTCTGACTGTTGATTTTGATTAGCACCCCTGGCTAAGGCACTCTAAATTTACAAAAGTAAACAGTACAATAAAATGAGTCATAAAAATAAGCGCAGTGAAAGAATTAAGAAAGGAAAGAAATAGAGTACAAACAAGTTTTATGAAAAGACAGGTGAAACAGAAATAATAGGAGAAGAGATGACTGGTTAACGAGTTGCTGAGATTAAATGAGCTTTTGGAAGAGACTTGAAAGAGCACATTGATGTAAGAGAATGAATTGAAAATGGGAGCTTATTCTACAACACACACGCAAGAAAAGAAAGAGTGTGTGAAGTCAGTAAGGATGAGAGAATTAAAATTGCCTTTATGTTCTTGCTTTCTGCATCTCAACAAACACCACTCAGCAACCAAAGGTTAATAACAAGCAACTTGTCATAATTGCATAGCTCTCCTTCCTGCACAGCAGCAGCAAGGCAAAACATTCACACTTGCTAGCTATGACATGCCCTGATAATTCCAAAGTAGTACTGAGAAAGCTAGAAATAGATTAATAGAGAGCATAGCAAAGTGAAGGAACGTTAAACAAGAAGACCACAGACTATAACCAAAACCTGCCCAGAAATAGTGACAAAAAAGGAAAGGCCCACTGCTGTTACATGAAATCTGACAGCATGCTTAAAGGGCTGCTAATATGTGTGGAACAGTGGCTACAAACATTGAATTTCCTTAGAGACTTTATTTACTTACTGCAAGTTCCTCAAAACTCTATCAGCCTGCTTTTCTGACCACATTTGCCATTGTGGTCATTGTGGCAGAGCAAGGATAAGGGCAATTCCAGTGTCCCGTGCATCATCAACAAAATTGCCAGACGTTTTTTGATTACACAATAATTACTAGTGCAAGTAATACCTGAAACAAAGAACCCAACTTGATGCTTCTGATATAGCTCTGATCTTCTAGTGAATACCAATACTACACACATAGAGAATCATAAAATGTTTTGGGTTGGAAGAGAACTGAAGTTCATCTACTTCCATCCCTCTGCCACAGGCAGGGAACCCTTCTACTAGATCAGGTTGCTTCAAGCCCTGGCCAAGCTGACCTTGAACACTGCCATGGATGGGGCAGCCACAGCTTCTCTGGGCAATCTATGCCAGCGCCTCAGCACCCTCACAGGGAAGAATTTCTTCCTTATATCTAATCTAATATCCAGATATTAGAAATATCTAGATAGATAGATAGATAGAAATATCTATCCCTCCAGATATTGGAAGGCTGCTATCAGGTCTCCACGCAAGCTACACAGATTTTATAAAAAATCAATAATGAAGCAAAAATGTCATTATGAGGATTTTTTGGTTTTCAGTGTTGATCTTCTGATCAGTTTTACACTTGAAATCTGAGGTGAATAAAAATCAAATAAACATGGCAAGCAAGGACAACTGAACCAAAAAAGATCCAGTTTGCAGAAAAAACTATGCAGCACACTGTGCCAAACACAAGACTTACAAGATGCAGATCATGCAGCTTATGCATAGGAAGAAAAATAACCTAAGCATCGCCATGTTTCAGCTCTCTTTTCCAAGATAAACGCAGCCCAAACATTTCTGGGTAGAACTGCAAGATAAAATTCTGCAGATAAATTGTGCAAAAAAGTGATAAAATTAGAAGTTTAACACTGTGTCCTGTTAGAAAGATGTACTGCTTCTAAAAGTTAAATACATGAAGTTTTGTAAGTCCAGATAGCTTTATGTAGTATTTCAATTTCCCCAGGCAAGCGCATTTGTATTTTCCTTCCTGATACTAAACTCTGATTTTCTTGATGTAGTGGCGAAGTCTCTAGATTATTGCCTTACAAGTATTTAAAAAAGAACAGAAGAGAATATGCAGGTCTTTATAGTAGAATTACTGTTTTCTAGACCAGAAGTATTATTTCCTAGGCCCCATTAAAACATCAATAGGGGCACAGTAGACCAGGAAGCAAATCCTGACAGTGCAATAAAGCAACTGATGGTTTTTCTCCTTCTCTCTTCTTAAAGCAAGGATGGTATAAACAATCAAATATAGTAGGAATTCCCTAGACTGGTCCTGCCTGGAGAAAGGGAATAAGCCATGCAGCACGTGTCATTCCTAACCAATACCTTTTCGTAACATCTTTGTGCCTTTTTGTGTCCCACCAGAACAGGTCTTTAATTTCTGATGCTTTCTCTCAGGGTCTAACAAACACAACAGTGTCAAGCACTCCTAGCCTGTGAAGCTGGAGGACAAGCACTAAGTATACTCCTCCTTATCCGTTAGGGAACTATTCCGCTATTTCCATAAGACTTCATACCCTGCCCACTGCTAAGGTCAAGAGGTAGATTTTTTTTAACAGAAGCAAGAATTTTTTATCCCTGAGCACTAGAAAATCACACAACAAAGTTCTTACTCCACTCATGTCATGAGTAAAACTCCCACTGGCTCAAACAGAACTAGAATTTTACTCCTTGCCCCATTTGTAAAAGGGCACAGTATCAACCACTGACAACTTAAATCCACCAATAAGAAAGTATAGTTTTTCATGTAAGCAGCATAGACAAGCAGGTAAAAAGTTGTATTGATCCTACAGAGGTTCAATTTTGATGCAGAGTTTCATCTAGAGCAAAGAAAACTCATACTGCATATGCTTATATATTTTTCATAAGAGCTACAATATTTCATCTTGAAATTTTCCTCTAGTATGTAGCAGACCATGTTCATTTATTTTAGAGAATGAAAAATGCCTTTTTGTGTGTGAATGTGTGATTCTGTGCACCAATGTCACAGTATTGGCATGGGAATAGAAGAAAATAGTAGTATTGTATAGATTCATTTCAAAATCCTGTAGGAAGTGTGTCTTCTTATTTATTTGTTTACAAGTAAATACAAAATAATCTACTAATTTTATTGTTCTTTTATTTAGTGACGTTTTCATTCCACATATGCCTTACATGATTTGTCATGAAACAGTGATGGGAAAATCGTGATTTTCAGACATAAACATTGTCTAAACTGTCTCTTCTCAAATGAAAGATATATAACAGAATACAAACTGCACAGCTAGATAACTTTGTAAGAATATGTGGTTTGGTGACTTGCTTTCTGGTTTGTGGTGGGAACCTTCCATTAGAGCAGGTTGCTCCAAGCCCTGTCCAACCTGGCCTTGGACACGGGCAGGGATGGGGCAGCCACAGCTTCTCTGGGCACCCTGTGCCAGGGCCTCAGCACCTTCACAGGGAAGAATTTCTTCCTAATGTCTAATCTAAATCTCCCCCATGTCAGTTTAGAGCCGTTCCCCTTTGTCCTATCTCTAGAGGCCCTTGCCAGAGGCCCTTCTCCAATTTCTTGTCACACCTTTAGGCACTGGAAGCTGCTGTAAGTTCTCCCTGGAGCCTTCTCTTCTCCAGGCTGAACAAGCCCAGCTCTCTCAGCCTGTCTCCAGAGCAGAGCTGCTCCAGGCCTCAAAGCATCTCTGTGGTGTCCTCTGGACTCCCTCTCTGCTCCTCTCACTTGAATCCGGAGGAGCTCTCTGTTTGCATAATCTCTCCCTTATGCTTAAAGAGAGCTCTTACACTTCTCAACCTACATTCTCTAAAACATGCTTGAGAAGATATGTTAGACTTGAGCTAAAAGCCATTACATCATTAATTTGAAAAAGTGCCCTGCTCTGTATGTGATGTAACAGCAGGATATAAAGCACTGGAGCATATGTACAGCACCAGACTTTACTTGAATTTGTATCAGTACAAGCAACTTCAGACAATTCTGAATTCAGTAAAATAAGGCCTTGAAATTTAGAAAGTCATCTCTGTGGTTCCAGGCTAAAATCACTTGAGGCTCGATAACAAAAGGAAAAGCCCTTCAGACCAACCAGTGATAGAGGTCAGACAGGCTCCCGGCCATCACCCCTTGCACCAGGGAGACTTGGGGTGATGGCTAAAGCCTGATGCAGGAAAGGCTAAGTGATGCTTAGGACACAGGAACCCACTGCATAAAGAATACTTCACTGTTTAAGTGAACAGGATTTAAGAGCACTTCATTTTGCAGAGGCAGCTGTAACTGGCCTTGGGCTTTGGTCCAAGATACCCATTTTGTATCAAATACACCATGAATAATGAGCAGTGTTTAAGGAGTCTGTAGTCTCTTAAGGTAGCATTTTACCAAGATGAAATGGAATAAATAGGTTTTCCAGTCCAGTTAGTGAAGGCACCTTAGTAATCCCCTTTATCAGTCTTCCCAAACACATATAAAAAAGGGACTAAGGTTGACTTGAAGTAAAACGGTTCAGAGCAAGGAATCCCACTGAGAAACAGCTCAGCTGGGGGGCAGGGGACAAAGCGGGGATGGAGTGGGGTGGCATTCATATGTAACTTGTGATTATATCTTATTGATTATATCTTATTTAATGTATGGAAACTAGACAGATTGTATAAAGTGTCCCAGACCTGGTTAGGAACAGTAAGTTTCCCACCAGCAATACTAAATAAAAATAATTATTTCTTGACATTTTCTCCCCTTCTTCAAATGTCAAGTTACTTTTTTCCAGGTTTTTACTTATTAATGTGGCAGATCCTATCCATCACATCATGCTTGCTCTTATTTTGTCAGTGATTCAAGCCAGAGATAAAACTCAAAATAATCACATTGAATAGTCAAAAGTAAAGTATCTTTTCAAATATTTTGGTTGTGAAACTGTAATTTACTTAAATTTTTTACAAATAATTTTTTGGTTTATTGCAACAATTTTTAAGGGACACAAGTATTTAATCTGTATCTGATGAGCTTTAGACATACTATTACAATCTTTTCAAGACTGATTTTTATGTCAGGAATTCAATACACAAATGATCCATGAAAAAGTAAATTTCAATAAAACACTGCCTATTATTCTTGTGGATCTCAGTTATTTATAGTATTTGTTCATACAATATTTGTGTGTACTGGTAACAATCAAAGTTTTACTTCTAACTATAGCTAATGCTACATCCTTTCTTTTTATGGAGACTGAGCACTTGCTGTATGACTTCGTATCATAGTGCATGTCCTTTATCAAATATTCACTTGCTTGATTTGGTGGGCTGAATTTTAGAATGAGTTAGTAACCAGATTTTCTAAACCTGGCTTTCTCACTTGGGTCCACTGGTGACAATGGCAAAGTCATTAAAGCTGTAGATACCTTTTTTCTTCTGGTTCTAAATTAGGACCAATTAAATTAGCACTAACAAGAATTACTTGCTGAATAGTGTTAACTGAGAAATTAGCTAATAAATTAAAACTGTAAGAGATTTAATCTAACAATTGTTTAGTGCATACTGATAGTTGTTAGCAGCTAGTTTTAGGTGTACAAAAGGAAGTGAGATTTATAGAGTAATCTTTCAAAGCTATATTTTTCTCTGCATAAAAGTCAGTGACGACCTAGACATACTGGCTGCACACAGTTTGATGTGTCTTGTTACAGGAGTCTAGGGCGCTTTTCAATTGCCAGGTCTGTACAGAAGATGACTAAGCAATGCAATCACATTCTAACATGGCAAGTAAAATGTGTCGACTGCTGCATTTTCTTGAAATGCTGCCAAAATCAAAGTGAAAAGTGTTATGGAGCTGTTTGCTCACCTTTGATACGCCACCTTATAGGTACATTTCTAGCTTCATAGCAGCCTAAGGGAAGTGTTTAAGCATATGTATGGAAGAAACAGAAAAATGCAGTTAAAGTTAAGAATTTGGAGAAAGTCCAAGTGATGTAGTGATGCTTGAGAGTCTGTTAGAACATTTATTTGAGGTATGCAGCAAAAAGAATCCTTGACTAACAAAAAAATCATTATGTCTGTCTTTACAGAAGCTAAAGCAGAATAAAAGAAAAATTACCCTCATGTAAAAGCAATGCAATGCCACACTGTTAAATCATGGACTGCTAACACGCCACCTTACATAAATTATATATAGGACAATGAATGTGCAAGAGATTTATATAGACCAAAAATAGCACTCAGACACCCTAGATTTGCCTGTGTAAAACCCAGCACTTTGCAATATAAAATTAAAGATGAGAATAACTAGCTCAGACACATAAATCAAAATCTCAACAGAACAGCCAATTCCTATTCAATCCAGCTTGCTACAGCAATTTCTGTATCCCCAGCAAGAGAATGTCTTGTAAGCTACAGTTATCTTAGTCCTCAACCAGCTCTTCTATGGGTTTGGAGAAATGCTGGGAAAAGAGAGCAGACACTGCCAGCAGAAATGCAGAAACATTGATCTGAGTACTGGTAGTATAATTCAGACAGGTCAGGAATGTCACTTTAGGAATCTGGAAAATAGAATATTAAAGAAAGGAAGAGATGGTTCGTTGTCCATTTGATGATGGTATATTAGTTAATTTGGTCATATTCACAGTGATATTTATGTTTGGGCAAGGGCATTAATCATAAATATCTACAGGACACAATGATTTTATCTTATTACCATAACCAGAGCCTTTGGAAGAAAACTGTGAATTTAATATGAGAAACTACAAGATGTTTGCATATTTCAGAATATATAGCTCTCTGTAAGAAGTGTTCTCAGAACATGGATGGGCTTCTGTGTGGCAGTTTCTGACAGCTGTGATGAACATTAACAATTCCAGAACCTTTCAAATGCCATTTGTTGTTTAGATTTATTTTTTCAATTTCTTTGGTGAATGACTCTTGGCTAACAGTAAGCTCATTATCATATAGTGATCTGTGAATAACAGCAGTTTCCAGTTTGTTTTTTGCTAGTCAATGAGAGAGCTGACATGCAACTATGCAAATCAGATTATATTATTCCTGCATCCCGACTGGATGCTTAATTTAATAACTGAGATATCTACAGAGTGATATATTTTTTCCCCTTTTGGTAGTTGATAAAATTCAAGCTTTCATAGGGAAAGGTCACCTTCAGCAAGTCTCCATATGAAGACGGCTCAAAGTTTTGCATGTTCATGGAAAGCAAGTGTAAATGAGCAGCAGACATATGAACCTTAACTCATCAGTTACTACACGGTATTGTAGGAGTACTAGTTAATACATTGTTCTACAGTTAAATTTGCAGACACTGTATACTGGAATAGGTCTCAGAATTTGGCCATTAGGGTGTTTTGGGGTTTCTTGTCCTAGAGACTGACAACAGGGCAGATAACAACACTTTTGATGAAAAACCCAGAGTGATGGCAATGTGGAGAGCACATGGGACCCAGGCAGCAGTGGCTCTATAAAATATGCTGAAAATAGGGCACATCTGAACAGCTTTCACACCAGAAGGCATCAATGTGCCATTGCAGGTACATGAGTCCCACAAAGTGTCAGACTGTGATGAAGTGTGAAAGGACCAAGCCTGGGCCCCTGCCCAGTTATACTGCCCTGCTGATAACATGCAGGCAGGGGCTGGAGTCCGTATCACTCAAGACGTAAAAAGTATACATACTGTTTAAATGACTCAGAGGTGCATTTTCAACCTATGGTGCCCGCCTGCTTCTCAGATCTTGTAACAGTGTGCTGGTCCCCATAATTTCTGCTATAGGCAGGTGATACACCAAAAACTTCATACTGAAAAAAAAAAAGTTTATATAGCTAATCATTGCTTATGCTCCCAGCTCAGTCAGGGGTCAGCTGGCATGGAGTAATCATCCATTCCATCTTCTGCATTGCCCAGCACCATTAATTGCCACCTCTTATTTATTGCATTTCTACAAAACAGTAGATTTTTTCTTAAATGTATTTATGCCATTAAAACTGAAACAAAACATGGTCAGATTCACAATATCATAGACTTTGTTTATTCTGTGCTTTTGCAATATACGTGGTTTGTGAAGTAGCTCTTCCTCAAAGTTGATCAAAGCCTAGGGCTGCCCATTTTCTTTCCTTTTTCTACTCTGAGGAAAATTTTATATCAAGAAGCCTTCTTCCTAGAATGTCATAATTGCCACAACCAGTTTCTTTTTATTATGCAGCATTTCCCCTCTGTGAATATATCGCTTCAATGAATTCGCAAACCAGCTCTGTCTGGTTCAAATCCATGAACCTACACTTACGATAAGATAATGAATGCACACTCATCAAGCAGAACCATATTGAAATTGCTGTGGGCAAATGTACAGCACAATAAACTTTGTTAAATGAAGATGATGTATTTTTAGAGGCATATCACTTCTCAGAGGGGTTTGTTCATTCATCCAGCCTCACTGCGCAGCACAGAAGGAGACTTTTGGTCACTCAGAGAAATAAAGTAAATCAGAAAATGTAAATAAAGGAAACATTAATGAATATAGGTATATATTGGCATAGCATTTAATTACTGACAGTTGGGAAAGGGAACAGCAATGTACAAAACTGATTTGAACTGCTTCACATCTTCAATCAGTAAGTCAGTCATACGATGTTAGGCTAAAGTTTAGATGATTAAAACAGCAGCACAAACCATCAGTTATATAAATGTAGTAAAGCAACATATCTGCAAGTTTTCGTGTCTTAAACTGCAAAAGCCAGGAAGCTTTTTTTTTTTCCCTGTTAGGTTAAAAAGGAGGAAAATAAAGCTCCATACCCCTCCTTACACCAGTGGATAAATAGTGCTTTATGCACAAAAGTTGCATATTATTATCACTAATAGTAAACAGCAGTGAGAATGCTTCATATGTAGGGTAGATTTAGATTGGATATAAAGAAGAATTTTTTTTACAGTGAGGGTGGTAAGGCCCTGCACAAGGTGCACAGAGAAGCTGCTGCTGCCCCATCCCTGACAGTGTTCAGGGCCAGGTTGGATGGGGCTTGGAGCAACATGGCCTAGTGGAAGGTGTCCCTACCCACAGCAGGGTGGCTGGGCCAGATGATCTTTAAAGATCCCTTCCTCCCCAATCCATTCAATGATTCTATTTAATTATTACCTTAAGAAAACCTCATGGTTTGGCAAGGAGTAAGTGGAGGAAAGGGATTGTCTCATACAGGCTTTCAGAGTCAACTTCAGCTCTAATATGATTATCCAGGATGCTCTCACATATAAAGACTCAGCAGTAGGGCATAATGACTGTGGAAAAAGATGTTAAGATCATAAAGTCTGAATGTCCACAGACTGTCTTTCTGGCAACGACTGCTCAAAAAATGTGCATTCCTCAGTAGATGTGCAAGGTATTTAGCATCTCTAGGATCCAGTGAAAAACAAATACATTGACTTTTCTCAACCTCTTGGCATAGCTTTTATCCATGATGCCATTATGGCATCCATAACATACAAGTTTAACAATCTAAAATGAATGATGGGCATTTCCCATACAATTTATAAAGCATAAAATTTGCTATATGAACTATCATGCCTGGAAAGCCTGCAGCAAGGGCTGCCACATCTCTCAGAAAGTGCTCTGCTTTCTCTTTAACTGAATATTTGTCCTGAGCAGGAGTGTCAGCAAATTGCAGGCACTATGATATATTGTCTAACAGAGGAAAATTCATCTGGGAGCAAACAACAAACTGAGTTCAAAACTTCATTGTGCTGCACAAATCAGATCTGTTACATAAGGCTATCTCTCAACAAGAACAAGCCTGGACCAGCTACTAAACTGCTCAGTTTAAATATACAGAAAATCTACTTGGCTTTTTAAATTTTATTGTTGCTAACGAATGAACAACACTTGTTCATATCTATAAAGTACAGAGAATGTTAATTCTACAAATTGAGACAGTATAGAGCAATTTTATGTATACTTTTAAATTTTATTTCATAAAGCATAAATTTTATATATCTTTCATTGCTATTTCCATACTTTTTCTTTATTTTTTGTGTCAATCTATGTGTCTTCTAGGTTTCTCCTAGCTTCCTGCCACAGAGCTATGTGACTCAACACTAGAGAAAGATAAAAGGTGCCTTCAGGCAGCTTGGGCAAATTAATAGTTTTCTTGAAGAGTCACAGCATAAGCTAATGCCAGAGTCACAAATACCTGTACATTCATAAAATACCGAACACTGAAAGTATTAAAGAAATACTCTTTGGTAACATCAAGAGAATATTTTAATTGTTCAGTTCAGTAAAGTTCCTATAGCTCAACCACATCCAAGATGCCTTTGATGATCCTTGATGTGAATACATTTAATATTAACATTGGTTCTATGAGATTAATATGGTAGTCTGTTACACAGAAGGCTCAAACTGTGATGAAGACTTGCATTTGCCTTCCAAAAATTCTGTACAATATGTTTAACTCAGCTTACCTCAAAGCCTATTAGTTATTGAAAACCATATTCAACAAAGCTGATACAGACTAACATGTTAACACCTGAATTCCCACAGGTATCTCATCAGCCATTCATGCTTGTAGACAGCCATAATATTGCACTCCTGCATATAAACCATTTTTCTTCCTGATACCTTTCTAGACATGAAGGCATCTTCTCCCCTGAACTGAGCATAAAAAGGTCTCCCAGCCTCCCTAATGGCTTTTCACTTAAGGACAATGGGCAACACTCAAAGATAGTAAAGTGGGGTTAGGAGGTGTTACTTTTTTTAAGTAAAAAAGGTAAAGTTTTACCAGTAAAACTTTAAAGTTGTACCAGACAGTACAACTAGGTTGCTGCAGAAAGGAGTCTTTGGATTACAGGTTGTTAAGAGAAGAAAATGCCTCTTTTATGTCCAATCATGACCTCTGAGTCCTTTCCTACATAACCTGTTGTTTAACAGCATATAACAAAATATATAATGAATTGAAATATTGAATCCTAAAAGCTATTTTATGTGTGGGAGAAGACTTACATTTAATTCTTTTAAAAAAGAGACAATAACAGCAGTGGTTGAACTCATACATCCTTCAGAGTGGAAATGACAACTGTAACTAAAGGGATAGGAGGTAGGAATCTTGTTTTATTGTGTGCAGTCTTCACAAACGTAAGCAGTGGAAAAGTCAGACCCTTGATCTGAAATAAATGCGGTTACAGTTACCTTTACAGTATCTGAAGTGATAGTGATTCACCGAGAGTAAGCTTCAGTATTTGATACTGAGTATTGAACTTTCATATTCTAAATGTGAGCACACAGGAGCAGACATTATGGATAAATTAAAACAAAAACATGATTAATAACAACATATAGCATTAATACTAATGCCATTCTTCCCCCACTATAATGTATAACCAAAACCAGCTTATGCAGAGAGTATAAGTAACAGACAACTTCATCATTAAGACTGTGTAGCTCTACTTGCTCTTCCTAATTGTTTCTCTTCTGAAGTAAATTAATCTTTTATAATAATACAAAATCTTACGTAATCCTGAATTACCTGTAACTCAGGAGAGTGATCTTCAATACTTAAAATTATTACTCAGGTTGGAATAAATATCAAACAGCCACTGCTGTCCCAGCAAATAAAATAGAACTGAAAAGACAACATGAACCTTATTAGTAAATGATTTCCACACCACTGTGTCAGAAGCTTTCTCTGGATACAGAGACTCGATGCATATCAAGTCAGTAGTCAAGTCAATTGTTCTTAACTTAGATTAATCGAGAGCAGAGAAAGTAATGAACTACCAAGATTTTTAGGAGCCTGGCTAACAATTGGGCCAGAATGATGAAGGTTTCTGTGGATGAAGTTTCAATTTAAAATATGAAGAAAATATGAAAGGCACCAAAAGCAAAATTAGAGGACCAGGTGGAAAGAAGGTTTCAGTTCTGAGAACAGCTGTGCTCTGTATCAAGTTTTTCTGGAATTACAGAGAACAGCAGAACTAAGCAACTATTAGCCTAGGCAGCCATTCTGTGCTTGCTTGAGACTATTCGCTAAAACATCCAACACAGCTTTTAGGAACAGTTGTTTGGCAAGGAAGGTAATGACATTGATAGCAATGAGAGAAAACACCGATCATTATAGCTCTTGCTATATTCTGCCCATGTAAATCCTTGTGAGAACATTTAATGATCAGCAAACATGAAGTACTTGTGAAAACTGTAATTCCCCATTCATTCAAATACTGATGGAGCTAACTTCAATTCAGCCTCAACAGAGAAAATTTCTACTTTCTTACAGCCCACTCCTACCTTCATCACATGCTGCTATTGACTTTGATGAAAACAAAACTGAGGCCAGTGATTTGCGGCCTTTTATTGCTGTGTTGCAGCCTTGATTCTGTCTTTATTTCTGTTCATAACACTAGACATTTTTTCCTCCTTCTTTTAATGAAAAATGAGTTAATGAATTGATTAATGAAACTTGTGTTCCAGTTTCTCTGTGTGCGAGTGTGCACACCTTTTGCTAATTACAGTGTGATTAGTTAACTCAGAAACTGCATTCAACTGTTCAAAACAGAAAGCTTGTGAAAGGCCAGTTACTCTCAGCCTTCCAAAAGAAAAGCTATTGTGTTACACTTGCTCAAGCCAGCCTTAACACATACAGACTAAAAGAAGCCAAAACATGTTGCATCTTTATGCTACCTTTTGAACAAGTTGTGAGGTGTCTAATGAGACTTGTAGGTCTTATTTAATTCCATTTTATCCCTGGTAATTTGTATAGTCAGTATATCTGGGTGGAAAAAGTGATGCTCTTGACCTACTCACAATGCTTTTATAAAGCCAGTAATAAACTCAATTTGTTCACAGTGATCATGCCCAGGTGTTGAATTATTTTAACTTCTCTGCCATGGATTTCCACAACATGGAAACTGCACAAGGTTCCTACTAGCACTGTGTACGTTTATTTAGAAACAACATACAAGACACCACTTGCCATAATCAACGTTTCAGTATTGATTTTAGCAAGACAATCTATTTGATTAAAGTTATTTATGCTCAAATGATTCGCCTTCAAAATTGTGTTGATAAAGAACTAGTATATGCGTTTTAGGCAGCAAAAGAGACAGAAGAGAACTAATGCACTAACACAATTTTTTTCAAGAAATTCACTTATATCATTAGCCAGTAAGAGAAACTAATTATGAGTGACAGAAAAGCCTAGAAATAATAGCTTTTATAATACCAAACATGCCCTTATTATATTAACACTAATAAAGCATTTAGTATTCTAATTAATGTTTTTGAAGAAGCATTTGACAAAAAAAAAAAAAAAACCTTAAACATACATTTAATGCTGCAAGTGCATATCAGTGCCCTCTGCTGGGGAGCGTAAGATCCAAACTGGTTCTTAGGACAGGTCTTCACCCAAAAACTAGCTTGTAAGAAGTTACAAACTGATGTCATTCAGTACAGAAGGTGAAGAAAATTCATGCTTGGGTGGCATAATGGATAAAAACTGTTTGAGAGCTGTAGTTCCTAGAGTCTGTCCCCAAAGCTTATTGCAAGTGGTTTCGGTAAGCAGCTGTGATCTTCCTTTTATCAAAGGATTCTGCAAGCATATATGGCAAGTGTGCACACCACTACACAAAGGATTTCACTGTGCAGAATTTCAGCATGGAATTTTATTTTCCTTTCTTCCTTAGCTACAGCCTTACATTTTAACACTATATTTTATATAAAGCCCCCAAAAGTGGCCTTCAGAAATATTTATTAGCTATTTAACAGAACCTGCTTTATTGCTGCTGAACTAAATTTTGCAGAAAAGACATAAATGCTGCCCCTACTTTAGCTTCTCTGAGGATAAACAGCATACTCTAACTTCAGGGCTCTTCATCAAGACAGTTGTAAATTCTTTAAAAAACTACATCCCAATCTCACCTTTATTTCAGATGAGATGCTGCCTTCAGGGTACTCCACAGAGGTCACCACAGAGGTCACCTGTGAAAAAGGTTTCACTCTACCATTCCCAAGAGGTTGGACTGGGGAAACAACAGCTTAAAGGCAATACCAAGAAGCAAATGCATTAAGTAGCTACATGCTTGAGGTAAGGTGCTGATTTCGCATTGCTCTACAGCTCCTTTTTCTTGCGAGTAGTAAGATTTTATTTTTTTCCCCTAAAAGGAACTGCGCTCCATTCTAGATGCCCTGTCCACTTTGACAGTAGCACTCAGCTCGTTCTACTTTGAATGGACACAAGTAACCATTTATCAGCTGCTTATCAGTAACTAGCTGTAGCGCAAGGCAGAAACATTTCACATCAGGACCAGGAGAACCATATCCACAGCATTAGTCTTTGGGGCAGAGATGTATTGTGCCAATGCAGCATTCCTGGTTTCTCTCAGGCTTATGCCTGGTTTAATATTTGCTTTGTAGAATGCAGTATCTGCCTACACTCAAGCAGACAACAATTGTAACTCTGATATTAACTAAATAGGTACAGCCTCCACCCTTCTCAGGGCAAAAATGCCATGAAATGAAGGACTAACAGGGACAAGATTTCTTTGGACCTCAGCCAGGTGTGGCTCACTTCTTCCTTACAAACATTGCTTCATTCCTCTTCCTCACGCTCAACTACACATGGATAGTAACCTGGATGGATATGGGTGACTGTCTGCACATAAATAAGGGATGTGTTGTGTTTTCTTACTGTGGTATGCTTTGTCAGTCAGGATGCTGTACTGAAACGACCCAAGAGGCCGCTCTCTGTATTTCTCTGTGTACCTGATTCTCTGCTTTCACCCAGGCATTTATTCAAGCCTTTTTTTACGTAAGTAAAAACAAGTTAAAAATTGAAGGATGAATTGAGTTGATCATGCACTTTTGGACATCGACACTTCAAAGGTGTCTAAAATCAGCTGCATGCTAATAAAACAGAAGGTTTCGACTAAGTAACTGTAATTCCAAAAGCTACACTGTAAAAAACAGCTTGTATAGGGTTTTTTGTCATATTTATTATTCTCATCTTTCTTTTAGCCATACCAGTTAGGAACATTATAGTTAATCTGGGGGGATAGCAATAAGCGTATCAGTTGCCCAAATAATCAATAAAAATTCTGCCTTTCTATGTGGACAAAACTGCATTTTTGTGTCTGTGGAATGTTGCTTAGGATAAGCAAATCTAGTCACTTTGGAAACGTCTGTCAGCCAGACATCATGCCTCAACTGACAATGATCAGCCATGAAAGTATTTGCAATTAAACCTAATTAGTCTTTGAAGTTTAATTGTATTGAGCATCAGAATTTGTCAATCATCCTCAACCAAGGTTTCCAAGCCTAACCATTCTATGATTCTATGAAATCAGTAGGACTATCATAAAAGAAAAATACTTTGTCTGACCCTAAAGGACTTGGGGATGCTTTCAATTTTCTCACAAAATAAGAAAGACAACACTTTCTAGATACCATCTTCATGGTTTCCCGTATCACAGTGACATACACACTATAAATGACCAGACAGAGCTATCTGTCTGATTATCAGATGTTCAAAAATAAGAGGCATTGGAAGAAATAGGAAATGATCAGAAATCAATGAGAAATATACAATGTTCTTTACCTGAGCTCTGGCATGTCCTCAAAAGTATGTATATGTAGGCTCTGCTGTCAGGATATGAAACAAAATTTTAGGGGATATCCTTTGTCTGGGAGAAGTGTGCCAGTGTAAACACATGCTGGTAATAGACTGGAATGATGACATATGGAGCCGATTACTTTTATATGACATTATATTTCCATATTTATCATTACTTGTATACTTACTAATCATTGAATAGGGTAGCACTCAAGTATAATTCAGGTACAAATACAGCAATAGAATAAAGCTCCTACAAACTGTATGGAGGATCCCACTGAACAGCTAGTAATCATCCCTAAAATACCAATTCATAATTTACAGTATCTCATAAAATTATAGCCTATTTTCTATACCTTGTGGAAAGTTAATAAATATTAAAGGTTTACATGGATTTATAAGTAAACTATAAATACAGCTTTTATTAAGCAGTATGTGAAGAAAGTCTGATTTATAAAATATTTTAAATATATATGTCAGCAAATTAATAGTTCAATTCATTAATGCAAATGTTATTATAAAGCTGACACTAAAACTAGTTTTTGTAACTTTACTAAATTAAAAGTAATGATTATGGTATATTTCTTTGAAGGTCATATACCTACCAATAAAAAGCATCCAAAATAAGCACTGAGATACATATACTCTGAAAATGAACATAGTAACCTCTTTCACTAGTATTGTAAGCATATTATTTTTAATAGTTAGCTATTACATGCAAATAAAGACTTTTTATGAATATGCAGAAGAAATATAATTTTCATGAACAGGCCTCAAACAGTAGTTTCAACAGAAATTTAGGGACTGTAGTGACAGGAGAAGGGGTAACGGGTTAAAACCTAAACAGGGGAAGTTTAGATTGGATATAAGGAGGAAGTTCTTTACTGTAAGGGTGGTGAGGCACCGGAATGGGTTGCCCGGGGAGGTTGTGAATGCTCCATCCCTGACAGTGTTCAAAGCCAGGTTGGACAAAGCCTTGGGGGAGGTGTCCCTGCCCATGGCAGGGGGGTTGGAACTAGATGATCTTGAGGTCCTTTCCAACCCTAACTATTCTATGATTCTACAATATTTTAGAGTTCCATTCCTAAATCAGCTGTAAACATTACGGAATTCTCTAGTTTGTCAATAACTATATTTTTAAGCTCCAGATGTTTCACAAACTTCAGCCCCACGGGATTATTCATTTTTGGGAATGCATTGGTTTCACTCACTAATCATTACTTGATAGTTGTCTGTCATTTATTCTTTCATTTCCTGGATAAAATTGTTCAATAACCTCTTTAGAAGTAGACCTGGCAGTATGACATACAGATACAAAATTTCTTAAATAACCAACTCATCCAGCAAAAGGTTGTTTGTGCACTTTACTTGAGACTCGGCTGAAAAATAGAAGCTGAACATCAGCATGAACTGACTTCCTAATGTCATTACAGTGAGAAATGAATTGAATCAGAAATGAACAATTCATAAACACAACTCAGTTTGACATTTGTTCACCGTGAAAATGATCTCTGAGCAAATGGCCTGAATAAAGCCCATGGATATCCTAAATTCCCCCCAAATCCTCAACACTGGTGATGCAGTGTTTACACAGCACGGCTGGGATCAGTGAATTGTGTTTCTGAGTCCAAATGCTTGATCTTGCCCACTGGGCTATAATTGCTTTCTGAATTCCAAGCCTTTATTTGCTTTTTCAAATGAGACCTTCATCAAAAGTGACTAAACAGGATGATATGACTGGCAGATCTTGTGACATCATTGTCACTTCATAATGTTCCTAATGGATAACTGTCCCTGTCACAAAATGGCAACGTGAACCCTGGCACTTGCTTTGCCATGATGAGAGTGCACAATGGAAGACTGGTGGAACCTTGTGACAGTTCACAGCCCACATCTTCCCTGTGCACAGCTTCTAGAGCTGTCTGTGATGCATTTCACAAGCACTGCATTGACTTAAATGATTTTTTTTTAATTACAACACATTAGTTCATTTAACAGTATTACTGCATTTTTCAATAGCCATAAATAAAACATTTTAATTATAAAATTTTATATACCATGAATACAGAAATAACTGAAAGTCAAAGAATACCCTTTATATCATCTGAAAGCCAATTCATTAGTATTGGTTTAGAGTGGTTGCTATAAATTGCCTTCTAGATATCCTGCTTTCAGACTTCTACTTTCTTTCAGTGCATATGGAGCAAAGGATTAAATCTGAACTATACGCTTGATACATTTAAAGTGGGTGGAACCTGTACTTACTATGCAAAAGTTTGCAGTGTTTTAATGAGACAACATTCTTACACTGGAAATTAATGGTACGTTACTTAACCATAATAGATGTGTTTGTAGCATATGTTTTAAAGAAACGTCCCTAGACATCTTCCAAAGGAAGAGTATTAGTCATACACTGCAATTGTATCTGAAAGCATCACTCAGAATTTAAAGTTAACATTGGTAGGCACTGTACAATCACATAAGATGGCCTGAACATAAAAATTAGTTGAATTTGGTCCACTGTGAATGTACAACTAGGTCCAAACTAGAAATAGAGATCATTTCTGTATTCCTGAACAGGGGTTTTTGAGTATAAATTACAAAGTGTGCAACAACACCTCAGTGAAGTCCTTCAGACTTAGAAGATGCTGTACTGTACGCATACTACAGACCCATTAATAAACAGCCAAGTGGCAGCTTCCAAAGAAAGATGGTCTAATGCTACATGCTGTATGGCAATAGGTGATGCAGGCAAAACTGCAGCAACTGCTTAGCCTCATCCATCAGGATCATCCTCAGTGGGAAAGATTCCTAGACTACAGCCCACTTAGAGGAAAGGTGAATGATGGAACATAAAACAAGGACTGCCAGTCGTCGCATTAACCAAACACAGCCTTGCTGGAAAGTCATTCTTTGGAAACCAGTCATTTCAATCTGACAAATCCTAGAGCATCCCTGTCACAAGTATTTCTCTTTCTGGTAAACAAGATTCAGTAGCAAAAGCTAGCGAAGGATCTGCAAGCAGAAGTTAAAGTCTACTATGTATATATACAGTATGGAAAAGTGGCTGAGAGCCTTTTGTTTTCATTATTATTTTTAAATCTGTAAAATGTTTCAGTATTCAGCCTAATACTGGGATTTTATTGGTACTTTATACACTTAGCTCACAGACTCTTGAGGCACTGTCAAGAGCCTATTTTTTTTGCATCATAGCTCTGAAGCTTTTACAGCTGCTTCCTCTACTATGCACTTTATGTTTTGTACACACTTCAATTTGAGAAAGTAACTGGAAAGCAAATCATAAACAATTATATAAAATTGGCAAAAATTGTCAATAAATGTAAGAGTTTGGTTTGGAGCAAAAATAGATCTTCTAAATATTGTGTTATATATTCAGCAAACTGTAGTGATCTTAAAAGCCATGAGCACTGGCAAAAGCTAAGAAAGGCTGTAAGACATGCAGATTTCAACCTTGACAGTGTATTGGGACCCAGGCTTGCAGTCCGGATAAAAGCACATAAAGAGACTCAGAAGAGGACAAAAACCAGCAGCTCTTAATGAGGATTTTTTTACTGTAGGATTAAGTGTTCTTCCTTTTCATCACAGAATTTATAATACAAACACAAAGAAGTCACCTAATCTAGCACTGGCAAATAAAGGGACAAAATATATTACCACAGAATCACAGAATGGTTGGAGTTGGAAGGGACCTTAAAGCTCATCTAGTTCCAACCTCCCTGGCTAGAGAAATATACTTAGTTTATGCACAAGTAGTATTTTCTGCAAGTTGCCACAAGAGATAGCTTGATACTGTACTCTAATTATATATTGATTGACCTCCATATTTAATATAAACACATGGAAAATAACGGGGTCATTGTTCATTGACTGATCTTTCAGTCTTCTAAGAGGAACCAAAGGATAGTAACAGGAAATCAAACCTCTATCAGAAAACTTTCCATACATGAAGACTTCTGTGGACTGCATACAAATAATACATCTAGACACACTGATAACTCCAGTAAAGATAACTATGATGTCCCGATCTACTCACACTTTGCTATTAAACAATACTATAAAGAATTTACAGCCAGCTACTCTCTGCTGTGGTGACACTGACTTGTCTAGAAACAATCTATACCACCTTAAGTTAGTGATAGTTGAACCTCCAATTTACAAATGAGATCCTAATTCATCTTGTCAGCAGATAGCTTCCAAAACTTCTGGGGCATAAAGATTGTCTCACACACTCAGAATGAGTTGGTGGCTTACCACAAAATAATGAGGTAAAGCCAACAGTGCACTTCTTCCACTGTCTGTCCTTAAGATTTCCTGAACCCTTGTGGTTCTGCTATGGATGGTGATGCTGCTGCAGTGCCACAGGGCTGTGCCTGCCATAAGGCTAGAGGTGATTTGTTCGGGAAATCAAACTTTCTCAGGTTCACAGTGCTATGGTGTTGCTAGAAAGCAATACAGTGGAACTGAGTAGATAGATAGTTACTAAAGTACTTTGGAAGCACTTGCTGTAACTGATAAGAATGTACATTTTCTTTGCAGTTTTTAACTTCAAACTTATGATTAATGTAAACCAGCCTAGTGTTCTGCTTTTGCTGCAGTATGTGCAATGCTCAGCTTATTAAAATGAATGACCCCATGAAAAAGCATTAGCATTTGGCAATTTTGAAGATGTAATGAAGCATAATTAGAATGATTAAGAAATAAATTGAAAGAAAATAGTTAAACGGTCTATGTGTGAAACCCAGCAGTGCCACAGGAAGCCTGCTGAAGTTCTCAGCTGTCATGTTATTTGAGCCCTTTCTGCAGCCCCTCAAAGCTGGGGAAGAGTGACGGATATTCTGCTAAACATACAAATTTTTCAGCTGCCACCCACCAGAAGCCTAGGGATGAGCTGTAAAAGGACCTCTTACATTGCTGTAAGTAACGTTAGCTGCTATGGGGCAAACACTGCTGGAAGAAAATTAGCATGCCTGGGTTTCATCAACATTTTCACTAGAGTCAATAAAATAAATCTGTATTTATGTAATCTGAGCAGCTCAGTCTTACAGCTAGTGTCTCACATTTCCAGATTATTTCCTAATGCGTTCACGTGTTAGGTCCTGATTTATCAAGCCATCATCTACCTGAGCTGAGGACTTGCTCTCTCTTTCATGTTTCCAATGAAAGCTCAGCAGATAAGCAGCACAGGAACTGTACAGGCAGCAAATAAATAACAACTTCAGTAAACATTAACGTGTGTATATCTGTGAAGGTCCATGAAACATGAGTACAGACAGAAAAATGGCTCTTATTGCTTGGCAATTGCAAAATGCAACCAGAACTTTTTAAGAGCAAACCAGCGTGTGAAAAAATGTTTCATGAGGTATTCCCAACTTATCTTAAATTACTTGCATCATGAATGGAAGAACGACGTATGAAATCTGAACTGCTTTCTCTGGCTTATTTCTAGTTTGGACATAAGAACATAAATGGCAGGAATGAATGAAGCAAAGATTTTAACTCAGCAACGTACATCATTAAAGGTGAAAGAAGGATAGGAGATATGTATATGGACGTAATGGGTTCAGAAAGGCTTAGATAAAAGTGCAGTTATTTTGACCATTTCACCAAAACACAGAAGCAATACTGCTGCTGTAGACCTATACTCACAAGTTGTCAAGTCATTCTTTCCTGGTAAAACATCTGATTACTCTCTAAATAATGTTCAATGAAGAAAAATCCTGTGAATCAAGCACAGCTATAGACATTTGTGTTCATTTATAATAAACAACCTCATTTAATTTTATATATAGATCTAATAGGAAAATTCCATGTAGCTGGAAAACACAGAGAAGTAATAGCCTGACACCAGAGTCAAACCTTTCTGCAGTATCATCAGCAGCAAATGCAAAGGTCATTCTCTTCTGGTATTGAGGCGGGTTTCTTATTGATTGTTTTTGTGTCAGGGAAACAAAAAAATCAGATTAAAATAAGAAGTTTCTTGGTCTCATGCAGAAATGAGAAATAGCTCTTAGGGAAAACAAAAGAAAGGCAGTCAAATGCAGGCAAGTTCAGCTTGTTTTGAAAGGTACATTCACATAATCATAAAAGGAGACTTTATAGCAGAGGTACAATAAGTGTTTTGTCTAAAAATAGGTCATTAATATGAATATTAGATGAGATTAACGTTGCCACATAATTGCTTTGTTCTACTTTGGATTATTTTGTGCAAATGTCTGTTTCCAAAAAGAAATAAAAAAAAAAAATCAAACAACAAAGCAACAAAAAAATCCAAACCAACTGTGCTAAATGCACAGAAAATCATCAAAAGGAAGCCAAAACTCCCTGTATTTAGATAACATGCAGGCTCTCTACCCTGAGTGCTCCTCTGCTCTTCACTTGACAAAGTGCATTGAATGGAAATCTCTGTCAACAGTAAGGGAATCATAATTTGCAGGGTATTTATTCTCCTGGTAAAGAGCCATCTTTCAAGAGGATTATTCTTCTGGAAATAAGATAGCACTATAAACTGTGCCACAGAACTGCTTTTTCTCCAGCCACAATCTCCATTTTTATCCTAATGATGTGGAAAGAGCCTCCCCTTGTTCTTAACAGTCATACTATTTAACCTGTAAATGATACAATTATCACTGGCAATTGGTAGGGCTTAAAATGACTTGATTTTTTCAGGTGAGAAAAACCCTACTTTAGATACATTTTCAAAGCAAACATTAATAATTAGTGCCACTTACAGGATAAGAGAATATTACTTAAGTCTGATTTCATAATTAGCAAGATACCCGGTATAAGTGAGTTCCCCCCTATTCAGAGGATATCCACAAAGCCTGTAATTCTGAAAAAAAGCATGTAAGTGAGAATTAAGCACTGATTTATGGCTGTCTGTCTGCCCAGAGATAAACAATAAATGCATTTGCATTTAACGTTGTATTTTCAGCCATGTACCAAAATCTAGCCCAGGATGGATACAGTCATATTTCCTCTTTATTAGCTTGGGCTCTAATGAGTAATAACCAAGCTATGTGTAAAAAGCTGTCAATGGGAAGTTCGCTTAAATCCTTTTTTGTTGCAGGCTGATTTTTCAGGTATAATTAGCTTTCAAAAATTAGTTCATTAAAAACACAACATCCTCAGAATTCCAAATCATAGCTGTAATGGATGTCCTGAAATTTAAATTGTCTGAAATTGTAAATAAGCAGCTAGTAGATTTTTCTGTATTAATTACCTCACCCAATTCTATGTGAATTAGGTAGCCAGTGCCTTTCAGTGTTGCCTGTTTTTCAGGGTTAAAGGTTAAATTTCTGTGTATTTACGCCGTCAAAATTCTTCATATTTTTTTCAAAAACACACACAAAGGACTCAATTGCACAAGTTTACATTAATTTCATTACGTAAATATTTAATATATACAAGCACATCAGCAGCTAGCATTTTCATACAGAATCACAGACTAGATTGGGTTGGAAGGGACCTTGAAGCTCATCTAGTTCCAGCTCCCTGCTACAGGCAGGGACACCTTCCATTAGATCAGGTTGCTTCAAGCCCCGTTCAGTATTGCAGAAGAGTATTTAATTGGAAACCTTTTCTGCTTCTTCACTACCAAAAATCTTCTAAATATGCAGATTTTTTGAAGTTTTAATTATACGCACACACATTCTATTAATAATATCTAATTAAATGTCATAACAAATTGAGATGAGCATTTTATGGAGGATCTAGAAATTTCTGAACTTGATTTAGTTACAATTTGATTTTGCTCCCAATTCTCTGACACAACAGGGTTATGTGCTTACAAACTCCTGGCTTCTGTCCTTTGAAGAAGTTGCCAGAAGCAGAGCACAGCAGAAACCATACAGGTCTTCAAGATTTCCACCATAAATTTGCCATAGTCCAGGTACCAGAATGAAACTTGCCACTTCTCTAAATGACATATTCTACGGAAAATATTTTTTTCTGACTATGCTTTGCAATATTATATGCACGATTTTTTAAGGCTGAGCTGTTACTTATTCTGATAATGTTTGTTGGTATTATAAACACCTGATAAACCATCCTCTGTGATACTCATGGACATCACTACTGTAATTAAGCACTTATATCTGCCAGAGATGGGTAACAAGCTGGAACGGTAGCTCAACAAATTAGTGTTCTAGTGTGTTTATCCTGCTGCATTCAAATGACTGCAGGTTTTTTTGCCTGACAGCACCAGCTGGGCTGGGAATCAGAACCATTGTTTATATTGCATCTTAGAATTTCTAAGCTTCAATGTGGTTGATGAAATGATCACTCTTTCAGCAGAGAGGCTGCCTTCTCTTAGTGAACTGACACAAACTCCTTTGCTCTTGCAGACCCCAGCTAATGCTGCCTTGGCATTTTGTACCAAAGCCGTCTGGGGTTAAAAACAGTTACCTTAGGATAAGCACTGCCAGCATGGAGTGAAATTGTCTCTTCTTCTTTAAGGGTTGTTCTTCCCTTATGAATCAAGACATTGTAATAAAATGAATCTTTTCTGATAAACTGTCTGGAAGTTTGGAACTAGCAGACCTGTTCTCCCTAATACATATTGTTGTTTTCACATATGAAAAATAGTGCAGAACACTGACATTCCTTGTTCAGCTACCTCCAACTATGTGCAGTTTTATTCACAGCAGAGAACTCAATAAGCCTTTCTTCTATGAGAATGTCAGATACCACTAAGTACTAAGTATTCTTTACAAGTTGATCTATGTATAGTACTTTGAAGATATTTTGTTGTTGTCATTGTTGTTTTTAAAAAGTATAATTTTAGGGGGAAAAAAAAGAAGAAAGGATCTGTTTGTGAACTCACTGATGGTATGGAAGACTGGCTGTGAAGCTGGCATCTGCTTCAGAACAAGGACCAGTAAAATGCAGGCTTGTGTTTTTTCATACTCCAAGATTAAAGCTACAGCTTTTTACAGCACCAGCAGCAAACCCTGGACAGGGATGGGAAGAAAACTGTTGTTATAAAGACTCTGTTTCCTCAGATGAGAACTGCCCTAGAAGAAGCACTGAAGAGACAGAGCTGCTCTCTGTCTCACCGAAAACCCAATGTTACTTTTGTGTGCCTTCCATCTCCCCCTTGGCATGGTAACTGAGAAGTCATAAATCAGCAATAAACCTAGACAGATGGCTTCATCAGGAGCAGGTCCCCATGCTATATTAGATATGGCTAAAAAGCAGCATCCTAAAGTCCAGGTAAATCTACTGAGCTTAATAAGGTCCAGAGAACATAAAAACAAAGAATATCAGAATTAAGCCTTGAACCCTGAGTGAGATAACAGATTCAAATTTTCAAGTGACATCTCAGACTAATTCCTTTTGCACTCTACAATATCCTTTTTGCAAACAGACAAAAGGAGAAAATATTTATCAGTTCAGCTTTTTAAGTTAGATGTAGAAATTATAATTTGTTTCCTCACGGAAATAATCCCTTTCTTTCAAATGAACAAATGTTAAATCTGGATCTAAAACTTTCATATTCTTGCACATTTCTGAGACAAAATAGCCAAAGTTCAAATAAATCAGAAGCATAATAAACTAATTTTCTTGACTGACTAGACATTCAGGCTGCTGAGGCAAGAGACAGTCATCCCTACTATTGCTGTAGCCATCTGTTTCCTTGTGTCTCAGAGCAAGAATGATGCCTGATTAATGCACTTCATGCAAAAGCACAGACTTTACAAGAAGTGACCTGTAATTATTTATGAATAATTGTCTAATGAAAAAATTAGTCAGTCTATTAATGTGGAGAAAGCACCACTAACAACATCAGTCAGGTCAAAAGTGAAGGCTAGTGCACTTTTTCTAACTGTTAAGATTTAGGACAGCATATAATGCCTATGCTCCAGTGGGTTTAACATTACTTGTGAATCACTGTCACTATGTCAGAGACTGCTTTCCAGACCACGATTATAGACAGTGTTACATAAACAGTGAACTTTCCTTTGTATGGATAGAGGTATCTTAGAACATTCAGCGCCTCAGCGCAAACTGATACATAGACCCATGCACAGAGCATGATGCAGAGAACAGCAGTGAGGAACATCCCTTTTCTTCCTGTAGCATAAGCAGTGGTCATTGCCCATACTGCCCTGTATTAAGCATAGGTTTGGGATTATTCCTACTTTGTTCTTCCAGGGAAAGAGTTTACCAATGGGCTTATGGAGAAATAAGGAAACAGAACAGGATATACCTGTATTTGTGTAAGGCTTTATCTTCTGAGTTATAGATGATCTCTCAGCAACTAGGGTATTGAAGGAAATGGACAGCAAATACAGGGTCAGCAAAGAGGTGGGAAAAGGAAACAGGATAAAAGAAAAGGAAAGGGATGTGCTGTAGTGTTCATACAGTAATTTCAAAGTCTGCTAGAAACTTTCTCAAACCAGCCAACATCTGCAGTTCCTGTGATAAACTATCACAGCATTTGTGGCATTACCCAATTAAATGTTCACGAGTCATTAATGTAGCTGATAAACTGTGGAGCATTTTGCCTGCTCCTGAGACTGTTTATGTGTCAGGGTGGCTTACATCAATTCTGCTGCTCTATACCCGGGCGGGCCTAGCTGTGGTAGTTAAGAACTGTTCCACCTGTCCAACAATGACTGCCAAAGTACATCAGCAAGAGTTGTGTCCGCACTGATGTGCAGACCAACCTGGATATCATTCAGAGTTAACTCTTTGAGCCAAAATAGCCATGCATCCTTATTATTACCTGTTAGGAGACTCCTTAGAGATTGTATTTGAAGGGGAAAGTCAAAGTTATCCTCCAGGAGATGTTTTGACCACTAGGTACAAATAGAGCTATCAGACACTCTATTGTTTCCTGCGTAGTGATATCACATAGCGAAAGAAACATGGGAGAGTAATTTGGAAGGACGGAAACAGAATCCTTTCCTACGAGAGCTTCAGCATGGCATAGACAGTCAGATTTGATATGGCATTTGGAGAGAGAAGGTAAGAGTGGATCCCATAGAAGCATGGCAATATGAGGACAAAAGCTAAGAGATTTTTTTAACCATATGGGAGTACACTCAAGGCAACTATTAATCTCATCCCTTTTTTATCCTTCTTGCTCTACCAGCAATCCACCATTAGGTGACAACTGTTTTTTTTTTTTTCTAATTTCTAGGTTTAAGGAATAGCTAATTTTGTTCACAGCTTTGGCCAAAACTCTCAATTAATTCCAAATACAACATTCTCTTGTGTAGCATAAAAACTCCTTACAGGGGAGTACATCAAGTTGATGTACACAAGTCAAAGAGTCCACAGGCAGCAATACCTTTCAAATGCAATCAAGCTGAGCGAGCATTGAATCAGCAAACTAGAATGCAGGTGGTCTATATCATCCCATCTCTGACCCACTAAGCTATCATTTTCTCTACTAACTGTTCCTTGAAGTCAGAATTTCAGTGAAGTTTTGCAGTCGCTCACTAAAAATGCTACAAAGTGTAATGAAGCTAACCCCAGCACAGTAAGTGAGAGGTAAGTAGGACTCTATAAAAATAATATGAGCATACACAGTTGAACAGATGATATTTGTCTGCCTGTTTTCAAAGGATAATCTGGAGTGTAAGTCTCTCTTGCATCCATTTGAACACTGGCATAAGATTCTTCATGCAAGATGAGCTAAAAGTGCTCATAAATTATTGGTTAGGATGAAAAATGAATTCCCCAAACACACCAAACTCTGGAGATAGTCCATCCAGGGAATTCTGATAGGGATCACAAGCAATAAATTATTATCTAGACATTCAAAAGCATGTGTTTCTTTACAACACTGAGAGCAGCTTTCAGCATTTGTTGTAATTTTTTTGCAGCCATGGCTTTTTCTTGGCTCCTTCTACAATTCATATCAGTAAAACATTGTTTTATCAAACAGACTACAAAAGTGACAATTTTTCTTTTACTGTCAGATATAGAAAAAATTAGATGCAAAATAATGCTTTTCCAATTCACTCCTATTTTTTCCGCTGTATTATCTCAATTCTTCTGCTTTTATGCTTTATGAAAATTGCAAAAAGGAATCAACACATCCTGCAAGCTTTGCAGTGCTAACCTTTTATTGTGCTGTGTTGCTTTACTGAATTTCAGCAAGGAAACACTGAAGTCTTTCTACCAAGCAATGGTCCTTCTGATTCTATGATTCTATGTTTAATTTCAAGTTGTTTGCAAGACAATAGAGTTGCAGAGGTGTTTTAAAACCTTTCTGTGTAAAAACTAGAGAAGACTGTCTCTTCCACAGCTAATGGCCCAGCTAAAATATTATCCAACAGTGATATAAACCCCATAGAATTAATTTACTTTTAGATGCCATGGGCCCTGAAGGACTCATTTGCTAAATAGCTTGTGGAAATAATTAATGCCAGAGGTCATGTGATCTTTACATTAAAATGTCAGGAAAATAATTTCCTGGGAATCTCATTAGAACAAAGCAAAATAGTACACAGTATGATCACCCACATTTTCCAGCCCAGACTTTCACTGACTTTTTACTTTATTTATTTAAATTTGATGGGTTGAATATATATATAAATGTGAATTAATATTTAACTTTACAAAGTATTTAATTATCATACTTTAAGACTATTTACTAGAAAAACAAGTAGATAATTGAAATGGTAGTTAATCAGCTACATTTTGCTGACCCATTCAAAAGATGGGGAAGAAATTACAATATGGTGCCTATGATACATAGGAAAAATATGACAATTTATTTCAGCCTCACAAGATTTTTGGAACTAATTCAATAGCTTATGCACTCCTTCAAGGAGAAGCCATAGGGAGGGTGCAAACATGTCAGGCATTCAGGCGTTTTAATGTGTGCACTATTATAAATAGTCATCTTTAAAGCTGGAAAGTTGAGAACACCAAAGTTATGAAATACCAGAGTGAAGTCTGGAGTGTCAGTTTTAACTGAACCCATTGTTTGGACATATTATTCTATACTCTTTAATTACATGAGCACATACTGTTTTTCCAACAGAATGCCTGCCTCAGGGCACAGTATGGATGTGGCTGACTTACTGAGCAGCTAGTCAATATTTTGTGTTATCCTTGTTGTTTGAAGTGCTTTATTTACTTCATGCTACTCAAATCCAGCTCTGAAAACTAACATTACTTTTCCCACAGTTCTTCTTGTGGTGTTCTTTGCTATAGTGTTTGGTTACTTCAGAAATATCAATTATCTTATTTTCACAATGTATCTGAAAAATGAGAGAATACTATTTACAGATCACATGCCTGAACTCGGGAGGAACTTTCTAATTTGTAAGTCATGTTGTTACAGTTCTGATGATCTAGGGGAGACAAGATTTGCAGGAAGAGATACTACTACTCTAGGACCAGATACTTAGAATCATAGAATCATAGAATGGTTAGGGTTGGAAAGGACCTCAAGATCATCTAGTTCCAACCCCCCTGCCATGGACAGGGACACCTCTCACTAAACCATCCAACACAAGGCTTCATCAGGTTCACCTCACTGTAGTCTATGATACGGTTTGGCTATTTCCAGTTTCTGCTTAGCCCACTTGAGTCGGAATTATGATATATCCTCATGCCCTGTTTTTACTTAGTTGTGTCCAATTCCCTCTTGCTATCTAAGCTCCTATCTTCAGTTTAGCTTTCTCTTGGTCCTTACTGTGGCCTAATCTGCTGCTCCTGTCACTTGCTTCAGTTCATGTATTATGAACTCTTTTCCTTGTTCTTTCCTCTGTGTCTGGACTAACCTTCCTCGTACTTTTGCCAGTTTTAGGTGTCCTTCGTAGAATCATAGAATGGTTAGGGTTAGAAAGGACCTGAAGATCATCTAGTTCCAACACCCATGCACAGGCAGGGACACCTCGCATTAGACCATGTCACCTAAGGCTCTGTTCCACCTGGCCTTGAACGCTGTCAGGGATGGAGCACTTACCAATTCTCTGGTCAGCCTGTTCCAGAGCCTCACCACCCTCACAGTAAAGAACTTCTTCCTTATATCTAACCTGAACTTCCCCTGTTTAAGTTTAAACCCATTACCCTTCATCCTATTGCTACAGTCCCTGATGAAGAACTCCTCTCTGGCATCCTTGTAGGCCCTCTTTCAGATACTGGAAGGCTCCTGTGAGGCCAAACAGCCCCAATTTGTTCAGCCTATCTTCACATGGGAGGTGGTCCAGTCCCTGGTCATCCCCATGGCCCTTCTCTGTTTAGTTTCTCAAATAATAATTTCTTGGTGAACATCACGCCTACGCTCAACCTCACCAGCAGATCCACCCCAGCTGCTACCACCGCTCCTATGAGTGCAGTAGTTATGAAAATCAGTTGTTTTCTCACATATTTAGATGCATCTAATGAGTCAATGCACACTGCTAAAATAACGCCTAAGAGCTAGATCCTACATAAGACTTACGAAGTCAAGAAGAATTTACCCTTGCAATATCTTGCTCTCTTTTCCAGCATCCATGAAGGCAGAAACTGCCCAAGTTTGAGTCTTCAGCAGTTCAGTTACACTACAGAAATAATCTATGCAATAGGCTTTAACTGTGCTGAAACTATCTCATCAAAAGTGTAACAGAAATTTTACCTAGGCTAAGGACCACTGGTACGGTGGATATCTCTATGGACCTGGCACAGAATTCTGTATCCTAAGTGTCAGAAGTTCCTCCTTAAACAGTAAGGCCACTGAACTTATCGGGTAGCTGTTATCTCTTAAAGACCGAAGTTATCTATGACAAAGGCTGTCCAAAGTGAGAGTAAAGCAAATCTATTCAGGAGGAAACTAGGCAGTGAGTACATTAAGAGAAAGACAAAGCAGTTCTGGAAAATATTAAAGAAATAACAGAACTGATTCCTAAATCCTCTCTTCATTATAGCTGAGAAATAAAACACAGTTACATTATCTCAGTAAGTTTGTATTACGCAACTAAAACAAAAAACCTCTGCAGAATTGTTGGTTGGGAAAACAAATCCATTTCTATTCTGTGCACAGAAATTTTTAAACCTGCAGAAGATTTATAACTTACGTTTGTCTCCTGGAACAACCCTTTTAGAAAGAGCAAAACAGAAAAATTCCCTTCACATAAATAATGATGTTATTAAGCAATAGAAACTCTCCCATAACAAAAAACTCACCTGACCAAGCATTGCCCTATTTTGTAATCATGCTTCTTATTCCAGCCTTTCTTACTAAAACTAAGATTTTGTTGGGGGCTGTACATCTAAGTCATATTTCATCTGTCTGTGCTGTTTTTTCTGGCATAGATTGTCCCATGCTTAGAACATGGACTAATGACTCAAAACTTGACTCTCACTTTCGGCATTAGCAGGGTTTCTGATGCTATCTCACGTTGTCAAGAAATAATGAAGGCTCTAGTGCAGCGTATGTTGCAAAAGTGGTTGATCCAACAGGTTATTTACAGGTATGGTAACACAAAGCAATTGGTTTCCTTTTGTATTTTTATATAGTAAGATCATGATCACTGTACTACTGGAACTTTTCATTGCACTAAAGTAGTAATTAAGTGCTGAAGTCAGAAGTTACAAGCTTTTTTAGGCAGCCTTTAATTCAATTCAGCAAATAAAGGCACCTTTAACATAAGAAGAGACTGTCACAAACTACAATCACAGTCACATGGGTACATAGATGTTATTACTGGTAAACAGAAGTTTCACTTTTTTAACAAGAATAGCTCCAGTAAGTTAAGCATTTGAGACATATAACAAATGTCAGTGTACTTGACTTCATTAAGAGTACCTATTTTTGTTATGATGACAAACATCTAATTCTCCAACAATATATGGACCTACACACAAACACCTTTATATAGAATTTACTGGCATTCAAGAAGACTACATTGGCTTGATTACAACTTCAGAGGAAAAAAAAAGCAAGTATTAAGGAAATACTTGTTCTTCGTGAGTTATTATGCTTGTTTTACATGGCATAACTCAATAATGAATCACTACAGAATCCTGATCACATCTATTTACCATATTCATACACACTCATCAAATTATATTTCAATTTGATCTAATTAAAATGTTTCACATTATTACGCTTTTTAGAAAAGGTGTCAAGATGAAAACTACCAATTGGCAATGTCAAATTTAGTCCCAAGATCACAGTGCTGTTTCCAGGTTTTTTTCTGAATCATTTTTTGTGAAGCTCCAGCAAATTTTTCTGCTTTGATCCCCACAAAAAATTCAAACTCAAATGGCAAATTCACTCTACTAACATTTTAAGACTGTAATCCCCAGCAGCCTTAAGAACAGAAGCAGTAATATCAGAAGCACTGTGTGGTCAACACGCTGGAGGGAAATGATGCCAAAGGGACTTGGGCAGGTTGGAGAGGTAGGACCACGCAAACCTCATGGAGTTCAACAAAGGCCAAGTGCAAGGTCCTGCAATGGGTCAGTGCAATCCCAAGCACAAATATAGGCTGGAAAAGACTGGAGTGAGAACAGCCCTGAGGAGGAAGACCAGGGGTCTCGGATGACAAGAAGCTCAACATGACCCAGCAGTGTGTGCTTGTGGCCCAAAAACCAACCGTGTTCTGGGCTGCATCACCACCAGCAGGTCGAGGTTCTTACTAAGGAATAGGGCAACTTGAATGGCTCCTTATCATCCTTTTAAATAATGTGATTTGACTGTGGAAACGTCTGAAAAACTCTTCACTGGGGGATTGTTCTCAGGGCTGCCAGTCTTAAGTGTGACAGATTGTTGACAGCAATAGTTAATAAACTCTTTGCTGTGGTCTTGCAGCCTGAGAAGTAGGAAGTGATATAAAGAAACATCACAAGTAAGAGGGAATTTTATTTTCTAGCCATTGTCATGTAAAAAGCATACTTCTGCTCACAGAGCTTGAGCCAGTCTCACCCTTCCAGTTACAATTATCCACCCAGACATAGGCTGCAAGGCCGTAAAACAATATGCGCAATTCCCCGTGGGAAGGTAGAGCTGTACGTGCTGAAATTAGACCGTTCATTTCATAACATTTCATAAAGCCTTTGAAGTATAAGAGAAACTAACAAATTCGGACAGCACTGTTGGGTATTCCAGATTGCACTCCGCCACCATTGTTTTTCTGCCTGTTTGTCCCCAAAGAAAGTGTGGCCGCAGCTACCATGTGTTACATGGCTCTCCTAAAGGCTCTCAGACATAAGCAAGCTTAAGCAAGAGAAGTGTGAAATCACAGCAAAGCCAGTGCTTCCTGTTTTGCAGATGGCTAGCTGCCAGAAAGAATCAGCCCAGACTTTAATTTCAGGGCTGATGAGAAAGGCAGGCAAGATGGGAAAGGTACATGTTATGGTGTGGGCAGATCATTGCATAACAGTGAGGCTGTTGCACACATGGTCCCGTATGAATCAACATGCGCTAACAAAAATGGCATCATTCATGCTTTGCCACACTCCAGAAACAAAGAAACAGCAATAAAGTACCCCAACTGTTTGTCCTCCCCACTGAATGCTGAAGATAACCAGAGATAATCGCTAACGGCTGGGGAGGTCACATGGATGAATTAACAATCTGGTTTGTTTCCTTTAGGATGAGCAGATCAGCAGGAAGCAACACAAACAGCAACAAAGATCATGTGCAGCACAGACAACAGGCAGAGATGCAGAGTCTTGCATGTGTGCAATTTGCTTTACGTTCATGGGGCTAAACTGCTTTACTGCACTGGTCATAGCCTCACTGATATAGAATCATAGACTGCTTTGGGTTTGAAGGGACCTTAAAGCTCATCTACCTCCCCATCTAGCATTCCTATCTAGCTCCCTGCCATGGGCAGGGACACCTTCCACAAGACTAGGTTGCTCAACCTAAGCCTTTAATACCACCAGGGATGGTGAAAACTTTTCTGAGACTGATCAAGAAAGCATAAGACTGTTACTTAAAACTTAAAAGCAACCTCCTTTTTTTAACTTGTCCCAAGAAGATACAGAGTTAGTCAGGTGCACATATACACACACACTCACATACACATGCTCATGTATATTTAATACTCATGCACTAGACACACATGTACATATCCTTCTAAAGAAACATAGGGTGTTGTTTTTTCTTTATGAATAGATGTTATCCTAAGACAAGGAAAAGTCCTGTGTCACTCTTAGAAACTTTCAAAGAAGGAATTGCCACTTGTAAAGCCGTGTACTTCTAATCATTGTCTTGCTTTTCTACATGGGCTGGTAGTAACAGTTGTGCTTATAAGTGTACCTCCCTGGAGCAAGGAGGTATCCCTGAGTCTCTACGTTTCTTTAATGATGAAAGAACTTACAGAAATATGATACCCACTGCCTGTCACTGAAACAGGCAGAAAGGAAGTCAATAACCACCAAGACAGTTGATTGAAGTATAAAATCCATACTTAACTGAAGTGTCCAAAAATGCTTTAAGTATCACAACCCTTATGTTCGCATTGTAAAAATCAACTTCACAACCAAAGTGCTAGGAAATCAAAGTTTTCATTGTCTAATGAAAGGATGACAATATATGAAACAAAATGTTTGTAGAAATGGCTGTAGGCATCAGGCATCTAGCTGCTTCTATGCGATTTCTGTAAGAATTTATGTTTCTATATGGGTTATATTACATGGGCTTTCTACTTCTATAATATAGATGAAAGGAAGCTGTGCAGATAGCAGTGCATAGCTATTTGTGTCACTAACTAAAGTCATTGTTTTTATATCCTACCTTAAAAAAAAAAAAATCACAACACACACACACACACAAATCCATAAAATAAATCACATAGATTATGCAAACATTTTGTAGCAGAGCACGTTACTTGAAAAACAGCAGAGGAAGTGAAATACTCAAAATCTGTGCAGCATAAAGGAGATTATCTCTGAATAGATAAATATATTTCCAAAAAGAATTTGTCTCTTTCTAAGAAGACAAGCTGGAAGCTTCTAATATCTAAATAGAGTACATATTTATTTAAGGATTTTGGCCTACTCATGTGAGGGCTAGGAAATCTTAACCACTTCTTAAGAACTTGATCTGCTGTTATAATTGTTGCTTTTTTTGGTCTATAAAAAGAAGAGGATCAGTATCTCTGGAAAAGACTATTGACTGAGAATTCAGCAACATACCTTTACAATCTTTAGACACTATTTTTTTCTGTAAGCAGTCTACAAATTCAGCCCGAGTCCCAGTAACAAAATAATGTCTTGGACAAAGTAAATTAAAAAGGAATAGAAATATTAGAACGCATCTTTTTCTTTATTGCTTTTTAGGAATTTGAGGTGCCTCTAAGCGTGGAGATGATGATGACAACCTGTTGTCAAAGTCAGAATCTAAAGAGTACCTCAAAGCCTATTTAATATTAGAATAAATTAAAATTTAATACCCTAGGAACAAAAGAGCTCCTTTAATATTTCAATAAAAAGCAGACTATCATCTCTACGGCCAAAGATGTGGAATGCTTAGAAAATAGCAAATTATATGTTTACAGTTGTGTGTATTACCCAAACTTTATTTTATTTTTCTCCTGGAATGCATAGATGAAGTAACACATAATGGGCTGACCAGACTTCATTATGAAAATCATATAGAATTCACTTTGTAAAATTCTTTATCTTAGCTACTTTTCATACTTGTTGTAGAGGAAAAAGTGTATTGCACTAGTATGCATGCCTCAGATATATTTTATGATTGTCCATTTGACTGACCCCTTCTGTAATTAATAGCTAGCATGGATTTTTAACAAGGAATGAAAATAAAGTTTGAACGCAAACTCTGGAAATTTATTAATCTAAAAACTGGGGGGGGGGGGGGGGAGGGGGGGGAGGGGGGGGAGGGGGGGGTGGAATCTATTAGTTGTTTCTAAACCAGGTGAAAGTACTGAGATATCATCTCAAAGTATTAACTATATCCAGACACATGTATAATGGGTAGCTGCTTTTTGCAATTAATGCAAACAAAATATTTGCAAGGACAGTAAGCCTCACTGAGTTAAGATGATGTTACACTTTACATACTGCATGCTAAATCTAACAGAACCAGCTCCACAACAGTGATATAAACACCAATAATCAAAACATGCACATTTGTACAGGCTTGTAAACTTAAAACACTAAGCTTGGTGACTGCTGGCTGAAGCCCTCAGCAGGGAGACAGGGTCTACACAGAAGTCATGTAATACAGAATGAAGATTTTGCTACATTTAGATTGGCTATATTGCAGCTAATTCCTAGGAAAAAGAAGTTGAAGCTATACAAAACAGTAATAGCAACTGGGACATATTTGTGACTACAGTTAAAGTGCAGGCTATAAAAGCAACCATTCAAAGTGTTTCAGTCCAAATTTGCCCAGACTTTTCCCTAAATGTAGAAATAACCCTTTATTAGATGAAATAGAAAAGGAACGAGAGAATGAAAATGACAGCCCTGAAAGGAAAAACTGTCAGTCAGCAGTCTACATCCATCAAAAGGACAGCTCAATCAGAGATTTAGCAGATGAGACTATGATTTTCTTTGTACTCATATTTTCCCTCCAATTCTTTTTCATAGTGTATCATTGCAAATAACTATGATTCATAATTAGCTTTTGATTACATTACGAGAAAGGATAATTAGAAGATTGGGAGGCATCCCTCTACAAAGAATTTTTCAAATCATGATGTGACATTCTCTGGTTATCTAGAAATTTTTCTTTGGCTTCTTTGTATCTGTCAATGTTTGTTGATTGCCATAATTCTGACAGCAAAGAAATCACTTGCTTTTTCGAAAGAAAGTCAAATTTAACCTGAGCTATGTACGCACGTGTCTGCAAAGCCTTGTTCTGAAGGGCCTAAGTCTAAACCTACACGACTTACTTGCAGTGTCAGTTCGTTCCGACACACAGAAAATGTTGAGTTACCAAAAAATATACCCACAAGCAGGTGAGCAATCAGCCATCTCACACCACTTGCACCTGATCAAGCACATGCAAGTCACCATTAACATGGTGATAAAACAGCCAACAACACAAAGCTTGGTGTATGTACTGCTAGAGAAAAGCATTGTGGAAAACCATCACTGCCAACTCCAACTGCCATCCCCTCCCCTTCCTGCCCTTCTCTTTAACTTGGTACTTAGCCAACACACAGAATACTTCTAGCAAAGTATGAAAACAACCACTACAAAGGATAAGGATTTTCAGTGTTACAAGTGTGACAGATGGCATTTAAAAGTAAAATAAATAAAATAAAAGGCGCCACTTCTGATTCAGGAAATAGTTGATCACCAATGTTCCTACATTCAGCAAGTACCTTATCAATGGAAACTCAGATGAACTCAGGGGAAGTATTTTTAACCATCCATGCATCCATCCTGCCTTACTCATACACCTGCTGTTTGGCTACATGGCTCTTCAGTCCCATTCAGCACAGTCATTCAGATTAATTTGCTCTTATCTTTGAGTATCACCAGCATGCATGAATACAAGTATCTAGCCTATAGATTAAATTTAATATCCCCGGGTTATACATGCTATTTATCCATCTCCAACTGACCATTTACACCACTGCAAGCCCACTGGTAGCACTGGATCTGTATCTGAAAGCAACTGGGAACAGAATAAGAGACCAAATGGATGCTAGTGGGAGAGTATCTATCTTTTTTTCAGCATAGTATGCCTCTTTTGAGCACTCTTATGATCATTTCCCTTCCCTCCACATACTTAGTAATAAATAGCTCACAGCATCACAGAGATGTACTGGGTAAATGCTGCAAGTTATGAGGCAGATTTACTGCCTCATAAACTCACAGCCAAGTAAAGCTGTCATTTGCAAGAACAATTAAGTCATCATTCTGTTCCAAGGAGGGTATAGGGTGTTCATGAAACCTGTAAATTCACAGAAAAAGAAAGCTGGTCACATGTTCAGAATGAACACCAACATTTTATTAAAATTAAATTCACTTGTGAGCTTCAACCCTGCATATATTTTCTTTGTTTCTCATGATTTGCAAGCTAGCCACTACTCCTTAGCATGTATACTATAAGAGGCAGAAGAAATAAGAGTACCCTGTGACTTTTTTTGTTGTCTGGGCCTAAAGTATACTCTTGAAATCACACTCGTGAGCTGTTGCTGAAAAGAGAGGGAAAAAAAGATGAAAAAACTAAAATTGTTCTCTCTGAGCCATCTAAAGATTTGGCATTTGGGGCTAGTATAGAAATTGTTCCTGCGGCCTGAATACTGTCCAAATGACAGAGGATTGTATTATAAAACGTTTCACTCACATAACATATTTTCACTATTCACTCATATAAACCCAGAATAGGATCTTTAATCTTCAGGGAAGCAAAAGATAAAACTTCACAGGGCAAACTTTACAAGAATGCCCCACCCCTGGCAGTGTTCAAGGCCAGGTTGGACGGGGCTTGGAGCAACCTGGTCTAGTGAAAGGCATCCCTGTCTTTGGCAGGGGGATGGGACTGCAGGGGCTTTAAGTCCCTTCCAACCCAAACTATTTTATAATCTTATGCTTCCTGAAACAGTATAGTAATTCACAGATTCTTGTGAATACTGTAGGTATGGAAGGGTCATCTCCTGATTATGTACTTTTCAAGGAATGGATCCACAAGCAGTATGTATATGCTGCATTGTAGCAGCACAAGTCACTGTTTCACTGAGAATCTGAGTCCAGTATGACCTTCACATTTGACTACAAGAAACATGCATGTGTATCTTTTGCACACAAAACTGTAGATACACATATAGCAGCTATCTTGCTATATGTTAGGTGAAAAAAAAACATTTGAAAAAGATTAAAGAATGAGGCTGAATTGGGTCATTGAACAGGAGAAAGCCTAGTTTGTAATTTAAGCAATATTGGTTCTGTCATTTTAACTTGGACCAAAGATGCAAACCTCAAATCTCTTGCTGTCCTCACCATCACAAAGCTGACCCACATTTCTTGTTTAATTAGAAGTGAGCTAACTGGACTTCCAGGTAAAGAAAGTCAAACTAAACCTGCAGAAATGGCTCATATCCAAGTTCTCTTAGACAACCTAAGTGTAACTTTTTTGAGCCACCTGGTTTGTGAGCTTGAGTTAAAACTCAAGCAGGGCTCCTAAGAGCAGGGTAGATAAAGTCCTCATTTTCTTTGGTGCCACTGAAGAGATGCAGTAATGTGGTGTGAAGTTACATGGTATCTGCAGCTTCTTTCCAGAAGTATCTACACAGTAGCATTTCCAGAAGCATCTACACAGTATCTGGATCCCACACAGTGCTGCCAGCTCTGCTAGTCCTGGGAACTGAACCAGAGAACCATAGAGTAGTTTGGGTTGGAAAGGACCCCCAAAGGTCATCTAGTCCAGCCCCCTTCAATGAGCAGGTAGCAATGCTGGAAAACTTCAGAGGGAAAAAGCCGGAGCAGCTAAGCCACATAGCTTCTGTCTGAGGAAAAGTATTATGAACCCCAAAACATATATAGCACAAATTTAAAGCAAATGTGTAAAATTTCTATCTAAAATTCTATAGAAAGTGACACAAGATTCATGTTATGAACCAGATATCAGAATATACAGTATGTTTTAAACTCTCATTACTGTCAGGGGAGCCACAAAAATGTACTAAAAGCCAGAACAGGCCCCTTTAAATTATTGATTGTAGTTGCCTAATAATAACTCGATGAATAGAAGAAAAATGGTAAAAAAGTACTATTAAAAACATATTAAAACAATAAAACATGTCAAGTGCACTGTTCTTCACCAAGCAGTTTTCTGTATAATTTATATTTTTGTACAAGCATCTTTAAGTAAAATTACACTTTTTTGCCCAATTTGAGTATTTATGATATTAATTTCCAGAAGGTTTATATGTTTTGCTGAATGCTCATTTCAGAGCATCACATTGATTCACACAACAGAAGTAAAGAGGTCCCAGATGTTAGCTGTACCCACTGTTGACATTTCTAAGTGCAAAAAGCTCATAGGTCTATAAATGAGCCAAACCTCTGAAAACTCCTGTCACACAGGGGACAAACCACGGTAGCAATGGGATGCTGCAGCTTTTTGAATCCCAGTGGACACAGAATGCACAAAGCAGGTATCTCGACTGACTGTGGTTTAAAAGGCTGTATGCAACTGGACAGTAATAAACAACTTACTTAACCTGAATGCAGGGTATGAAGCAAATTCCTTAGAGAAGGACATGCAAACCCTTCTATTTGCTAATGTACTTGAAAACACCTTTTTTTCACTGCATTGTTATAAGGCCATAACTTGAAAACCCATTATAAAATATAAGTATTTCAGGGCTTTTTCTGATCATACTAAAAGCTACCCTATGAAACACTGTTACAATGTTGTGCAAACACAAAAACAGACGGAGAAATTGGCTTTCAGCATAACGTATAAAATACAGCACTGTAACCCGCAGCAGTAAAGATTACTGGCTAGCTATTAAAATATTTTTTTTAGGATTTAACTTCCACACAGCTCACTAAATTCCCGCTAATTATCATGCAGTTAAAAAGTGAACAAAATGTTAATGTTATTACATTCTAGGCTCTGCTCTGAAAGAAATTACATCGTATATCTTGTTATGCCATTAGAATTTCTCTAACTGAAAGAAAATCCTTTAAACTTATCTAACAAATAGTCTCAACCACTAAGATATTTCTCTTTGAACATAGAGGGTTTTTTTTTTTTTCTTTTTACATTCCTTCTCTTGTTAAATTTTGTTCTTTATTTTTTTAAGGTTATTTTAAATGCTGTATTCAAATAAGGCAAGCCTCTTTCTTAAGCTGTCTGTCCTTACTGTTTTCTAAATTTCAAATTCTGTAGAAAGTAAAAATCTTTTCTAAAAGCATTTTCTGAGGAGGTGTGACTATTTGAGTTCACATAAAGCAAAAAATCAGCACACTCTATTTGCTTTGTGTTCATTACCTGCCTTTCCACAAATGAATAAATGTATAATAAGGCAGATTAATTGTGAAAAATGATGCATTAGTAAAGAGATATCCAGATGGTACTATGTTACTTTCAATATTCCAAACGCAATTATAATGTCTTTATCATTATTGTGAGGGTATTTCATCCCCTCATTTCTAAAAGAAAAAAACCAACCAAAAACAACAAAACAAAACCAAAAACCAACCAAAAAACAACCCACTTTTCTCTCTTCATAGTATTATAACAGTAAAGCATGTCTGTGAGTCCAGTAATTGATAATTCTTAACTAGGTGAAAGGAAACTTCATTACTTTGGCTGGACCTAACATTCATTATCAATGAAACATTCTAGGAAAAATGCAATTTTAAGAAATCACAGTTCTTCATAGGTTCAATATAATCTACTCTGATTCGAATATAATAACTACCCATAGTAGCACAGCTGCTCTGTAGAGTTGGTATGCTGGGTTAATGACATAGTTTAAGCAACCAAAAAACAGCACCTCTGAGACTTGGAGTGTATCTTTTGCATAGGAGAACACTCAAAACAATAAATACATTTATCCAGTCCTTTATCTATCTGTTAGGGGGAGCAGGAATTCAGTTCTTGGTCCCTGATCACCAAAGGTTTCCCCATGGGCATAAGAAATGTATTATCATAAAGTTTGCTTTCAAGTTAGAAGAAATGCCTCAGAAATTAAGGAAATTCCTATGGCCAGCTACAAGACAGCTAACAGCAAGGATGACAGAAGAACATAAGGAATATGGGATGAAGAATGTAATGAAAGGAGAAAGATATGATACTGAAATTTGAGAAAAAAAATAAAAAAATCAATTTCCAGATGGGACCCTACAAATCTGGCCTCAGTAGAGATCTTTTTCATTTTCATAAACTGAGGAGATAGAACTGGGAACTACTAAATCATTGCAAGATAAAAGTTTTTAAAGATTTAAATTATAAATTTCACATTTTAAACCCAAGCAAATTGAAAAAAAAAAAAAAAACAAAAAACCAAACCAAACATTTGCCATTTTCATATTCATAGCTTTCAATTGTATAATTTTCAACTTATATATACCCTATAGTTAGATTTAGGTCACATGCATTGTCATTTGCAGAAGAAAACCTCTCTTCAGTTGTTTCTTTTTTCCTTATACCTGTGTTGCTCAGACATTTCAGCTATGCTGGCCAAACTCATCAACACACAAAGGAATATGATTAAAAGTACAGAGGTAAAATTAAGACTGCAATATCTTATCTTCCTAATAAAAAAATACATTAATATAGTATTTTTAATTTATTTAAAGTGCACCTTCAACCAACCAATTTGATTCTTCTGGGTTTGGGGTAAGTGTCTATGTAATAATACATATGTATATAGTATACACAATGAAACTTTTTACATTTATAGTTATTCTCTTTGTGTATATAAATCATAACAAAATCCTTACACAACTGACTACAATGAAACTAGCAAGACTTGAATTCACCCCATAATACCTGTCAAGAATGTATATTATTAGTATTGTCAGTACTGGCATTTTACTTATCTGACTTTTGTTTTTTCCTTTATTAAATTTATTGGTTGTGTGTGGGAATCGCCGGGAGACGAGCTCATCAGATGATGACCGACTAGTCTCGATTATTGCTAAGCAGATGGACACTTATATACTTTGCATACAGAGATCATTAGCTCATAGCTTTTACATGTTACAAGATCATTGGCTTATAGCTTTTACATGTTACAGGATCATTGGTTTATAGCTTCTACATTTTTGCAGCTACACCGTGCACCCCCCCACCACCCTCCTCATGCACTTATCACTTAGTGGCCTTGGCTGTGATTGGTCATAGTATGTTGCTGTTTGCCGGTGTCCTTCATTTCCTCATTATCTGGCGTGAGAGGTTTGCATCATGTTCTACACAGATGTCTTGTTTCAGCTCGTTGATGGGAGCGTGACCTTTGACCTTTTTTCGACAAGCTAATCCTCCACAGTTGTGTGAGCATTGTACAGCTCTAGGAAGTTATTTATCTCATTCAACTTAATGATTGCAACAACAAATATAGATAAAGATCTGGATGGCTGAGCAAACGAACCACAAGCAATACAAATCAAAATCAAGATTTCTTTTACATTTGAGATGATCATAGGAGGAAAGGGCATAAACTATTTTGATGATATATTTTACTTGTCAAAAGCAAATAGTAAATTCCTCAAGCAACAGATGTAGTGTTTGGGGAATATATATCCACTACTCTTTAACCAAGCTATGGTACAAGTCTTTTTGGGGGATGGGAAGTTTAATGATAATTTTTTATGTTGTCACCAGCCCAAAGGATGATCTGGATGCTGAAATGTTAGAAAAGCACATCACAATTTCTATTAAATCACAAAAAATAGTGTAACTAGTACAAAACCTCAAACATACACCCATAGCTGAAGATGACTAAACACTCTAAGGCTGGACAGTAATGGAAATCCAGCAAAGACACAAACCATTAAGACCATTAGGCCACCAGCCCTTTTTCACAAGGTTTGGGATTCATCCATCTACAACTCAGAATTACATCTCTGTCAACTGACATTTGGCTGTGCCAGCTGCCCTGTGCCCTATGCATCTTCCACACAGGTGTCACATTTATTAACACCTCTACACATATAGGTGGCCCACTGAAATGTCTAACTTTCAATTTTACCATCCCAGCATCCAACCTCTGTTTCACAAACCCCAGCCTTGTTGACACAAATGATCTTAATCCACTCTCAAGTGCATGAAGGTGCATGAGAAGGCACATGTCCACAAGTTAACACACTGAATTCAATTAATACATCTTCTAGGAATATCGTAGCAGAAACCCAGCACACCATACAGTGAGAACTGGATATAGCAAGTGTCTCTGGACTGTAGTTAGTGCATCTGAAAGGTAAATAGCTGGCTGTTTCACAGGCAGTGAATTAAGCTGCCTGTAATTGTACTCCCTGTCTGCCTCTCCCGTAGTTCCCTCCTTTCTAGAGCTGGGGCCAGATAGTCCCTGAACTGAACTACAAAACATGCGACTCTCTGACACTGAGGGTAGAACTATTATAAGCACTGACTAGAAATGGCTGGAAGTAGTACTTGTGCCCTCACTTTCCATTGGAAATCGAGTAATGACACAGGCAGCAAGTAGAAGTCCTTGCAAAGGTCATGGATTTACGCTGGCAGAATCAATTTCTTGCAACAACATGGCAGAAGCTGTAGAGGAATTTTTTAACTAAGACTTTGTTATTTTTTATGTATTTTGTGCATGTTGTCTCGTTTTTAAAAAAAGGGGAAAAAAAAAAACCAAAAAAAAAACACCAAAAACTAAGAGATGCTAGAATTTGTGCCATTGAAAGTGGTAAATCCAAGGTCCCTTGCTGGGGTTTCCACTGCCCAGTATACAAAATCCAATATTAATTCAAAACCTCAACAAAGGCAGAAGTAAATGCTTCAGTTCTAAAAGAACAGAGACTGAGCTCACAATGGCAAAAGCAGTATGAGCAAAAGAATGTAATTTCTAAAAGAAATAGCTAGTGAGCATCCTCAGTCAATACTGGAAGGCTATTAATTTGTGTCCATGCCACCACAACCTTTCCAAATATGCAAATGCGTAACCCCTTCTGTTTGCAAACATTCTTACAATTCCACTGAATCTGCAGGAGAGTCAAGAGCTTGACTCATGTGGGTTCCAGTTAGCTTTAACCTATCTCTGGCTTGTACCGCTCAAGTATTCGGATGCATAGAATTCATTACTTTAATCCACTATCAATTACTTTTATATATATATATATATATAGCTATAGATACAGGAAAGGAAGAGAAAAATCACAGAAGGTAATATACATACTATAAATATACATAAGCATTACCATCATGACAATGCCAAATAACATACTTTTTAGTCTTAACAGAAATTACCTCTCAGAAATTCAGCCTTTCCATATATACTAGCACAATGTATTTCTTATAATAGACTTTGAACTAACCAGGCCTTTTTTTATCAGGAAGGATTGCTGGGGAGGGTAATCATCAAGATAAAGTTAAAAATAAAACCAAAAACTGTTTGTTTTAACAAAAATTATGCCAACAGTGTTTGAAAACTCACAGCAAACACATCTTGTTACCTACCATTTTGCATGCAGATTTAAGTGAATAATTGAAATCAATCCCATGAGAAAGAGTTCACTGTTTTGGTTTTTTTTATTGTGTTTTTTCTTGTCCTTTTGTCCAGGGTTCTTCTCCAACTGAAACACCCCAGGAAAGAATCTTTCCTACTAAGGATCGCACTTAAGAACACGTTTAACTTTTACTTAAGTTAATAGGCTTTAAGCAAGTGTTAAAATGCTTTTCTGAACTACATCCAAAACTTTAAAGCAAAGCCATGAAGTTCCAGTCTTTCACTAACTGCATGTGTTCAGGCCTCAATTTCACAGTCACATTCTCTTTAATTTCCCCAGGACTCAGCATTCCTCTGGTGACTGAGGAATACTCAGACGGCAAAACTTCTGAGTAGGTTTTTAAAGGTATTTACAAACTTAAGAACACAAACCAGCAGCCAGTGATGTTTCCACTAACTGTGAAGTAAAAACTGAGGTACCTGAATCTTTAAGTACCTAAGTACTTTTGAAAATCTGCCTAGTGGCACCTTAGGTCTTATGCCAAAACCTTTAAATTCTGATAGAACCAAAAAGAAGCAATGAAAGTTTTGTCCCCAAAACACAACAATCTTTGTTTTTTTTAAGGGGGGATTGCAATTTTCTCAGCTGTTTCTTCCCTATCCTCTCAACTCACTTTTGCTTATGCTATCCCTCTCTGGTTCCTGGAAAGTCTTCTGATGGGGAGCACAGGCAGACTTTCCCCCACCTACTTATCAATGGGACTCCTATAACGCACCAGAATGTCTTACAGCTCTCTTACTGATGACCTTACTCTAAATTATATATACCATGGTGGCTGTGGGTGGGGGAGTAGGGCAGAATCCTGAAGTTTTGGCCTCAAACACTCCTACTCCACACCAACTCATTTAATTTGCCTCTGCACCCCTTCTGCAAAATAGCTTACATGTTGCTCAAATGTACTGAAGAATTAAAGCCATGTACTTTAATAGTGTTCAGGTATTATCTATGCTATTATCTCAGGTATTATCAATGGCTGTAGGTGGAAAACATCCACGTTGCACTCCAGCCCATGAAAGTAACATGACTGCTTTTCCTTATTGTACTGTTTGACCTTATAACAGATTCCATTACCTTAATCTATCATAGGGAAGTACTACACTGATTTTCACAGAAATAAGTGAAAATTTGTGTTATTAACATTCCTAGTAAACACTTCCATGATTGTATTTGTAGCAGGACTTGGCTCCCAATTAACTCCTAGAGCAGGGCTGGAAATCTTCAGTTGGAAGGAAACTGACATATTTAGAAGCACAGCACCTTCAAAAATTAATTTCATTTCAGGATGGGATTATCTGTTTCTACAAAGACTACAATAGCATTTTCCTAACCATGTTAGTTGCCCAAATTCCTTTTAAAATCAACGGTGATCTAGTCAATACAAGTCATTGCTATAACCCACCTCATCGTGAAACACATCTAACAGGGCGTACCCCGTCCAACACCACAACGTCCATGGAGATCCCTTTGGTTCAAGTATGCGCGTTTACCTTAGGAGGACACCCAAATTTTAGTTTTACCTTTGACGTCTCCTGCTTCTATTGTAGACTTGACGGTAAGTGATTTCCACAGGGAAGCTGCTCCGGGGCCGATCCGACCTGCGGCACATCCGAGAGCACCAGAGCTGCACCTCAAGCAGCAGAAAGCCGCCAGCGGCCGGCAGATCCGTTACAGCCACTGACGCGTTCTGGGCGTTGCCAGAGTAACGGAACGCACCCCCACAGCCTATCAGAAGCGGCCTAGGGAGCACGAGCACGCCAGCGGAGGCGGGGCAAGGCAGTTTGCGCGGGAAGGCGTGTGAAGGAGGCGTTTTACCACAGAACCCCAGACTGGTTTCAGTTGGAAGGGACCTTAAAGCTCATCCAGTTCCAACCCTGCCATGGGCAGGGACACCTTCCACTAGAGCAGGTTGCTCCAAGCCTCTGTGTCCAACCTGGCCTTGAACACTGCCAGGGATGGGGCAGCCACAGCTTCTCTGGGCACCCTGTGCCAGTGCCTCAGCACCCTCACAGGAAGAATTTCTTCCTAATGTCTCATGTCAATCTCCCCTCTGTCAGGTTAAAGCCATTCCCCCTTGTCCTGTCCCTGCAGGCCCTTGTCAAAAAGCCTCCCTCCAAATTTTTTGTCGGCCCCTTTAGACACTGGGAGCTGCTCTAAGGTCTCCCCTTAAGGAGCCTTCTCTTCTCCAGGCTGAACCAGCCCAGCTCTCTCAGCCTGGCTCCAGAGCAGAGCTGTTCCAGCCCTCGGGGCATCTCCATGGCCTGCTCTGGACTCTCTCCAACAGCTCCACGTCCCGCTTGTGCTGGGGGCTCCATAGCTGGATACAGGACTGCAGGGGGTTTTCACCAGAGCAGAGGTTGGTTCTATTGGTGGTTATCACCCTCCCAGAAGGAGCTTGGACATGGTGTGCACGCGGTGCAAAGTTGTGTCCTCTGCACTGTCCAGGAAGGATGTAGTAACTCAGACAGAGCTCTCAAGAAAATATGCAGCCATCCAGGCCTCAGGCTGCAGGGAGTGCCAGAGCCTTTCAGTGGTATCAGATGGCAGCAGGGACAGCAGCTCTGACAGATGTGACCAGGTGGATCATCTGCTCAGCAGGGTGGCAGAGCTAAAAGAGGAAGTAGAAGGGTTAAGAAGCATCAGGGAGACTGAGAGGGATATTGGTGGTTGGACCAGACGGCCTTTGAAGGTCCCTTCCAACACAAACTATTCTATGATTCTGTGGTGGAACCAGGCTCTGACCTCTCTGAGACAAGAACAGGGACAGCCAGCAGAAGGAAAACCAAGATCCAGAGGGTCCTGGATCCTCCCCCCTGCCAGACTGAAGGCAGTAGCTTAAGGAAAAGGAATGAACAGGTGCAAGTCCACGCTTCACTTCCCTATCTCACCCTCCCAGGTGCCTCCGTACAACAAGTATGAGGCTCTGGATGTGGACCTGATGAGATCCATCCCAGAGTCCTGGGGAATAGGCTGATGTAGTTGCCAACCCACTCTGCATGATATGTGAGAAGCCCTGGCAGTCAGGTGAAGTTCCTGGCCACTGGAAAAGGGGAAACATTGCACCCATTTTTAAAAAGGGTAAAAAGGAGAACTCTGGGGACTACCAACCTGTCTGCCTCTCCTCTTTGCTGGGAAGATGAGGGAACAGATCCTCCTAGGAGCTATGCTAAGGCAGATGGAGGACAGGGAGGTGATTCCCTTTTACCCCTCGTAAGTACGTTTTTCCTTTTCCCCCATTATCATCACTGTGTAAAAATAGCATGCATGTTTTGCACAACCATTTAAAGATACTTCTGTTTCTCAGAAAAATATTAATATTAAACCCTTTCCATTGTATTTGGAGAATATATAATCTTCCAAAACAGTTATTTTCATGTCATGAAAAAATTGAAGTTTTCTTTAAGACTACTACCCAATTAGCAGCAGTATTGTTTTGGATATTTCTCTCAAAGATACTAGATAAATTCACGTTATTTGTTTAAAAGATGTAATTCATTGCCTGTGGCATCTTGTCATGAAGAAGGTGCAGCACACTTGCCTATTTGGTATCTAAAATGGCAGATAGGCATCGTGGTAAATGGGGGCCTGAAAGCAATAGCTTATTTGTAAAGATTTGTAAAGGCACTCGTAAAATACTGCAGTAACTAATTTTAAAGTCTAAAAGCAGATATGAGAAACGAATACAAATTAGTGGCCTTGAACTCTGGTGTATCTTTTGACATTTACCTTCCATATGCATCATTACTAAAAGGGGTAATTTTTTTTTTTTTTTATTTCATTGTAAAACTTTATTCGTACTATAAAATGAATTGGTCACAGATGTAGTTCACCAAGGCAAATTCTGTATTAACACAGACACCCTATCAGAAAGCACTGATCTACCATGTCTTACTTATACCATAATAGATAGAGGAGCATAAGAAGATGGTATTATTATACAAGACTCATATACGACTGTCTTAGCAGCTTATTTGCTTGCTTACTGTCAAGTTTCTTTAAGCCATTAGAGATGAGTGTTTCAAAGTTTTGAATGAACTATTTTGAGAGCGATACTGGTGACCAGCATCTGAGCCAGTCATCCACCTCAATAAATCTTTAAGTAATGCTATACCTGGAGTAAGATCAACTACTAAGCAAAGACACTCTGCTGATCAACTCTCCTTCCTCTGCTATGTTATTTTGTACCAGATAAGCTCCCACACAATCTCGCATATGCTAATAAATTCATCAGTCTTGATTGAAAGAGAGTTCATGTGCTACCAGCTCTTTCTGAAGAGTGCAGCTGGTCTTCCTGCATTTGTGTGGGCCTAAACCAAGCCTGCTCTTGCTATTTCTGATAAATATTTATATAGCAATGTAAATTTACAGGGAACGTTACAAACAGATCAAATATGTTCTTGGCCACAAAAGAGCTTAAAACAATATATATGTATTCCCATTGGGAAAATAATTACTGAACAATTGCAAGAAACAGTACAATATGCAAACAGCTTAGTTTTTAATGACAAATTGGCTATGAAAAGAATCATAAAGTTACAAAAGAACTGGTACAATACTTGTTTAGGCATACATGACTAATGCTTAGACCCTGTAGTCTGCCAGGTTCTAGATCAAGCTACTCATTTAAATGGAAATAACATCCTTTTTTCACCAAAGTGTACTCTTTGACACTTCAGGAAGCCTGACTGGAGTCAGCATTCCTTGTAACTCTGAAAAGACCTACCTTTTCATCCAGTAGGGAATTATAAGTAATCGATAAACAGTAAGAAAGATTCTATTACAATGCAGGCACATATTCTTTTTTTATTATTTTTTTTTAATTTTTTTTTTTTTTGAGTCAAGATGCTTACGGAAACTCTGAGCATCTTGTAACTGAAAACATTTATTGCAGAAAGCATTATCAACCTATTCAGAAATACTCTTTGGTAATGAAACTTTGAAACAGTTGCTATTAAGAGAGTATGTTTTACTGAGGGAGAAAGATCAAGAGATTTTTATAATTAGGAATTTGCTCACAACTAGCAACATAGTTTTCAAAGGTGTTCTTGTTGCTGAAGAAGACTAGACAGATTCTTGTTTTCCATCCTACCCCCCAGGAACTCATCATATTGAAAGTTACTTGTCTGAATTATTCAGGTGCCTGCCTCTAAAATGAGTCAACAGAACAAGTGAAAAATAAAGCCACAGAGTTCCTTTACAATAATTTGCTTTTTTTCTGATTACCACCTTTTCCATCCTTTTTTTATCCCTTCTCCAAAACTCAAAGTAAATATAGTTCCAAGCAAAATTCGTAACTGTAGAAATGGAGACAATGGAGACTATGGATGTTTTCTGATACCTTGTACTCTTGTTTCAAATACTGTTACTCTCAGAAATATTACACTTCTTGGGTAGCAACATATAATAATACATTTCTTGTTCTTCGGTATGCCCTAACTCCATTCCCCATCTAAGCAAAAGTAGGACTGGAGTAGGAAGTGAGTCAGGACTACTGTTTGCAACCTTGAGAGATGAGGAATAAACACAACCTGATCTCTTCGCACCCCCCCCCCCCCATATAGCTACTGATGAATGTATGCATGAATATGCAGAAAAAGTGTCCTGCTGTTATCAGCTACCAAAGCTGATTTACCCACATGCAAAGACAGACCCAGGAAATGAATTATGAATATCAAAAATGCAGTTAGTGACTTTGATCTCCCTTGGGAAACTCTTACTTTTCATTGTCTCTGGTAATTGCAGAAAATAGATTCACCCCTCCTCCCCTTCCCCCCAGCCAATCTGTGTTTTCATGCTGATTTCCATGAACTGAACAATAACTACAAAAAAAAAATGATTCCTTGAAATTGAGCTGGTAAAGCTCTGCATCAGGACCACGAATCTTGTTATGCCACCATCAGTTAGTGGGCTTCTGGAAACAGCTTTCTTTGCAAAGAGCAATGTAATCCCCAGTGGTGGTGATATCCAGGCCAGTGTTCTTACTAGGCTGAGACTGACTAAGGGCTTAGATTTCTCCTTAAACTTCTTCAGAAGAAACTTAGTAGATTATATAATTTTTTTCTTTTACAATTATTGTACATGTTCCTAAAAGATTTATGGCCCATTTTTCTCCACAGTAATTCAGATTTCCCTGAAATCCTTGTCTCTGGTGGAACGTACAGTGATAGGATGTAAAAAGCAAAGGTGAAAAAGCAAAGGACACCTGAATAACTTCACTATTGGAGAGCAGCCATGGCCTGCCTGCCCTGGTACTGGTAGCGCTGCCTTGCAAATTCTGTGGTGAGTGTGCAGAAATTTAATCTTTCCCAAGCAGAATTTATTAGGATTATAAACCATTTATCTGTTTTATGTATTAGAAATTCTTATGCAATATGCAAAAAGAAGTTAAAAAAAAAAAAAAAAAAAGCTGAAACTGGAGAAAGGAATTTATATGCGGTTCAGCGGATTTTAATACTGATAAACTTAGAGTGTGGATAGTTTGAAGTGATAAAAAAACTAGGAAACAAAGCTACCTGATATTTCAAAACTGTCCATAAGTATCCAGTGACCTTAAGAGTTACCAAAATTCATCTATAAGGGTCAAATAAAATTATATAAATTTATGTGAAGGGGGTGTTGCCATAAAAACATAAAGACTGAGTTTTCTGTATATTTGTGATGCCCCAAATTTCACTTAAAGATTTATATGTTAAGTCAAGCAGCAGCAGTAAAATCATCATGTAAATGTTATTTCCGTCTTCATGAGGAGGGGTTTTTTTAAATATGCATGCTCATTTTGACTGTTCATTTAGGCATAACATATACTTGCCTATTGAGTGGTTCCACTTTTTTTCCCAGATGTTCTTCTGACTGTTGTCAGGTGGTTTGTTTGGTTTGTTTAGGGAAAGAAATCATCTAAGAATAGAAACCAACATACAAATTCTCAGAAGTCCATGGCAAAAATGAGAATGCTGGGTTTAAAATACAAATAATATACACAAACCGTTAGGGCCCTAAGGACACCATCAGCCCTTACCAGTCCCAGGACTCCCTAATACTAACAAAAATGAAGTATTTTCTGCTTAGTGGAGCTATACAATTAATTGTGCTTTTAAATTATAGTAACAAAGAAAGATTTGCATGTTCTTCCATTTTTATCTCCAAGTAGCTGTGAGCTTCTCAACTGCACTCCAGGAATACATAAAGAAAAAAAGTTTTACCCTATAAAGAAATCACTTTCGTTGAAATTATTAAAGTTGGGGCTTTTTTTATAAGTTGATTGGTTGCTGGTCTGCAGTGTTCATATGTAAAGTTTCTGAAGATGTACTGAAAGTGTTATCTCTTACTGTGGATACAGCAGCAAGGTAAGAGTCCACAGTTCAAATTATAGCCAAAAAAAAATCAGTTCATCAAAGCCAGTAGAGTTCTTTTATATGCTATATAGGTTAAAGTGCAAAAAATCATCAGATATTAAAAATACCTGTGTATGATGCACGCCCAGATGAAGGTGTAGTCTTAAGAAAGGGCTTCATTTTGTCAAAAACAGTTTGACAGTCCTTTGCTAATTTTTTTTAATTTCTGTGTAGAGATGGACAAAAAAGTTCACCTCAACTGATCTATTTGGCAAAAAGATAACAGTTCAACTGGTATTCATATTCATATTCATTCTTATGAATGCTCAGTACAAAAACAGATAAGTCTACAGAAACCTTCCCAACTGCTGTTGTTCCGAGTGCTGTCTTCAGCACACACAATTCATGGTGTGTGACAGGTTAGCTCTGGAGAGATGGCCAAGCTGCAGCATGGCACAGGCGCAAAAGGGGTTGCTCTCAATCTCTCCTGAGTAACTTAACTTTATCTTTCTTCATTAGCTGTACAGAGAGCCCAGATTCTCAATTTAAGTAGGCAAATTCTATGTTGAAAATAAATGAGAGCTAAAACTTCTGACAGAGCATTTTTTTTCCTGAAAATAAATACCCAGCACTTTTCTTAGGTAAAATTAATCTTTATGCCTAGGCATAACACTCAGCCTATACAATATGTATTTTTCACCTCCTCCCTATTTCACAGTCTTAAATAAGGCTTAAATATTGCATAACTCTTCCTTTTAACTGTCTGAATGGTGAAGAACTTTGTGTTACATGAACATCCTGATGAAAACATGCCCTGAAAAATACCGAGAGTATGAAAGAGAATACAAAGAAAGCCAATTCATATTTCAAAGAAAATTCTGTGTTCAGTACTTGTTTCCTTCTGCAAACAAAATTTAATGCTTTTAATGTTTTCATAAAAGATATCTATGTTAAAATTTCACATTCACAATAAAAACATCAGGTTTTAAAGTTCCTTCTCAGTTGAGTCACAGAGAATGAGAGGCTTTACAATCAAATGAGCCATTTCCTCCTAAAAACCTTCTAGAATTCAGCAGATTTCCACACTTTTTCAAATTCAACAAATTAGCATATTCCCAGTGTATTTTCTTAGGATTTTTCCAGTCAACTCCATATGCAAATATTAGTGAAGTACATTGTCAAATAGTGTTCAAGCAAATGCTGCAGAACATTCATTTTCATTATCCTGTTATCTCTACTCAAGAGAGATATTGATTACCACCAGTTCAATGTCAAGGTCCTAAAAATAGAAAGCAGTATTTCATAAAAGTAGAAGGGGCATAATTTCTATCCTGGATTACCCCACAACTATCAGTTACATAGTAGGTGGGTGAAAAGGGCAGGAGAAGATTGAAAAGTCTGTTTTCTGCTATGAGTATAGTCTATGGCTTTCTAAGTTTAAATGGCCTGAAAAGCTAGAAAGATTTGTTATAGACTGTATGCAAATGAATGTTTCAAAATGCAGAAAGTATCTGCAGCTATGTCATTATAAGGTGTGGCTTGACCCCAAGTACTGAATTTAGCCTCCCATCCATCATAGACTAATTATGTTTCCAGAAACAAAAAAAGGACAATAATTCAATGTGATGTGCAAGAAGTGGCCATATAACTGCCATTAACCTATGCATCACACTAAGTAATCGTCCTAAGGTCCTACCACTAATCCTGACTTTAAAGTTTTGTTCAATAAAATGTGAAAAAGGAAAATATTTTGGCCTCCTGCAAATGAGCATTAGTATTCACTCTACAATCATCTAATACAGAGGTTCCTATGTAACAGAGCCATTGATCAACTGAGTAAATGGGACAAAATGCCAGCATTTATGCAACAGAAACTCCTTGTCACAGTTTCACATACTTTCCCAGGGGACCCACACTATGTTGGGTTATTTATGCCAAAAGGAATATTTATTTATCTTCATTGTGCTGATGGAATGTCCTGTACTAGTCCAAGTTCAATACCTTAACTCCAAAGATCTCTCCAATAACAGATACTCACGTTAACAACTCAGCTTTCAGCATGGCTTCCCTGAACTGTATGAGGACACAGTAAAGAGAGGATGGAAAAAATTCATGGGTCTCTTGGAAGGGATGTTGAGACTCCCTGACCACAGTCTTGACAGATGTGCACAGGCCTTTTATTGCCTAGGATCATGATTTCAGTTCCTATTCGTATGACTCTCTTTTTAAACATAATGCTTATTATTTTTCCATGCTTCTAAAACAGAAAACATGTTCTGTTCACTGGCTTCCTGGCAGCAACTGAAGAAGTTGGCAGGGGTTTCCCTGTGAGTGCACACAGGACCAAGACATAATCCTGTCTTTGACAATGTACTAATGAGTGATAAATTCTTTCAAATGCAAAGAAGGGAGAATGGATGTATTAATAATCTTTAAGCTCTGTTAGTGCAAACAGTAGCTGTCTGTTCCTAATTACATAAGTAAAAAACATGCTGCATCAGAAAAGTCTCTTCCCCAAATCTCTCAATTGTTTCTTACGAGCAGAACAGGGTAAATACTGCAGTGAATATTTGCAACTATGAATATACATTTTTAAAACATTGGTCCTGAATTCAGTTTTATTGATGTTCACAATCCCTTTTACTTGCTTCACAGTAACACTCAAATCAGTATCTTTAATACCTTTTATTTGTGCAAATATTCATGTTACCAGCTTGAGTGATAAAAATCCCACAGGCTTGAAAAAAAAGGCAAGTAAAGAACATGCTATACTGTTTGCAGACACCTGTTTTGATGAATAAAACAAGGAATATATCATGTTGAAATACACATCTGCTTGTGGACACTTTATAAATTTAAGTAGGCTATACCCATTTACTGAACAGGTCGCTAAATGTCCGCATACAGGCTACAGTACAGCTTCACAAGGATGAAAGAGCAGAGAAAACTATGTCATACATCACTCAGTAGAGAATCTGCTGCTGATTAAGAGCCATTGGAACATTTATGGAAGAAAAAAATCCCCAGCAAGGCTCATTAGCTCAGACATAGTGCTATGCTAACAGCTGGCACACAGCTGGCTAACTTTTGCATGAGCAGAGCAGCTGTATGTCTATCTACAAAATGATGCAGCAATACCACAATTATACTGGAAAGAAAAAAAAAACAAAACACTGAAGGAACTAGAAGACATACACGCATTGAGTTGTGGGTGCAAAAGCTCTTTCTGAGTTCCCTACTGGAACAGGATCAAGGTCCTTTTAATTTGGCAGGCTGTCTCTTGTGATGGTCAGATTGAGAGGCTTCAAAGGAAGACTGAAGAATTGCATGCTATAATTATGGCAGATAATCATCCCAATAAAACTGCTGAGGGTACTGTTGTTTCCCGAAGTTTAGCAGTCCTCAAAATTGTGTTGGCAGTGACCATTGTCAACACTTTGTGATTTCTTCATCATTATATGAATATTCAAATCTTTTTGGAATTTCGCTTAGTCTCTGGCCTCATTAGCAACATGTACAAATGCGCTTCATAGTTCAATTATACACTGTGTGACAAAATTTTCATACACAGATTTGAATCAGTTTCTTTTCAGTTTTACAGAATATCTTTCTCATTATATATGGCAAGAAAAAAATAACTTCTAATCTATTCCCTTTTAGACCATATTGTAGGTTTGAGGTTTGCTGACGGGGGTGGTTTTTTGCTCATGTGTTTGCTTTTAAGTGTTCATATGACATATGAATATATGTTCATATGACTCATATGACTCTTCTTCATAAAGGAAACTTTGGTCTTTTAAGTTTTTGATGGGCGATCCTATGATATCCCAAGATAGTCATTGATTCTCTTCTCCTGTTCCTGAACCTGTAATGAAATCTGGCAATACTCTTTTTGTGATGGGTTGACAAACACTTAAGCAAATCTCTTAAATAAGGTCATACAGTATTATAATATTGGTATTATCTTATTTCCCAGTATTGAGTTCCATTAAATCCTCTATCCATCCCCCCAAAATTGCTAGCTTTTCTGAACAGTGCATGGAGAAGGCACCTTCAGCTATATGTTCATAACTGTTTTCAGGTTTGCCATCTAACTTCTACTTAACAGTTCAACAATAAGGGAGCAAATTGTTAACCCAGCTCCATGCTGCACTCAGTCAATTTGCTCAATATGGTTGAATCCTATATTATGTCTGCATTCGAATTTCAAAATGTTTTAACAACAGATTTGTGCATATTTAAAACAATGAAAAGTTCAGATATTACTTTGGAAGTACCTATCACATCTGCAGGGGCACCTGTGGACCGAGATGAATATTCAACAAAGCATATTGGATAAAAGTTACCATATAAAATAACTCATTAAAACCCTGAAATACCTAAAAATCTATATAAGATAATAAACAAAATTAAACCTCGAAAAGAATAAGAGGAGGACAGCTTAGGGAAAATAAAGGCTTTCCTCATAAAAGGTGAACATTTTTAGTGACTCAGTTAACAGGAAACAAAAACTTAGCTGTTTTGAAGGATTATTACATATAGGACATGGTTTTATGAGGGGGAAGTCATGTTTGACCAACCTTATAGCCTTCTATGAGGAAGTGACTAGGTGGAGGGATGATGGTAGAGCGGTAGATGTGGTTTTTCTTGGTTTCAGTAAGGCATTTGATACTGTCTCCCACAGCATCCTCATAGATAAGCTAAGGAAGTGTGGGCTTGACGACCAAGTAGTGAGGTGGATCAGGAACTGGTTGAAAGGAAGAAGGCAGAGAGTTGTGGTCAATGGCGCAGAATCTAGCTGGAGGTCTGTGACTAGTGGAGTCCCTCAGGGGTCGGTGCTGGGACCGGTGCTGTTTAATATTTTCATCAATGACCTGGATGAGGGAACTGAGTGTACCCTCAGCAAGTTTGCTGATGACAAAAAACTGGGAGGAGTGGCTGACACACCAGAAGGCTGTTTTGCCATTCAGCATGACCTGGACAGGCTGGAGAGTTGGGCGGGGAGAAACTTGATGAAATTCAACAAGGGCAAGTGTAGAGTCTTGCATCTGGGGAAGAACAACCCCATGTACCAGTACAGGTTGGGGGGTGACCTGCTGGAAAGTAGCGAAGGGGAAAGGGACCTGGGGGTCCTGGTGGATAGGAGGATGACCATGAGCCAGCAATGTGCTCTTGTGACCAAGAAGGCAAATGGCATCTTAGGGTGCATTAGAAAGGGTGTGGTTAGTAGGTCAAGAGAGGTTCTCCTCCCCCTCTACTCAGCCTTGGTGAGGCCGCATCTGGAATATTGTGTCCAGTTCTGGGCCCCTCTGTTCAAGAAGGACAGGGAATTGCTTGAAGGAGTCCAGCGCAGAGCCACAAAGATGATTAAGGGAGTAGAACATCTCCCTTATGAGGAGAGGCTGAGAGAGCTGGGTCTCTTTAGCTTGGAGGAGACTGAGGGGTGACCTCATCAATGTTTACAAATATGTAAAGGGTAGGTGTCAGGATGATGGAGCTAGGCTTTTTTCAGTGATATCCAGTGACAGGACAAGGGGCAATGGGTGTAAACTGAAGCATAGGAAGTTCCACGTTAACATCAGGAAGAACTTCTTTACTGTAAGAGTGACAGAGCACTGGAACAGGTTGCCCAGGGAGGTTGTGGAGTCTCCTACACTGGAGATATTCAAGGCCCGCCTGGACAAGTTCCTGTGTGATGTACTGTAGGTTACCCTGCTCTTGCAGGGGGGTTGGACTAGATGATCTTTTGAGGTCCCTTCCAACCCTTGGGATTCTGTGATTCTGTGTGACAGTTCAAGGGCAATTGCACAAAAGCTTTCAAAACAATCTTTTCCAAAGTGTACCAAGGAACTTAACAAGATCACTGCAAAAATTTTTATCTTCTTTAATTCAAATACACAAGATAAAAAATTGTATTTGGAAAAAAATGCAGTGATAACCTACTGGGTTTTATTCCTCATATCAAAGTGATTATCACTTGTGGAGACTTGAAGCTTACTTTTTCCATCCAACAACAGATCTGCCATGAACCAAGAGAACTACATAAACAGATGGGATTTTACATTCCCTTCCTTCATTCTGCACCATGTCACAGTGAAGTCCATTTACTTCCGTGAGAATCATGATTTTCCTAGTTTTTTTCATCTCAATCTTCATTTCCAAAATGCAGCTTCATATGGTCCGAACAGGTGCTGTATGATTTCTGCATCCCCAATAGCAAGTATCTGCTTCCAAATCTCAAGTGTTATAAAGCCAAGCAGCCCAGTTCTGGGAGTGGCTTTTCTTTTTATGCCCCACAGGATTAGGATGCCAAAGGTTTTATACCCTGTACAGAGCAATACACTCTATAAAGAAATGAATCATTACCCTGTCTTCTCAATACTTTTCAGAAAATTTATGTTTGTTTTTTGGCAAACGTGTTTTATGGACAATGGTAAAACATCTATGGGTAACAGCTACACAGCTTGCAACAGCAAAGAATTAAGTCACTGCTACCCCTGGAGTGCTAATGAGGTAAAAATGTGCTGAGTTTTCTTACTTCTGTTGAAATACACATATTATGCTTGCTACAGGTGCACAATGCTAATTTGCTTTTTGGGCAAACTGTGCTCAATTTGCATAATTTTAACATCCAGAAACCTGCAAGCATCAGGAAAATCTGTGTGTTTCTCTGCCTCTAACATTAAGTCATTGAATAACTAAGAATCAGTATCAGCTCTCAGAACCAGGAGAAAAGACCTACTGGAGTCCTGCATTAGCTAAATTATAGGATCAAAGTTTTGAGGTATACCAGCCCAGATCTTTTGTCTATAACCAACATAGTCATGGTAATTTCACTGTCTGCTGCACCAGAACTACTTTTTTCTGACCCAGCAATACTGACAAAAAATTATCAGTTACTAAGGATCCATCCACTTGGAAGACATTGCTATAAGCTTATCTGATAAATGTAGAACTTAAGCTTAACAGTATCTTGTAGACAAGTTGTGGAGTAATTTCAAGCTTCCAATTTGCTTTAGCAATAATTGAACACGATAGAGCTTATATATCTTTAAAATAAAAGTGTGATATTTTTATTATTTCATCTTTTTGACATTTGTCAAGTTAAATAATTTTACGTGTGCTGAAATAACTTGAAATAAACAGTCAGTAGATGAAGACACCTTTCTAATGGTCACTGCAGCCAAAGAAGTTTGTTGCTGAGACGATGTATAGGGAAAACAGTGTAAAATGTAAAATACTATGAAGAAAATATGAATACACATCACCAAAAGAGCACATCTCATCCATGACAAAAGAGGAATCTTAGTAGGGAATAGCAACTAATTAGTACTCAGAGTTCAATCTGGATCTTTAAAACCTTCTTCAGATTATTGTGGGTTGTTCAATTTGGGATTACCTGGCTACAGAATAATAAAATTTTGTTTCACAATGCATTCAGCAAAACAAGAGTTTACCAAATACCAAATGAGAAAGAACTTGAGTCTATTGTTAAAAATAAGGAGTATCTTGACCTTTTATCCTGCCAGTAAGTACGTCCCTATGAAATCTCTGGTTTTCCTACTGTCTAGGTAGCTACGGTATTTTTGCCCAAATTGCTAAATCAAAAAAAAAAGTGTCAGCAAAGGCAGCAGTCACAAAATGGCTGGAAAGAATGACAGAGAAAAAGTAAAAAATAACACTATCTATTGAACACATCAGAGGAAGGGCAACAGTTGAAACAGAAATAGGAAAAACAGAATATGGATCAAAAATTACATGAAGCAAATGCTAATTTGGTGGTATCAAAAACACAAATGGAATTTACATCCTGACATCAGAGAAGCATATTTCTCAGAAAGAGACACAAACCTCCAGATCCTACAGAAAATCTGAATATCCATATTGGGTATAAGAAGTGCTTTCCTGGGCTGGGAGAACAGGCTGTCCAATACATTGGCATTTCTTTGTGTTTGCAGGTGGCACTAGAAAGAACTCTGGAATTATAGACAAAGTGCTGCTAAGAATTTGTTTATGGCAGGTGCATTAATACATTCGACATTACTAGTCTGGAAGGTCAAACCAGAAACATTGTTGGTATTATGAAAAAAAATGCAAAAGCAATACTGCCTAGTCTGAATCTTAAAGTGAGTGGGTTTGGTGCTGAACAGAAGGGAAATAATATTACTATAAAACCTTCTGTGACTTTTCCCTTCCAACAGGACCACAAGAACTATATTCAGTTATAGCAGTGGGAAGTTTACCCTTTCCAGTCAAATTTACCCTGGAAGCACCATGGGATCAGCCACAAAAAATCCTGCTGTGCCACACACCATGTGCATCAACTAGGCACAGGAGGAGAAGCAGCCACAGAGAGTTCTCCCAACAGCTCCAATCTGCTCTCACACTATTTCTGACCTTGGCATGATCATAATACAACTAAAGATATGGGTTTTTATTTTTGGCCAGGGTTTGCTTCTGTCTCCTCCATACATGCCGTGTAGTCAACTTTCCATCTTCTTTGTTCCCTGGGGCTATTGTAAACTGGTAAGACGCCCAAGAATTTACAATTTGTCCTACACCTCATTACTTCTTTTTTGACTCTAGGCAAAATGCTTCATCAGCAATAATTTTGATATGTTTCCTTTTATATATTTTTGTTTGCTTTTTGCTCATCCCCCTTTATTTCCAACAGCAACTGTTGCTTTTTTAACTCTGGTTGCTTGCTTTTTTCTTCTCACTTCATGTCAGCATACTTCATCCCCAACTTGTCTCCTTTGCTGTCTTCCAACCTGTCTTTCTTTCAGTCCCTTGTCTTATTCATAGACTCCCAGACTGGTTTGGGTTTCAAGGGACCTTAAAGCTCATCCAGTTCCAACCCTCTGCCATGGGCAGGGACACCTTCCACTAGACCAGGTTGCTCCAAGCCCTGTCCAATCTGGCCTTGAACACTGCCAGGGATGGGGCAGCCACAGTTTCTCTGGACTACCTCATCTCATAAAAATCTCATCTAAATCTCCCCTCTGTCAGTTTAAAGCCATTCCCCTTGTCCTGTCCCTGCATGCCCTTGTCAAAAGCACCTCTCCAAATTTCTTGTAGGTCCCCTTTAGGTATGGAAGACTGTTACGAGGTCTCCCCTGAGCCTTCTACTTGCCTTCTCTGGTACTTTCTTTTGTGCTGTGTTACAAATGCCTGAACTATCAAGAAGTAATGATAACACTAAGGACTCTCAAGACAGATTGTGGGGACTAAACAAAAATAAACTGAATAAAGCATTTAAACTAATAGTAATTAATACTGCAATTTCTGGAAAGGGCAACTCTCACTTCCCTTAGTGAAAGGTTATTTGAGCTAAGCATCCCAACAATAAAGCTGCCCTGAAGTGTAAAAATACTAGCCATCTGACACAGTGCAGTATTGCCTTAGTGAATCTCATCAGCAGGTGCATCATTTATGGTATAAACACCAATGATCTCAACTACCTATCTGCAGCTTCACACCACAAATATCCCTCTGCTTTGATGCCTTAGTAATTCTCACCAACATTAACAATTATAACAATTTTTGAATCACAGTATATCTTCTGATTACTAGGAAATTATACCCTTATGAAAAGTAATATATTTTTAGTATACTTGGCACCCTTTTAGTACAGCTAAGTATCTGTAGAATACTTGAATTATAGCAAGTATACTCATTTTTCATAAGTGTAGAGTGACACATTATAAAACAAATTATTATAATCAGAGATTTTCTTGACTCTATCAAAGGGCTTGATTCAAAATGGGACACGTTCAGCCCGCGTTAGCGGTTAGAGGGAGCTGAGGGCACTCAGCACCTTCGAGGGAAGTTCCCGGGTAAGACCCAATCCTGCAGCTGTGCAAGATGCAATTTCTTTGATTGCTTATGCTAATTTGCATACTACATCTATGATTCGGCCACACTGACAAATTACACTAGAATACTGTGTTGTTCTGCAGCCTTACAGACTTGCTATACATTGGTATAGTGGTGGACTTGGCAAGTCCTGGGGGAATGGCTGGACTTGATGATCCTGAAGGTCTTTTCCAACCCAGATGATTCTGTCATTCTGTGGTTTTCAATCTGTGAGGTCTTTGGATAAGAACTTGGTTTTCATTCAGAGCCCCACATGACAGAGACTACCCAGAAGCTCTCCTAACACAAAGGGGCCCTTGCCACACCGATATATCCAGGCAATTCCATGATCCTAGCAGAGAGGATGAGGAAGGTGATGACTGCTGCTGCTGATTTCATGGAAATTTATACAAATGACACACAAATGGCATTCATATGAATTCCATATAAATTACATCAATTACATATGAGTAGGAACTTAGTGAAATTTTTAAAGGAATTATGGGAAATTATATGAGCAACATTTAGAAAATACTTCGATGAGTTTTGTAAGAGTTTTTTAAGAAATATTAAGCAAAACACGTCAGGGTTTAAAATAATCTATCTCGGAGACTGCAACAGAATATTAACCTCATATCTGCTTACTGTGGGATTTCTTATACATTTCTTTCAAGCACACGATTCCACAGACAGTTATGGGATGACATGAGCTTCCAAGCTCTTCTAGTGACTGTTGTCCACTCAATGGCAACATGCAACAGTTTGTTGTTCTCTTCAATTCTGCTTCTAAGCTCAAAGATTGCTTATACTTTGCTGCTTAAAAACTGTCTGAAACCAGTTTTTGAATTAGAGAATACTTGGGTATTTAAAATTTATTTAGTTGCTTACATTTTTGCAATCAAAGGCATTCAGTTGTACAGTATTTACATGTCATATTCTTAAACTCAGATCCGGAAGGACAGCCTCGAGATTTGTCTGCTGCATGCAGATACAAATACTTGATACATATTATGTCATGTTATCACATAAAGATTCACAGAAAAGAATCACTTTTCCAAGATATGGACATAGGGTCCCCCCTTGTAAATAGCAAAGATTATTAATACGAAAGTTACTCTTAAAATTAAAAAAACCCCACCGTATTGATATTCATAGAATCATAGAATAGGTTGGAAAGGACCTCAAGATCATCCAGTTACCCCTGCCATGGGCAAGGACACCTCACACTAAACCGTCTCACCCAAGGCTTCGTCCAACCTGGCCTTGAACACTGCCAGGGATGGAGCACTCACAACTTCCCTGGGCAACCCATTCCAGTGCCTCACCACCCTCACAGTAAAGAACTTCCTCCTTAAATCCAATCTAAACTTCCCCTGTTTAAGTTTTAACCCATTACCCCTTATCCTGTCACTACAGTCCCTGACAAAGAGTCCCTCCCCAGCATCCTTAGAGGCCCCCTTCAGATACTGGAAGGCTGCTATGAGGTCTCCACACAGCCTTCTCTTCTCCAGGCTGAACAGCCCCAACTTCCTCAGCCTGTCTTCATAAGGGAGGTGCTCTGGTCCCCTGATCATCCTCATGGCCCTCCTCTGGACTTGTTCCAACAGTTCCATGTCCTTTTTATGTTGAGGACACCAGAACTGCACACAATACTCCAGGTGAGGTCTCACAAGAGCAGAGTAGAGGGGCAGGATCACCTCCTTCGACCTGCTGGTCACGCTCCTTTTGATGCAGCCCAGGATACGGTTGGCTTTCTGGGCTGCGAGCGCACACTGAAGCCGGCTCATGTTCATTTTCTCATCGACCAGCACCCCCAAGTCCTTCTCTGCAGGGCTGCTCTAAATCTCTTCTTTGCCCAACCTGTAGCTGTGCCTGGGATTGCTCTGACCCACGTGCAGGACCTTGCATTTGTCATGGTTGAACTTCATAAGGCTGGCATCAGCCCACCTCACAAGCATGTCAAGGTCCCTCTGGATGGCATCCCTTCCCTCCAGCATATCAACCGGACCACACAGCTTGGTGTCATCGGCAAACTTGCTGAGGGCGCACTCAATCCCACTGTCCATGTCAGCGATGAAGATGTTAAACAAGACCGGTCCCAACACCGATCCCTGAGGGACACCACTCATTACTGGTCTCCAGCCGGACATTGAGCCATTGACCACAACTCTTTGTGTGCGGCCATCCAGTGGTCCATCCATCAAATTGACGTCTCTCCAATTTAGAGATAAGGATGTTGTGTGGGACAGTGTCAAACACTTTGCACAATTCCAGGTAGGTGACATCAACTGCTCTACCCCTGTCCACCAGTTCTGTAGCCCCATCATAGAAGGCCACCAAATTAGTCAGGCAGGATTTCCCCTTAGTGAAGCCATGCTGGCTGTCACCAAGCACCTTGTTGTTTTTCATGTGCTTTAGCATGCCTTCCAGGAGAAGGCATATCAATCCTATTGAACTCTTCAATAAAGAAAATTCTACCACAGCCTTCTTATAAACAGAGTTAATACCAAACTAAATGTGCTTTAGAAGCCAGTTGATTTAACAGTTCTCTGTTTTACCACGCTTTTCCCAGCTGACTGATACAGGCTGTCAAATCCAAACGTATCTATTGAGAAGGACCTTTGCACCACTTTGCAGCTTCGGTGAGAAAACCTTTGCTACTTGTGTCATATCATAATCCGTTCCAAAACCCGCTGAAGATTCATCAACAGGGCTAGCTGATACATGACCTTCTGTACAGCTTAGAAGAGCTAATTTGGTGTCTTTCATAATAGATTTATCCTGGTGATGGGTACTGCTGTGCCTGTCAGTCAAGCCTTGTGCACAACTGGAGTTAGAACTGGTATAATCATAGAATCATAGAATAGTTTGGGTTGGAACGGACTTTTAAATGGCCATCTAGTCCAAGTATGTGTGAAAGTATACTTTATCTTCAGCTGTGAGACTTAGAGCCATCAAACTATAGGTTCTTGTCACTGATGATGTCTTTTAAAATGCAGTCTAAGGATTTTTGAGGTCTTGGTAGTTCCTGTATTCTTCACACTGTTTTCCTCAATGTAGATTTTGTTGTAGGAATATGATTATTTTCACACCCATCAAGTTTTCGTTTCATTTAATTAAACAGAAAAACAAACAGACAAACCCACAGACTGGTTATGCAACTCCTGGTAAGTAATACAATTTTAAATTCAATGTCTCACACATGTTTCATATACGTAGGTACCTCCTATATTTATGCTTCGAGCTATTAAACAGGTCTGGGTTTTTCAGTGCTTTAAGCAATTCCTTGCAATGAAGCTACCAAGCCAAAAAAACCCAGACCTACCTTTATCTCTGAATCATCTCAAGATTTTAATCTTGGGGATCAAATAGGGATTTTCATCAGGATGTTACTTATTACTGTTGGATTATTTTGAACATGTGTCATGCTAATTTTTCTATATAACAGTAAATATAAGAAAGCAGTTATTTCAAAGGACTAACATGTAAGCCTTGAAATGGTTTGTGGTCAGCTGAGATTTTGACTTTACCAAGAGTCCACAAGTAACTTCTGATTCTCTGATATGCTTACACCTTTTCTGATAATGTTTTCTTTGGATAAAACTACTTTTAGAGGCCAAAAGCCACCTATAAACTATATGTATCTCCAGTCTTCTCATTGTAACTAGAATATTATATCACTAAACACAGCTGATACCTTCTGAAATAGCAGAAGACTTGGAAATATCATTAAATGCCAGTACTATGTATACGGTCAATAAATACTTCAAATCCTAAGTATGCTCCTTTATTATTTATTCATTCAGAATTGGTTTTAAGCAAGTTTTTAAGACCTTAATCCTCCAAAGTTAGGTATAAGCTAGCTCCAAAAATACATTATCTAGAGACACTATCAAATCCAATACACTTTTAGTTAGTTGCCCCTCAGTTCTGTTTTCTGAATTCAAAATGTAACTCAGTCAGATACCTCCAGTACTATATTTGATTATTTGCTGCAATTCATTTTATCCCATACAGTTTTATCTCTCTCTTTTACCTCAAGATCTTCAAGTGCTTCAAAATTTTCTTCAACTGGCTTAAGTTGAGCAAGTGAGGATCCATGTAATGGGCTGACTTTGTTCCAAAATGGGTATCTTCGATTTCTTACTGTACATGTAACTGCTTTCTTTACTCACAGCTGAGACTGCCTAGTAACACGGTAGCTAACAGGCAGAAATGATAACTTTCTTCCTCCGTATTTCTTTAAACCTCACTGGCTGTATACACTTACATACCGCTCCGCTAGTTCTGCTACACATCTATGTCATCCTGTTTGTTCTTCACTCTGGACCAACTTCTGAAGGTATTACTGAACTGTTCAAAAGAATGTTACTGGCTGTCCTCAAAAAGAACTTGTATTCAAACACACAAAAGGTCAACATTCTGGTGGGTCTGGAACTGTTCTCAAAGGTTGTTTAGTCCAGAAGGATTACTGATGATAGCTCCAAAAAAGGGAAAGATGTGGAGTGATTACAACCAGAAGAGAGCTTTGATATATCCCCAAAATCTAACCACCCCATTATTGAGCATACCCTGTAACACTTCAGCAAAGAAACAGGTTTCCTCTCTTTCAAATATTTAAAATACTTCCTGCTGTTTCCATCCCAGAAATAACTTTGTTCCTTCTCACATCTTCCTGATAACCTGCCCAGATAACCAGTGTTCTCTGGAAGCACCTTTAGCTCCATCTTAATTGTGTGTTTTGTGTTGCTTTTTCTTTATTCTTCAGCAGAATCATTCTTATTTCTTCTGCACCTCTTTGGTTACTTCTTTTTATTAGCTCTGACAGCCACGCCAATTGCATGTGCGTGCCTCTGAGACAGCCCCAGCATTCACTTCAGCTTGCCAACAAATCTCTTATTTAAAACTACCACTGTTGGACAATTTCACATATGTGCTTTTTAATGACTGAAAGGCACTTTGTTCTGACAATAGACCTCCAAGTCTGAAATCTCCAAAAAGTCTCAGACTTGCAAGCTGGATAACGTGCTGCATTCTCTCTGACAGAAAATACAATTGGTTTGTTTCCAAGAATTCTCGTTGCTGCTTTTATCTCTTTACTTTTCAAAATCTATAAATATTTTGATATAACACGGAACATTAATTTATGCAGAAGAAAGTCAGGTTTCTGTAAGGCCACATGCTTCTTATGAGATGTTCCATACATTTGTCAAGCTGAAAGACCACAAAGATAGATGGCTTGGAAGTCGTGGTTCTTTTTTTTTCTCCCTTCCTCCTCTTATTGTTTTTGTGCTGCTTCAGAATGAATCAGCTATGACACCATATGCTGCAACAATTGCTGAGAATGACAGAAGGAATACATTCTCCTCAAACTCAACCAAAAATCACTGTTAAATTAAGGAAATTGTATTCTCCCTACATCTCCCTATGTCTTCCTGGCTCATGTAATGTTTCGTTGCTCCATTCCTATGTAGGCTCTTCCTAGCCTTCCTCTCATTGTGACAGGCTTTGTACTACAGATTTAGAACATGAACATCCTCTGGCTACTGCTGGAATAACTGAGCTGTCCCTCAATTGGAAGACAGAAGAATCCTCCTCCGCCTCTGCCAGCCCCACACCATGCCAGCCCCTCCAGGGTGGACTGGGCTTTGGCTTTGATACTCCCTATGTAAGAACATAAAAGCCTTTGCCATGTGTTTCTCATAAGCAAAATAAGGCCATAGATAGACAGTATTATTTTTTACATTATATGTATTCCCACAGACACTGAATACTGACTTCCATCAGGTTACAGTTTTGCTCCCTTAAAATTGTGCACCAATTATCCTATTGCAGCCTCTGATTTATACACTTTTCATGGCAGAAGAGATATTTGCTCCTTGCTCTCTTTGCATGGGTCAAGTTACTAAAGAGAAATCCTCACTCTGAAAATAACTGGATATGGATATCATCTAGCTGAACAAAAGGGAGGCCTGATATGTTGCGTATCTAGCAAGCTTTTCTTCTCATTACTTAACATGTTGCTTGGTTACCTCATCAAACTTGTCTGGAAGAAAGCCTGTTTCATTAAGAAAAAATAACTCATAAGGCTAACTCCTCTGGGACTGCGGTGGGAGAATGACTTAGGGTTTTCTACACTTATTTCTGACGTTTCAGGTCAAAACTAAGTTGCTGTGTTCACACCCTGGACAACAAAAGGTATGCTTGTACAGACCATTCACAGAAAACTCTGAGATGCTCCAGACTGGAGTGCTCTTGAGACATTCAGTGTGACAAACATCACTCTCTATGCTAATAAATTCCCAAGCCGCTGGCTAAGGCAACATTCAAATCATCTGCAATCAATCCATCACCTTTTTGTGGGCCACTGAGTACAAAGTTAAATGCCAGTCAATAGGCAAAACCAAGTACGTTTGGCATGATCAAACATGTTTGCTGCAGCTAAACCCAATGATCGTGAGAAACCTTCAATGCCTCTAATAGTTTGTGACCATTTGGAGGCAACATAGTGTCAGGTAGGTTTAAAACCTCACCAGAGAGCAGCGGGGCTTTACCAAAGACTTCTCCTATGGTTGTAGATACAGTCCTTGGGCACGAGCCTCTACCTCCATTTTCCCCACAGGCTGTGCAGAATCCTCCAAGCTCCAGTTCTAGGGAAAAATAATAACAACAGAATCACAGAATCAACCACGTTGGAAAAGACCTTCAAGATCAATTCCAACTGTTCCCCCAGCACTGCCAAGGCCATCACTAAACCATGTCAATAAGGGCCTCGTCTACATGGTTTGTGAACACTTCCAGGGACAGTGATTCCATCACTGTCCTGGGCAGCCTGTTCCAATGCTTTTGGGGAAGAAATTGTTCCTAATATCCAGTCTAAACCTCCCCTGGCACGGCTTGAGGCCATTTTCTCTTGTCCTATCACTTGTTCCTTGGGAGATCAGCCACCTCCTGGCTCCATCCTCCTTTCAGGCAGTTGTAAAGAGCAATAAGGTCTCCCCTGAGGCTTCTCTTCTCCAGACTAAACCCCTCCAGGTCCCTCAGCCGTTCCTCATCACACTTGTGCTCCTCACCCTTCGCTAGCTCTGTTGCCTTTCTCTGGACCCGCTCCAGCACCTCACTATCCCTCTTGTAGTGAGGGGCCCAGAACTGAACACAGGATTCAAGGTGAGATCTCACCAATGTCCGGTACAGGGGGATGATCACTTCCCTGGCCCTCTGGCCACACTATCGCTGATACAGGCCAGGATGCTGTTGGCCTCCTTGGCTCCCTGGGCACACTGCTGGCTCAGCGTCAACAACAGCAACAAAGCCACACACCCCCTCCCAAAAAAGCCATGCCGAGGAAGAGCAGTTCCGGCCGGGTGGCAGAGGTGTTTCACTGCCTCACCCCCTCCAGACACCGCGGCGGGGCTGCCGATGTGCGGAGGGTGCTGCAGCTATCGCGGCACCGCCCCCGGCGGGCAGACGGGCGCGGCGGCGTCACGCAGCGGCTCCGCCCCCCGCTCCCTCCGCCGCGCACCCGCAGCAGCGCCCGCCCCGCTCCGCTCCGCTCCGCTCCGCCGGCGAGCGGCAGAGGCAGCCCCGGCAGCCGCGCCGGCCCCGGCCCGCCGCACCCCGCGCAGGTAAGGCGCGTCTGGGGCGGCGCGGAGGACGAGCCCCGCTTCGCCGCGGCGGAGGCAGTGGCAGAGGCGACGGAGGAGGAGGAGGCGGCGGTGGGTTTGCGTGCGGCGTTGTGAGAGGTGGATGGCCATGAGGGGAGATGGTGGAGCAGAGGGAGAAGTTAAAGGTTGGATGCGGTGATGTATTACCCCTTTCAAAGGAGGAGGAGGAGGAGGAGGGAGAGGGTCTGTGAGACTTCGCATCCACCCGCTGCATGTTTTCCCTTGGCGTGAGCTGCCCTGGAGAGCGGCGTTTGGGGGTGATTATCGCAATATTGCTGTGATTTATCGGCGGCAAGGGGTTTGTGCAGGAAGTGCATCGATAATTTGGGACATTTTCTATTGTGAGCCAGAAGAAAGAGGGCACCCGGCTGCCTCCATACGTGTTTGGAACTGTTCGGGTTCCTGCTGATGGTATGCATTTTTTGAAGAGGTAGAAATTATATCATGAGCATATTAAAATGAATACATCTGCAGACCGGGAAGGTAGCAGAATCGATCATTCCAATCGGTTAGGAGAGGATTTGATTCTAGAAATTACGTAGAAACGAAAGCCAAATATTAATGAAGCTGGTATCAAGTGTGCTTTTGAATTAGAGCGCTTCTCCCTTTGGCTGCAGCAAGGTTGTTTTTTAGATCCTTTTATTCCATCCGGTAATTTGTGAACTCTTTGGTCTTCCCCGCACCCGGAGACAATGCCGAGTGCTTCATACAATGAGGATGGTGCCAGGGATTGTGCATGCCAACCAACCTGGCATTTAAGGATTTATCGACCTATGGGTGTCTCTCTCCCTCTCTTTTTCTAATTTGAAAAGGCTCAATCGGGGCACCTGTGACTAAATCATCGTTTGGGAAGCAAAAAAAGATGGTTGTGGAGGGGTGGGGGAAGCACGTTAATTCCCCGGTGAGGCGCTGACTGCAATAGATGTATTTCTGTTGGTTTGTGTCTGTTCCTCGCTGCATACATGTGTGTTCACACGGACGATGCTGGGAGGGATGGCTGGTACTTGAGAGCCCATTTGAGACAGAGATACGCGTTAATAAATTGTCCTCTTTTGAGAAGGGAAGTGTCCCTCTGCTTCCGAAATGACTAGACAGGACCGAGCTGTTTATTGACACTCTGTGGATTATATCGACAGTAATAAATAACCAATTGGTTGGGTTAGGTTTGGGGTTTTGAGGGGTTCTTTTTTTTTTTTTTTCCCTTGAGTTTTTATCTTTTCCCTTTTTTTTCCCCCCAATCTTTTAATCTTTTTTTTTTTCCCTATAATTTTTCCTCTCCTTCTCCCCCCCCCCTCCCCCCTTCTTTCTTTTTTCCTCTTTTCCCATTCTCTTCCCCCTCTTGCCGCCGCTGCTGTGTGTGCGTGTGTCTGTGTGAGCGGGAGGGGAAAGCCGGTGCCGCAGACAGAGGCGGGCAGCGGGCAGGGATGCTCCCGAGGTGGGATCCCCGCTCCGCGCCTCTCCGCGGACACCTGTAGGGATCGCTCGGGAGCTCGCACACCCTCACAAGCGTGTCCTTGCCCTGTTCCCACAGCCCCCCCCGCCCCAGTCCCCGGGGCTCCCGGCACCCTCCGCCCCACGCAGAGCTGCGCTCCCCGCGCCAACCCTTCCCCCCTGCGCCGGGCCCCCCGCACCTTGCGCCCACTTTCCGCATTTTCCACCCACCGCTTCCCTCGAGTGACCGGCTACCCGGTAACCTCGTGAACACACACACACACACACGCATCCCCTCCCCACACACCGGCTTCCAGCCCCCCCCCCCCAAATCGTGTCTCACGCTGTCGCCCAGCCCTGGCTTCCCGCAGCCCCCCGCACCCCAAATCTGCTGCCCCCCCCCAAACCTCCCGGGTGCAGCCGGTAGCGGCGGGGCCGCTTCTGCCGCTGGCGGGCGCAGGGACCGGCCGCCCCCCATGGCCTCCCCGCCGCCGCCCCGCCGGGCCGCGCAGGGCGGAGCTGTTCATGGTGCTGAAGCCGGAGCCGCCGGCGCCGCAAGCGAGCGTCACCCCTGCCCGCAGCCACCGGCCGGCAACGGGGAGCCCCTTGGCTGGTAGCTGCAGGGCGAGAGGTAGCTCCTGCGGGGGGAAAAGGGAGGCAAATCTGGGGGCTCTGTGCAGGCTGGGCACGGCTGGCCTCTGCTCGCCAAGTTTGGGGGCTCTCCTCGCCTCCCTTTCACTGCTCTTGCACACCTCGCATGTGACAGATAATAAAAATAATCGTGTTGACATTTAGAGGGATGGAATTAAATATAAAGACAGAGTAGGAGGTGACTTAGCAGCTCTGAACGTGTCAGGTGCAGGCAACTGAGGTGTGTGCCTGTTTGAAAGGAGGTTTCGCCCTGGCAGGCTCATCTCTCCTCTCACCCCCTCCCCAGATCCCAGTCCAGCAAAGGGCTTGGCAGCAGCTCTGGACATGATACTGTGTCTGCCTAAGCGCTGCTGGCTAAGAAATGGGAGGGAGGTGAAGGGGAAGGGGTGGGCGAGGAAGGTGTCGGAGATCCTCTCCTCCATCAGGAGAGATCTGCTAATGCACACCTTCCAGAAAAGATGTAGCGGCTTGGGGGAGAAAAACAGAGAGGGGAGCCTCTCTGCTGAAATGCTTTGAATGCAGAGACCTCTTCAGAGGAAGAGAGTGAACTGTGGCATATATATTATTTTTAAAAGGCGGAGTTGTCCTCTTAAATAAGGGCAGCTGAGTAAACATGCATAAAATACTGCAACCCATTTCGGAGGACTAGCACCTGGGATTAGCTGATCTGCATTGTGAATAATGTCAACATCAGAGCTGACTTGAGTCAGATTTTCCCTGCCATAACAGCGAATATCAGTGGGGAAAGAAACCAGGTGGCAGAGGAAAATGTGGTTGGAAATTTTCAAAAACCCTTCTAAGAAACCATTGCAATTCTTCCTCGCCCCATGAAAATAAACCAGTGGGTGTGCCATGTAGAGTGCAGCCTGCCAGTTCCTGCTGGGAGCTTAGTCCACTTTGTATGCTTTTGAGCTGTATTGGAAAGAGCTAGAATTGGGCTTGGGAGCATCATCTGCATTAATAGGACCCTACAGCTTCACAGGTGCTGCTATTTCCTTAAATAAATTACAGTAAATCGCAGAACAAGCACCACCTTTTCTTTTTAACATTGTCCTTGTGATAATAAAATCTGGTGCTAAGATTTAGGTTTAGCGCTGCAAGTTATTATGATTCCTCACTAACTCCAAAATTGCAGCAGCAGTTCATTTTCCTAACATCGAACAGCAGTTGAGATGAAAAATTAATCACAAACGTCCACTATTGATCAACTTTGTGATTTAACATGTTCTTAGTCGTAATTTCTTATTATTCTGTTTCAATTCCTTGCAGATTAGAAACAAAAACAATAGAGGAAAATCACCCCCCTGGATCTTAGCCTTGGCCTTTTGCAAGCAAACAGAAGAGGAGCTGTCAGGCTCTGCATGTCAAGTAGCCACTCGGCTGTTTGACAGCTTCTGGGTTTCAACCCCATTGGGATTGAGGCAGCTCAGGAAACCATGAGCGATGAATCCTGTCGTCTGCTGACGCTGCTCTAGCACCATGGCAGACAGTCCGTGATCTGACAAGAGGATCCATCCTAGGGAGGCAGCACTGGGATTGGTAATTGGCTTCCTGGGAGACTACAGCTGGTGGAGAGGATGTAAAAGGAGGTGCACACGTGCTGGGATATTGTTACGGTCTTGCCAAGCTGGTGGATCCACTTGGAGAAGGGTTTTGCCACCGATTTTGGGTTTTTTCAACATTTTGGTAATGTTGGCTTTGGGGAAAATTTCTGCTGACTCACCTGCCCCTGGACACCTTTTCCTAATCCCGGCTGACCAGTGAAGAGACCCAACGGCACCTTCCCCCCACCGTGGGTCCCCTCCGGTGGCACCGGACCCTATCCCACACCCAACCCCATCCCGTGGGGCACCTGCAGCCTGTCACCCCCCGCCCCGGGGAGTCCCCCACAGTGACCCCCGCACCCGGGGCGGGGGTGAGCGTGCCCGAACTTCCCATTGCGGCTGGTGCCCGGCAAGATTTTACCCTGTGTGCCGCCGGGGCCCCCGCGCCGCCGCCCGCCGGCCCCACCGCCCCGCTCGCCCGCCCAAGGCCGCGCAGGATGGGTGCGGCGCTGGTGCGGCGCGGGGGCTGCCTGCTGCTCTGGCTGGCCCTGCTGCTGGGCTGCTGGGCCGAGCTGGGCAGCGGGCTGGAGTTCCCAGGGGCGGAGGGCCAGTGGACCCGTTTCCCCAAGTGGAACGCCTGCTGCGAGAGCGAGATGAGCTTCAACATGAAGACACGCAGCTCCAGCGGGCTGGTGCTCTACTTTGATGATGAGGGCTTCTGCGACTTCCTGGAGCTCATCCTCACCCAGGGTGGGCGGCTGCAGCTCAGCTTCTCCATCTTCTGTGCTGAGCCCGCCACCCTGCTCTCTGACACAGCGGTCAATGACAACCTCTGGCACGCCGTCGTCATCCGCCGCCACTTCAAGAACACGACGTTGATCATCGACCGGGCCGAGGCGAAATGGGTGGAGGTGAAGTCCAAGCGGCGGGACATGACTGTCTTCAGTGGCCTCTTCTTAGGGGGTCTCCCGCCGGAGCTGCGGTCGGCAACATTAAAGCTGACGCTCTCCTCCGTCAAGGACCGTGAGCCCTTCAAGGGCTGGATAACGGACGTCCGGGTCAACTACACGCAGACGTCACCGGTGGAGAGCCAGGAGGTGCGGCTGGACGATGAGCAGAGCCGCCTGTGCGCCAGGGAGGACGTCTGCCTCAACGGGGGCGTCTGCTCGGTGCTCAACGACCAGGCTGTCTGCGACTGCTCCCAGACGGGCTTCCGGGGCAAGGACTGCAGCGAAGGTAAGGTGCCATTCCAGCTCGCTCCCCATCGCTCTGTGGAGGGGACGGATAGGAGGCCAGGCCTGCATGGAGTTTCATCTGTTTGAGTGGATCTCCCTCCTTCCCCTCCCTCCCCGCCACATCCCTGGCTCCTCTCTTCTCCGCCTTCTCCTCCCTGTCCTCCACGTGTCTCTGTGGCCAACCATGGTGCCATCACTCTTCTGTTCTTTGCCAGGCTGGGTGAGTGGAGGAGGGCATTATCTGGATGCCTTCCAGAGGTGGGGTGCGATGTGGGGTTGTCCTGGGCAGAGGAAAGAGGGGTCCTGGGTACCAGGTGTCACCCGGGCGGGAGGGGGTGGCTGGCATCACACTCGGCGACGGGCATGCTTGCCAGAGGCAGCTGGTGGCAACTAAGTTTGGGAGTGGGGAAAGTGATGCTGAGGAGAATTTTACTGGGTTAAGTGCAAAGATGAACTGGGTTTGTTTTTTTGTTTGTGGGGTAGGGGAGACCCAGAGTGCACTTTGTATTTGATACTTGCCTCTGCTTTGTTGTTGAAATAAAACCAGTGATATATTTGTGCATTCCTGAAATTGTTGCTGGGGAGGAAGGGAATTATACAAGGGATTATGTTTTAACATGGATGTGAATGGTGCTGCTTTGCAATGTATTTAGCAATTCACCATGCCAGTGAGACAGGGAGAATGCAAAAGGACAAGGGGAAGTACGTACTCCAAGACCACAGAATTCCTGAGTAGCTTTATGAAGGAACAGAGAGCTTAGAAAAAACAGTTTCCTGAATCCCATCTACAAATAAATCACTGAGTATGATTCATATTCAGTGCCCATTGTTTTTGGCAAATGGAAGGAGCGTGAACATTTACTTTGCAGATTCATGTAGGACTTTTTTATTATTATTATTTTGCTAGTAAATGTACCATTGCTTGCAGCTCCTTAAGCACAGAAATTCCTATGTTGTGTACCTAGAACAGGACATAAAGGTATACGAGTGAAATAAGAGCAAAGGTATCAAAGGAAAATATCCTCTTCATGTCAAAATTGGAGAGCAAAGCCTGAAGTTTAAAATGTAAATATAAATAAGATACTATCAAGGCCAAATGAAGATCTTCATTGAGTGGCTGCATGACATTTATGGCTGAATAATTTGCCTTCAGCATTTCTATCAGATTTCACTCATTATAAGAAAGAAAACATCATTTGTGACTGTGCTTTATTATGTAACACCTCCTGTCCTTAGTGTCAATACTCAAAACACTACAGTCATTCTGCATCCTGTTTACTTTATCTCTCATCTGCCATCCATAAAAAATCCAGACCCTGTTCACATTTTAAGATCATTTTTAGTAAGTGAATGATAGTTTCAGAAAATAAGGTGTTTGCACTTTCAACAGCACACAGCCCCAGAAACTGTAAAATGAAGTATCTTTTGTATGAGGCAAGATCCTATCAATGGATTTAGTATTTGGATGTAAATTTTTAATATCTGGTACTACATAATATATAGCTGTGTGCTAAATATTGAGAGGTCTTAGCATCTTAAGTTGAGCCCTATAAGAAACCAAAAAGAAAATTATGAGGTGCAACAGCTTGGTTAAAGCAACAAGGGTCATTTATATATTATTATATATTTACATGCCCTTTGCATTAAAATATAGTTTATTTGAAGTTGCTTTGAACATGTAATATTTATATGCAAAAGTTCATATAATTGCATGTAATATCAGAGAAAATATTCTATTTACATAATAGTTTAACAGGGAACATTTTTACATTTATACTGAATGCCACTGAAATACGCATGTCCTTATATATTAAACATGGTACAGAGCTTACTAGAAGGTGACACTTAATAATATTTAGAATCCCCCAAACTTAGGGTAAAATTTTGACTTCATTCAAATACTGGTGGTTTTACGACTGACCTCAGTGGGATCAAGATTCCTCTCACGTGTCCCTTGAGCACCAAGAAGCCTTATAAAATAATAGCAAGACTTACAATTTTAGCATATTTTCTCAACAAAGGATCATCCGCTACTCGGATTCTGATTTCATTTGAAACAGGAGACAACATTTCCAGTGCTAGCAATATAAATGGGACTAGCCCTACAGTTTATATCTCTTGGTTGAGAAAGGATAGTAACTGAAATTCCTATCAGTCAGGTTTTAGTGAAGGGATTAGTAGCTACTTAAATGTGCTACCAAAGATATTGAACTACTTTATAAATGATTTAGTGTTCTAATAGAAAAGGCAGAAGGACAAGTAAAGCCACTGTGTCTGCCAAAAGAGAAACCCTGGCTATTGCTGTTTAGCTCTTTGTAGCCAACACAGAAATTACACGGCTGAGTTTTGATCTTTTGTTCCTGGAACGTGTACATTTCCCACAGACCTTGTAAGAGGCTGCCATTGCTGAAGGACGGAGGATCATCTCAGACTGCAGTGATCTGGAGGGGTCTTTTGAGTTTTCCCTCGTTTGGCTTTTTGACTAAAAATAGTTTAGATGGGAAAAATCCCCAACTTTCCATTTTTATCTGAAATTGAAAATCCCCAACTTTCCATTTTTATCTGAAATTGTAACCGTGTGTCCTAGTTGATACCTTTGCTTTAAAGGTAAAAGATGGTCATGAAATTCTGTTTTCCTTGTGGTTTTTTAATAACTTTGGAGGGGGGGGGGCGGATTTAGTGTGTTTGTGCATCTCCGTGGTCTGGTAAGACAGACAGTCCCACAGTACAATGAGGACTTTAGGAATCAATAACAGCAACCACAAAGAAAATCTCTGCAAGATTTTCTATCCTGACTTGCACATTAGAGAGATTAAAAAGAATTGATTTAGAGTCGAAGTTTCGAGCCGTAGGATGCAATTTTTAATAGAACTTTTGTTGTTTTCAGGAAAAACAAAAATCTTTTTTTTTTAAATGATTTTCATCTTTGAAAATCTCATTAATTCTTCCTGAAGTAAAACCTTCTCGTAAGAACAAAGTTTAACCAAGTTTGTTTACTTTGGAAACCCCACAGTAATGCAAGTTAGTCCCAGTAGGCTTAACTGTTCCAGGACCTCTCTAAATCAGGAGTTGCCTGAACCACACCGGTGTAAGAAGAGTGTTAGCTAGGGAAAGAACCAGATTTATTGCATTCAGTCATGCCCTTTAGTTTGAATAGGATCTAAACCCTCTTCAACAAGAGCTTTGGCATGAATCACGGAAAAAGGCCTGAAGTATTGCTTGAGGATCCAGGGTGTGGAAGACACAGCACAGAAAAATATGATCACTAACAGTTCTGTTGTGTATGAGTGTGTGTGCTTACAAGTAAAGACAGTACAAGAGCCTTCTAAAAGGGAAGGTAAAATCTCTATTTAGTACGGAAACAGGAAAGGGAATATTATATCACATAAGAATAGAGACTCAGTAGAAGAAAAAATACACAAAATTATGATAAATTTTGTTAGGAATAAGACTAGCATTAAAATAAACCCTAATTGCCATATCAATTTTCTGATAATTTTTTGACATACATCATCGTCTTCTCTTCAGTGAAAAACTATTAGTCCCTGAAATGACTCAAATTGGTATGGCTTGAGTCCATGCTAGGGAGAGCTGTTCATTAAAAAGACTGATCTTTAAAATCAAATTTTTAGTGAATTAAGTCAGTCTTACAAAGGAGGGACAATACATGACTCATATCAGTGAGCTTCCATATTCCTCTTCTCATTTGGCTCCTTACATTAAATTTTCAGTACAAACCCCCTATTTTAAGTATTAAATGATTAAAATAGTGACCCTCTGGCTTTAGATTAAGAAGAAATAGACATGTATAATTTTCCTTTCATCCTCATTTTTGTAAAAACAACCTGCTCCAGTATCCTGTCTGAGAAAATAGGCAGAAGCCTCTGAAGAAGGGAATAAAAAGCACGTAACACACTTTGCTTTGGGAGCAGTTTCTCACTGACCCTAGCTTCTTGTCACTTCATACCCTTCTGCTTTTCTGTATCTGTAACTGCTTGAAAAGAACTGCATACAGAATAATTTATCTTTTTAAAATACAGCTTGCCTACTTGCCTGAATATTAGCCTATTATGGAGGCAATTACTCTTTGAAGTCAAAGTATTCCTGTTTAGAACATGTTTTATTTTAACTGTTCTACTGAGTTGTTGTTTTGTGAGAAAAATGAGGAGCGTTCATGCAGCTGTTCACTGTAAGAGATATTCTTCCTTGTCAGATACGCAGAAATTGATGCCAGTTTGAACTGTGAAAGGGATTTTTTTTTTTTTTAAGGAAGTGAATTCCAGCTGTCTCAGGCTAGCCAGCATTTAGATTTGTTTGTTTGGGTTCTGAATATATTACATCAATCTTTGTGGTGCATATTTGCTTCTTCATGCTAACTTCAAAAAAAGTCATCCAATATTTATATATTTTCTAAAAAATCGTATTTTAACTCATTTAATTCTCTTATGGCTTGAATAAAAACAGAGAAAAATAGTTTGGGATTAATTATCTTTTGCAAGATATGTGTTTGAGTGCAAAGAGATGCTAGTGAACTTGAATTCATTGCCTATAGTCAGTCTTAACAGAGTAGCCACCATGGTCTTTATCCTTGAATAGTTAGCTAAATACACTTTGAGCTAGTAAATACTGTGAGCAAGACTTTCCTTCTGTTTTATACTTCATAATCTTTATCTACAATACACATCTCTTACATGATCTGTATTTCTTCTGCACGCTAAATTTCTTGCCAGTGCCAATGGCCACTGGGGTGATGGATTTAGGCAGGAGGAAGGCTAGAAATCCCCTAGAGATTATACTTAGGTTCTGTTGTATTTACCACTTATTAGATTAATTTAACACTAAATGTTTTAATGTTATTTTAATAATTTTACACAGTGTGACTTTGTTGTCAGAGTAGAATCTTGAGGGCAGATAGTCAAATGATCCCATGGTCTTTCAAAACTGTGTTGAACCCGTACCTTTCACAGCTAGTCGTGTGAAAACAGAATCCTTATGTCAGTTCAAAGCAGAATTTTGCATCATTTTCCTAATGCATTTTGATACATTATTTTGTTTGCCAGGATTCAGCATTATAGGATATTGATTTCAGTATCTGTCTCATGTAAAATCACAGCAATTTAAATACTGTGTCACTGGTAATTAGGAATTGGCAGTCTGTTGTGTATTATCTTCTCAGAAGGCTACTTGTTGAGTATTGCTAATCCTTTCAAAATGCTGATGTTGAAATAGTTCCAAAATACCACTTACACGTATAGCATACATCTTAGTACCCCAGATCAATAATACCTTATATAGTGAGGTTGTTGCTTCCCTTTGTGGCCAGTTGAGATGCAGGGTCCATGTTAAGTCTATATTGCAAGTTAGAGAATGCTAATATGCTGGAATAATTCACATCTAGCAGCACAGGACCTTGTGTCACATTGGTCAGATGAATTCAGAATTTCAAAATTGTATGACAATATTGTCTATATTTTAATGTAAGATTCAACACTTCAAGGCTTACAGGCATTTTGTACCAAATGTACTTGATCTTTTGTCTCGGCTGCAGTGGGGCTCCTTGGGAGTCTTAACAGTAGATGCTAGCCAAGGAGTTGTGGGAAAACGTTTGGATTACAGAACATATCCTTTTATCCCATCATTATTTCTGAGCTGATGGATAGGAATGGGGAAACAAGCTGGCAAGTAAAACCAGTTCTTGATAGAATATAGCTTTATATAGAGGCTAACATTAACGTATGCAGGTTTGAGGTTTTATGGTTCTTTTAATAAACATTTCAAAATTGGTTGGTAATCTCAAACAAAAAGGCTCATCCTTCTTTCTTGTTGAAATGAATATAATACTTTGTCTTCTGGAAAGCTTTATGTTCCTTTCAGATAAATGAAACCATACCAGCTTCTGCAAAAATACTTAGTCTAGTTTAGTGTGCTGTACTTGAAATTTGCATACCTTCATAAACATATGATTATACAGAACAGTGAAGGGCATTCTGAGGTGTGAGTACCATGTTGTACCTGAGGAGCAAGTTGTAAAGACCAAAGTATACTTCTTTTAGGGAATGATTTTGTAGGCAGTAACAAACATACGTTTAACTGTGTTGTTATGTATAGAATTGACCAGCAAAGTCAGGGAACATAATGCTTTGATGCTTTTATTTAGTTCTCTGCGACCAGGGATCATATTTTAATCTTTTATGAAATAATTTAGGTTTTTCCCACATAGATGTGCACTTTCTCAAATGACACTTCTATACTTCAGCAATGGTACCTGACTGTCACAAGCACTTTACCAGCCTGGATTATACTGTCATACATGCAGAACTCCATTTTTTAGCTCAGGTCCTCTTCTGCCAGACTAAAAAGTGATGGTATATGGTGCGTTCACGCTAATGTCTAGCCATTCTCCTGGCTCTTGGTGTCATACTCAGTAGAACCGGTGAGCGCTTCAATGCACAAAATACCTGTAGTAAGTAACGAAGTATGAAAAATGAAGAACGAAAAATGAAAAAGCACATGACTTTAATATGACATTGCTTTCTCAGATACCTGAGACAGTTCACACCACTTCTGTTTGGCTTCCTCATCTGTGAAGTTAAACTAATGACACTTCATACAGGATTTTTGGTAGGATTTTCTTCCTGGCAGTCAGGTACTTGAAAGATTAGAGTTTCTGTTACATATCTGGTAGTGCACATCAAGACTTGAAGCTCGCTTTACTGTAGTGCAACCCCTTTAGTCTGCAGAACTGGTAGTAGCTGGCTTTGAAATTGCCACCCTTCCTGCTGCCTATCTATCCATAGCGGAGTGTTCAGAATAATGTGAGGGGTTTTTGTGCACAGCTGGTCTTCCATTACATGCTTTCCATTAGTCTGACTAGATACTGGAAATGATGAGGCTTGTCTACACATTCTCATCCTTTGCAACGTTACAACACCTGTACAAAAGTCATCCTTGTTATTGTAAAAGGATTTAAGATTTACTGTCTTGAGGACAGTGGAGAACTCTGGCTCCCAAGTCAATGATACAATTTTCAGAAGTTTAATTCCCTTTCATTTTCAATGAGAAATTTGGGGTGAAAACTGGAGATGGGTTCAGTTATGCTTTGTTTGAGCTTGTAAAGAACTAAGAGACAGAGGTAGTATGCTGGCAGCATTCTGTAAGAACAGGATTGGATGATAGGATTTTGGATTTCTTTAAAAATTCTATGGAGTTTGCATGAACCTGGAACTATCTATCTAGGTCCTCATAAGCAGCAAATTTGGTGTCTTATATATTGCTGAAAAAACAGGTTCTGTTTTCATTTTCCATTGGAATCTATTTGACATCCTGTTGACTCAAGTTTAGAATTGGGGCAAACCTAATAACCTGCTGATTCTGAACTTACTATTCAAGTGGGAATCTGGAAACAGAGATCTAGGGCAAAGTAAATCACCTGCTGATTCTGACTGTAGTATTCATCTGGGAGTATAGAGAAAATACTTTTCATAAATTCAGGTATTTATTACCACCATCATAATCATCATTATAATTATTAATTTAACACATGCTTATGAAGCATGCTGCAAGAATAGCTATGACTAATCTTGATTTACATTTAAGGGACTCTGTAAAAATCTGTTCTACAAAAAAAGGCGTGTGGTATATATTCAATAAGAGTCACTTGTAGTTGCTGCCACTACAAACTGTGAAACAGCGTATTCTGGCTATGTAAGCGTTACATACTAACGATGCTATGTTGGTGTGTGAGTTGCAGATTGCTTTTAGTCTGTGGCACAGTGCACAAGGTCTTAAAAGGTTTGACTTTCTGGTGATTTTGTCTAGAGAAAGGGCTTTGTGTTGCTCAAAGGCAAAGAAACTAGACTGATCCTTTCCACAGTGATGTCTTCTTGTCATTAAGATAACATGTACAGCCATTATGGAGGTCACTGACATAGCAAGTGGAGAGGTATGTCACAGTTCCAAAATTTCAGTATTACATCTTAATTTCTGATACAGAATAACCTTCATGTTGATCTTCTTCCTCTTCTATGCTTTTTACAGCAGATTTAAAAAATGACAGTTTGTCAAAGGGGGTATTTCCATTAAGAAAAGGCTCCTTGAGAAAGATAACATGTATGTATTATAAGTTAGATATACTTTAAGAAGTGTCTAGAAAATCACAGAATTAGGGAGTAGATGTGGGGTGAAGATCTGTATTTCAGTATTAGAATTTTCTTTAGAAGCTTATCCTGACTGTTCTTTGTTCCCAAAGGTGACAACAGAAATGTTCACACACGCATATCAGCATTTGTACAATGGGTGTCTAGGGGACAACCATGATGAATAGCTTTAGGATGAATTACAGTCTTCTGATGCACAGATAATACTAATTATTAATAAAAATATGAGAACTGAATCCTATTGCTATTAAAAAACCACATATGCTCTACAGCCCTCTTAGGACAAACATTCTCTTTCCTGATCCTGAATCACACAGGAGTGCTGCAAGTGATATGAAAATGTTTAGAGTCTACTGATCGTAATGCAGTACCAGGCTTACATTTTACATTTGTAAAATAATTTTTACATTTTACATTAGAAAAATTAGACTCTTAACCTGGAAGGCCCAGGGATAAGAGACGAGGCTAGTGAGACAGTGCATCTACTTCCCTGACTACACACACTGCTATGTCGAAGCACAATGAATTTCAGGTGAGTATAATGGCGTGGACATATGCTTTGCATGACATCATCCCCTAGAAAAGTAGTGGGATTTTTTCTAGAGGTTGCTGGGAGTGTTAGTGCTGACAGAAGCATTACTAGTTTTGCTCATTTTGAGTTTTTCTTCCCATTTTTCCTTATCAGACAGGTGAAAATGGAATATGTAAACCAGTAGCTGTGTGTCGCCTAATTTTTAGACTATCATGGGGTGATATAAGAAGGATTCGTAAATAGATTTTACAAGAACTGTTTAATGCCTTCCTGCTACATCCTTCTCAGTTTAATGTTGCTGAACTTCCCAGGAGCCCATTCTCTGTGAAGTTTGTTTTCTGTGATATTTATTACAGGAAAATCATTTCTGTAATATTATTACATTGCAAAGAACATGGGGTTGCTTTGTTTCTTTAAAACATACAGTTTTTCAGAGATAAACTGTGGACTGTTGTTCAGTATTAGACAAAAGATTTGTCTGTTTGAACATCTAGTGAAGAGTTCTGAATAAAGGTTTCATATTCTTGCATAAAACATTCCTGACTTAAGTGTTACGAGGAAAACACCAGCATTTTCCCAATAGGACACCAGGAAGAAAATACGATTTGAATATATTTCCTTGTTGACTCCAAACTCCATTAGTTTTCCATGAATGCTGTGGTAGTTTTCAGGAGTTTCTTGGGGGAGTAGGGGTTCGTCACTGTTCTTAGTATAAAGTATTTGGAGGAGCAGCTAGGATGAAAATTAATTACACAGCCTTGAACTTGTGCTTCTTCCTCTAAAGCAGTTAAATGACTGAGTCTGGCATTATAAGAAAGTTTAGACTTAAGCAGTACAGCACAGTTTATACTTTTGTTTTCCACGTTACAGATTTTGAAAGTCAAAATTTAAGCAAATCATCCATCAGGTTCAAAGTTATGAGAAAAGTATTTTCACACCTTTTCTTACTCAGGTTTTTGTAATAAAGTTCCAATAACAGGAAAAAAGAAGTTCACATGATAGAAGTTTTGACCTGCTATTCTTGCAAATTCACTGACAACCTCATTTTTATTATTGGAAACATTGTTAACAGTCAAAGGTTTTATTTATTCCGTTATCACTAGCTGGATCCCATTCTCTTGTTTTAAGTATCATTGGAGTCTTTAAGTAAGAAGGGTCTTTCTTGCATAAATACCTACATCATTCAAGTTTGTAAAGGGACTGATTAAACAAATCTCTGTTATTTAGTCTCATATTACCCACTGTGATACTTGAGTCATGCTGGTGAATTCTGTAAATCTTAAACTACAGAAGTATGCTCCATCTCTGGCTGTGCTCAAGGCCAGGTTGGACAGAGCCTTGGGTGACATGGTTTGGTGCAAGGTGTCCCTGCCCATGGCAAGGGGGTTGGAACTTGATGATCTTAAGGTCCTTTCCAACCCTAACTATTCTATGATTGTCTGCACAGTAATGCAAGTGAATAAAATTCCTTCCAAGTTTCTCCCCTATTAAAAGCACAGAAACATATCTGTTAGAAGTGGAAAAACAACAGTCTAAGCTGATGACAGCACGGGAATTCAGAAACAAAGCTACCTCCAGGGAGTGGTGGCTTTCATCTTTCTTGTTCTTTGTGTTGAAGGGAGGAACTTGTCTCTCCATTTTATCCACATGTGCATTAAAAAACAACACAAAGCAGTTAGTGATGCTGTATCGATTCTGGTAGAGGTATACTTAACTCAAAAAGCACACCTCTGAGAACTTTTGAGTTTGGTTGTTTTGATGTTGGATTTGAATAGAGGCTCATTACTCCTTGGATAGCCTAAATATGTAAGATGAACTGAGTGCAGGTTATGATGTTACTGAACTTTGCTCTTCCTTAGCTTCCTTGTCAGAAATCTGATAGTAGTACATAATTATGTCTTGGAAACTTGGTCCTTACCTATGCATGTCTTGATCCTTGTCCAGTTTGAGCTCTCAGTCACTTAAACTAAGCTTTCAATCATCAGAGAATATAGAAAGAGGAACTAAGCAAATGAATCAACTCATGGAATTGGAAGAAGAAAATGTCTTCAGAAATCATGCATATTGTTCTGGCCAGTACTTTTAAAATATTTTGCTTTTGTAGGTTTGCTGCATTCAGTAGAATCTCCAATCAATTGAGTAAAATTATTTGTTCAGTATTCCTTTCATGTGTAAATCAGGATTGATGTCTCTTGAAGCTAATACACTAAGCCAATGTAAAATAAGAGTAAGACCAGAATCAGGTCCTCTGGTTAGGAAAAAGTAAATTTTTCAAGTGTATTAATATTAAAGCACCCCAAACCCTCAAGAAACAAACAGGCTTAACCTTGCCCACTACTATGTAGTATTAGTTTGTGATCTTTCTAGACATTTCCTTTGTCATTCAGATACACAGAAACATTTTGCCAGCACAAAAATGATTGCTGAGAAGCTTTGCATGCTTGTTTCCCATGCATATATAGTAACAATAGTTACTTACTGCACTCTTATTTTTCTGTATATGTAGAGGCACAATAAGAAGTTGCCATGCAATTTTCCCTTATACAATTATGAATTAATGGCTAAACCAATTCCCATTTTAACCCCACTTCCCACCCCCATTGCTGAGATGACCTATCCTGTATTAAAATGTTTGCCCTTTGAAAATAGTCTGTCATGTATTCTTTTCATCTACATGTCTGAATGAATCTTCACACTCCTTCTGTTGTTCGTAGAGACCCATTTAGTGCACAGGTTTTTAAAGCATAGCTCAGTATGGCCAGTTGGCTTCTCTAATCAGCCTAAGTCATCGGTGTCAGTCTAACATGTATGAACAGTCAGACCACTCAAAATCTGTGCTCTGAGAATATTATTGAGTTGATAAAATAAAACGTTTACAAACTATGAACTGTCAGGACAAAAGATACTGTACAATTTTAATTTCATCTATTTCTGGGTATCCATTATGAAATAGTCTTTAATTACATGCTCACATACCCCTTTTTCCTCGAGCTTTCTGCCTCATTCAGTGCACAGTCTGGATAACAAGTTCTTCAATATTTTATTTTCTCCTTGCTGTTCAGTTTGTAGCCCTGAGCCTTATTTATTGTCCATATTCAAACCAGCTCTGGAGAGACATTATTAATTTTTCCCTGGGCTTTTCTAAGGTTTTCATAACTACAGTACCTGAGCCAATATTAAAAATTGCAGAATGCCCATGTAAGATGACAGATGCTATTATCCCAGTTGTAGAGGAAAACTGAGGCAAGAGAGGCTGCAGGTAAAACCATTCACTAATACCAAGTGCACAATCTGAAGTTTTTTCTGAGTACTTCGCATACAACACTACATACTCTAAGCATCCACTACAACTTCAAAGCATGCTTCCACTGACTTCAGATCACAGCTTTCAGTGATCAGCGTTGCATATACTGGGATATGGCAAGGATATTCTTGATACATGCAAGACAGAAGAAGGCATGCTCTCCAAAGATGCAAATGTCCTAAACAGCATAAGGAGTAACTGCCCAAAAAATGCCTGGCTCTAAAAACCTGTCCAAAATCACATCGGATTTGTAGAAGAGGAGCCAGAACATATCGTTTCACAGCGGTGTTCACCTGTCCTTGACGTGTGGTACACCTCACTCCTTTTAGCAAGGACTCTTGCACTGGAGGGGCAGGTGTAGTGCTCATTGGCACCATAGCTTTCTTCATTACCTGGTCATTACTTATTGCTAAGAATAGACCTCTTTTGTGTACAGAACAAGTAAATGAGGCTCTGGAGACAACTGCATTAAACTGTGTAATTAAAGGCTATATCATAACATATACAAATAAAGTGGAAGGATCTAAGTTACGTAAGAAGCCTTATGTCTCAGAGCTGCTATTTTTGTCTTTGCAACCTAAAGAATGTTCTTTTAAGGTAGTAAAATAGTCAGTGTGTGTAATTCTTTGCAGGTTTTCAAAACTCTACTCCCACTCAGACATCCCAGCCACAGCCACTGTGTTTTCTGCACTTGAATGAGGAAGCACCATTTTCACAGGGCCCATTCCTGGCAGGGAAGTTGCTGATGGACTGACACTTTCCTGGCTCCAAATCTGGATAGCTGGACCTATAGCACAGGCTACATGGTGACTAATGACAGGGAAGACCTGCTGAGGCTGAAACTAAAGTATGCAATTGCAGTCCAAACAATCTTTCAGGAGTTTCCTGATGAAATCTAAGACATCTCCACTACTGCTGTACAAACGTATTTTGCAACTTGAACAGATTCTGGTGGGTTTTCAAAGGATTGGCAAAAGGCTTAACCCTGAAAATCAAGTTACTCCTGCCCAAATGGTTTTTATATTTCTGCTTCAAAATAAGACTCAAGTCAAAAAGAATCAGAATGGAAATGAAACTTACTTAAGAGTTCCCTTGGGGAGATACTGCTGCTAACATAAATGTCAGGTTTTCAGTTGAGATGTTTTTGGGTGACTAAATCAAATATATTTTGAGAGACTTAAAACTGAAAAAAGAAGGCTTCCTTACTATACTGGGTCACTGTCTATTTTCTTTCATTACTATAGCTGATATTCCTCTGTAGTAAATGTGTCTTTTAAATAAATAAATAAAGACTGACTTACACAGAATCGTTTCAGTACATTTCAGAACCATTTTTTCCAAGGAATTGAGTTTTTAAAATAAAATCTAAACATTGTACATGCACATCTGCTTGTTCAGTGTTGCCATTAAATAACTTTGCCTAAATATTTCTTAAACTCGTCCTGTCAAACCTTTATATGAGATATAGTGTAGCCCTAATACAATGTTCCATATGCAAGACCCAGGAATGCAGTGCTAATCTTTGACTTCACCAACTAGTATTTTTAAGATACATCTGTCTTTGTAAGAGTCACATTTTTTAATATCCCAGGATATTTGAACACATCTTAATTATTTTTCTCCATATTTAGGGATTGTTACTTTCTCTACTTACAGAACCAGCTGCTTATTCCTGCTTTGTGTGTTAAACATTTATGAAGATTAAAAATATTTATTTTCCCTTTTCCTTTCCATGATTTATGTTATATCCATTATGTTATATTGTGTACTATTTTGACTGTAGAGCATACAAATATGTATTAGCCATTAGGGCGGGAGGTGAAGGCAGAATAAAGTCACAGTCAAATTACCAATAAATTTCTCTATGATCACTTAATTCATAGATGGTCCCACTGTATCTGTTTGGATCATTTGCATGAATATTTTTATCCCCTTGATCCCCAATATATATTATTATATACAATTATGCTGCAGATAACCATACTTATGTTAATAATATAATATGACTATTAACGGAAATTATTACCCTATATGTTACCTCCTGGTATTTAATCACCTAGTGACATTTTCAGGAATATTAAATGTTACTACCCACACTGATTTAAATAGGACTATGTGTGTTAGTACAGAGAGAGGAGAAAAGTTTTGAAAATAAAGAGTTCAATAGTCGAAAAAGAAATCCCAATTTAAAATTGTGGTTTAGCATAATCAGACACAAGCTATCCTGCAGAATCAGAGACTAAAATGAAAGTAGTTATAAATTCTTAGAAACGACGATTCATGTTTTTACATATTATAAATGTTGTGCCTAGTATGTAATCTTATTAGATGCATCTTTAAAAATGCAAGTTTAATGAATAATAATGAGTTTAAATTCAGATTTCCATATGCATATAAATTTTGTCCAAGCTCAATGTATGTATCTTTTACCACCTCTTTGTTGCATTTTCTACAGAAGAATTGCAGTGCTATCTCTTTAGGAAAGCTTAAATGCTGCAGGAAAATAGTACCAGTCAGAGATCCAAGTCCTGTGTAACATCCCTAAAGGCTGTTTTTTGCTAAGCAGTGAAGGGAGTATAATTTAATGCACTCTGATTTTACCGTCACTTAAAATATGTCCCGAGCTCAGCAGTACTCCTCTGCAGTCTTTTACTTTTTTCTTTTGAAACATAGTAGATAGATAGTACACAAAAAAGTAAAACAAAAAGTTTACCAGCCTAATGGATATCAGCAAAGGTACATGTATTGATTCATTAATCATCATTTAATCTACTACCTACACTTACCAGACTAACCAAATACGAGCTTCTGTGATTATTTACAACATTCATGCATTTCATAAACTGGCTAAAAACTGTTCTCAATTAAACAGAATACTAAAGAGAACTTGTCCTAAATGTAACTTTATAAAGCCTCCTAAATTATATATAAAGAGAAGAAAAAAAAAGGGTTTTTTATAGGCAATGCTGCTTTTATCAGCCAGTGACATGTTTATTTTACCGCTGTTAATGTGTCATTTCTGGGATTTATATCAGTAAAGATTAAAAACCATGTAGTTTTTTAGTATTTCTAAAATTGATGCAGTTGTTATTTTAATTTCTATTATTATTATTTCTAAGTGAAACAGTATAGCAACTGCACTAAGGGTATTTCTTCCCCTTAGAGTAAAATGAGAACAAGGGGGAATGGCTTTAAACTGAAAGAGGGGAGATTTCGCTTAGACATTAGGAACAAATTTCTTTACCTTGAGTGTGCTGAGGCCCTGGCACAGGTTGCCCAGAGCAGCTGTGGCTGCCCCATCCCTGGCAGTGTTCTAAGTCAGGTTGGACGGGGCTTGGAGCAACCTGGCCTAGTGGAAGGTGTCTCTGCCCATGGCAGGGGGTTGGAGCTGGATGTGCTTTAAGGTCTCTTCCAACCCAAACCACTCAGTGATTATGATTCTCTCATATCTGCCCCCATACACATGGGGAACCATGCTGCAGCTTGGTCCTACTACACTGTTATGCATAAAGAGAAATAATTTTTCATGGGAGGACTGTGTTAAATTCATTTGGATAGAGCAGTTCCTCAGGCAGTTGTGCCAGTTGGTCCAAAAGGGCAAACTGAGAGGAGTTTTCTGACTGAGAACATGCAGTAGCATAAGGGGAGCCAAGGTCTTAGCCTGTTTACCCTGTAGGCATGTGAATCTTGCTTACAACTTCTTGAATTTCTGTCTATGCAGCTGTGACTGATTCCTGCAAGCATTATTGATTACCAATGTTCTGGCCAGAAAAATTATTTAAGGAATTTGAAATAATATGAAATACTTCAGTGATTTGGAAAATATTTCCTCTGTTTTAAAAGCAGTCCATTTTCAAAGATCAGTAAGATAAAATTCACTGAATAGAGAAGCCTGATAGCTACACTGTATATATATTAATAAAAATCATGAAGGTTTTTAGCTGAGCTTGGGAAATGGACCTCCATTTTCTAAGACTTAGTAGCATCACTTTTAAATCAAATCTTGGAAAAACTCTTATTACTGAAATTTCTATAGCACTCCAATATATTTGAGAGTTGCTTTCCTTTTAGCTGCATTTCAAAACAAGTTTCTCTATTTATTTATTTATTTTAAGTATTTCAGCTAAGTGTTTGCTTGGTAAGAGCTGTACAATGGTTCATATATGACTGCAGGTTCTCCTCTGAAGTACTGGATTTCTTCAGAAAATCATTTTAGCTGTAAGAGTGACCTTTGGTTCTTGGGTTTTGCAGCTGGGTTTTCCTTCTTGCAAGATTTACTAGAGTTAAGAAAAACTTACTACGCAACAACACTTCTTTTTTAGCTTTGGATCCAGATATTTTCTCTTCTTTAAAAAATAGATCCTTCATAAATGACTGTATCAGATGAATGGTAGACATCTGGAAGCATAAAATGGAAAAAAAGGAGAGATGAAGGACTAAGAAGTAACTAAGTACTGGAAATGGGATTTGGAATTGCTATTTTATTTTCACAATTCTATTACAACTTCTTTATATATCTCAAGTATTTAATCTCCCTCACAGTTTTCCATCCATAAAATAAGGTTAATAATATTCAGTGTCATCTTATTACCATTCCCTGTCTGTTTTGTTTAGTAATGTCTGGGATTTCAGAGCATATTTTGCTATGTTCCTACCAGTATCTACTACAAGAGATATGGATCTTACTTGTGGTGTTAGATGTTCCGTATTATATATAGTAAATTGTAGTTGAGATACAGATACTGGAACAAAAATAATGACCATATTTTTTGTAATTTAGGGTATTCCAGATTACTTTAAGGGCAACAAAGTTCCTGATGTACTCATGCCTATTCCTTATAAACATGTTCTTCTTTGGAATAACCTGTTTGGGCATTGTTTGTGGTTTATTTCTCATAACATGGCAACAAGATCTATTAACAAGATTAATCTATCTGTGTGAAAAACTGTGTATATTTATAAAGGGGTCCTTAACAAATCAAAAGATTCTTAAGTTTGTCTCCTTTGCAAGAAAAAACAAAGATGCTTTTTGGAAGTGAACCAAAAACCTGCTAAAATACATGTAGGATTGCATTTTATAGGGATAAATGTCAGCTGATAAGAAGAATTTTCTTAGGTGTGCTGCAGTTTAATAGTATTTGTGCAGGCTATTGTGTGAAGGATTTTGAGCTTTCCAGCAGAAAAAGTGTTTACAAAATGTCACACAATGTAAAGCTCTGCACTTGCAAAAAGGTGTAAAGTGGGAAACAGTGATTTTCATTAATACCTGGTTATGTAAAGGCTATTCTGAACAATACAGACTGATTAGTTAGTAGAGAAGAAAAGCACTTTACTAAGTCTACAGCCTTTTGGTTCTTCTGCTACTAGGAATTAGCCTAGAAGCATAAGATGAATTTGTTCATCTATATTTGAATTGAAAGGAAGATCTGATTTTCAGTGATGTAACAGTGGAATGATCCTCCTCAGGCAACCTTTGAAAGCAAAGGAATATTCTTTTTGATTTCAGAAGTGTTTGAATCAAGGAGTTTGGTTCTTTCTCAAATTGCTTGAGCTGTGACCTGCATGGAAGTTAGTTATTATTGTTCATGATAAATGTATCCAAATATGTTATTTTTACTATTTATTAAAAAAACTTATGTAGAAATCATTCTGATCTGATCTTTATATGATGAAATAATGTTGTGAAGGCCTAAAGTATATATAGCTTAAAGTAGTGTAGCTGTAACATTTGATGTCATGAAGGCCTTATGAGGGTTTCCTTAGATAACATATAGTAGAACAAGAAGTAATTCACTTATGTTTTTCATGAATATATATTGTATTTAAGAGGACAGATAGACTGGGAAATGTCCAAATGACCATTTGAAAATATGTAACTTGACCTGAACACACAGTCCAGCTACACACTGAATAAAAGGACCAAACAGAGAGTATATGACACCCATATAATAGAAGAGGATAAGCTAATGAAGAATGCAAAATCTAAAGGACAAAGAACTGGTTAAATATATGTGAAGGGGAATCATAGGTTGCATTCCAGCTCCTGAGTTATTAGATTCCATTGGCACAATATGTTCAGCTGAACTGTTCAGCTAAGCAAGGCTAATAACTCAGATCACAAGAAAAGAGTGATTAGATAGAAGCTCAGTGCAACGACAGAGACAAAATCCCAGAATGAGCAATCCACAGTGCTGACCCAATGTTCTCAATTTCAGCTTGATTCTAAGTGGAGTGACAAGGGGGTTTGAGGGAGCAAAGCACTTTGGCTAAATGAAATGTCAGCAAGTCTGTGATTGCAGAAGGGAGCATGGAGAATTCAGACCTTTAAATGTGTGAGCAAATGCACTGAACATGTGAACTCCTAATTAAAGGAGAAGTTAAGTAAGTATTAGCTATCTGTCATAAAAGTAAATGTTTAATCATTAATGGAAAGAACAATAGTAAATGGACCAGTTATTCTAAAATGTTGAACAGGCTACTGGAGTTTGAAATACTATTTTATCAAGTAGAAAAATGCTAAAATATTTATCTTCAAAATCATTTTATTCTGACATTTTAATTTCACTAAGTAGTGAGGAAATACAGAGTCCATAGCTTTGAAGACTGTAACATTACTCTGACCCCTCCTCTGGAACACGTAAATCTTTGTTACAATTTACACATGTACTCAAACACATTTTAAAATGGAAATAGCCTTAAACATAACAAGATTTTATGAGCTTTCCTAGGTGCAGAGTAAATAGAGGTTTTCCAAAGCCAAGTGTGTACTTACTCACCTCTCAGGTCTATAGGAATTTGCTGACAAACTTTCTTTTGTGCTTTTGGTTACTACACCAGCTCTGAGAAGCAATCAGACACACTATATAGGTATTTCCTAATATTGCTAAACTATAGCAGAACATATTAAAAAATAAGACACCATCTCTTCTATGGTCCATTGCCGGACTACACTACATGTGCATCACACTTCCTTCCTTTTTCTTTCCCTTCCATAGCAGTGTATGTTGTCACTACAGGATCACTGGAGGTAGTGTACATATTTAATTAAATAGTTCATGTTGTAGCCGATACACCATTCCTGGATAATAAATAAATTACTCTTACTTTAAAACACCTACCAATCTCACTCGGGATGTTATGCTGCAGAAACCCAAATACTGTATTTTTTAAATCTCTAGTAAGATTTGTATGTGCCAAAAATCTGCTGCTAGCTTTGTAAGTACTTCAAAGTAAAACAAGATCAGCTATTTTCAGTGATGGTCTTGGACAAGAGACTACAGGTTCTGTTTCCTTAAAATAGTATAAAATATATATTTCCTTTGGGGCGAAACATATGAAAGCAATTTTTCCTCTCTATTTAATCTATTTTGCAAGGTACACTGTAGTGCCATTCTATTTCAGCAAATGTTAAAACAGTATATTTTTTTTTCCCCTTTTGGGAAAAAGACTTGCATTTTTATTCTATTGAAATTGCTTGCTTACAAAGAAAATGTCTGGAGTTTGGGGGAATGTATCAAGTTATTTCTGTGCCTCTTTCATAGAACAGTTGCTAGCAGACACTATTCATCAGCAGGAATTCGGGTATATTTGAGTAACACATGCCAGGGAGAGAGACAAGATTATATGTTTGGTTAGAATTTCTTTGTGCCTCCTTTAAAAGCCCTCAGAATATATGTACATTTCAAGCTGTGAAAAAGATAGTAGAATTGTCATTAGATTTAGGAGTCTGGATTCTAATGAAGAGATTTTGTAAACTTCTTTAGGAATAACACCAAATTGGCGAGTGATGTTTAAATCATAAATCTCTGATTAGTTTATCTTGGCATAAACTCTGTGTCCTCAGTTCCACTGAGTAATAAATTGCAGAGTGCAATTTCATTCAAGGACCTACCTGAGGTAGAATAAATTCCTAAACGTTTTATTCTTCCCCATTAATTGATAGTAAAGTGGTATCCTTCAGATATCTCAGTCCTGTAGTTCTTATACTGGAGGACTGAATTTGTTTTTTTGAATTCAGTCTTCTTCAAATGTCAGTGGATGTGAGTGTCATATCCAATTTCAGCCTGGAGCTATTTTCCCTCATAGAAATACTAACAGGTTTGGTTTAATTTGCTCTAATCCCTATGCAAAGATGTTAAGGAGGCTTAGCTTATTCTTGGGTGAAATATCATTTTATTGTATTTTTAGAAATTTTATTATATAAAAATCTTTCAGGAGCTACCTGACTTAAACAGCATGACTGTCAAAACTTCCTAAGTATGCTCAGGGACAGACTTTTTTCCCCCTAAGTCCTCTTCAGAGGTCACATTTTCTCTATGCCTGAAGTAAGCCTGATGGACTTTTACCTTGTGGAATACACTGTATTTGCAATGCATTCAAACGATGAGAATTAATGGGTTAGTGGTTTCTGAACTAAATATATGTTTAGTATAAAATTTTCACTGCAGTTAAATCCATGAGGGTTTTTGCCATTCACATGATTTGTTTGTGGAATTGATGGTATGGTTTCACACGTTCTAATGCATAAGAGCTCTCCCAGTCCAAATAATGAGTAATTTTCGCCCTTCATAGTCTCAAATGCTTGAAAGCTGTTTGCCTTTTTAATTCCCTAGCAGATATGTACCTTGCAGTGGCAGCTCCATTACAATTTTATGCAAGAGAAAAAAAGTAGTTCTCAAGCTAAAGATTTATGTTCCATTTACAGAGTGTATTCAAAAGTAAAATTTCGTATGAAAGAATCACAAATTATATACAATACAGAACATTCAAGATAGATAGAATTCTTATGCAATGCATACAGAATTGAAACAAGAATGTTGTGGAGCATTTCTCAATGAATATGGTATGTTTGTGCTATGAAGATAAAAATTGATATAATCAGTTGTATGAAAAAAGAAATAAGTATCTACCTCTTGCTATGGAGACATCAGACTTTTGAATGACAAAGTGAAGGGGGTATTTTAAGCTCATTGATTAAAGGTCAGTATAGAAGCCAAAGAGAATGACGAAAATCCACCACTCAGGTTGCTCTTCAGAGCAGCAAAATAAGATTCATGGTTCTGTAGGAGATGAAATTGCTGGAAATGCAGTACAAGAGCTCTCCAAGGGGTAAGACCTTCAAAAAGGCCATTTCAATGAGTAGCCATTCCTGAGGATATTATAAAAAAAAAAACTCTAACCATATGGTCAGTCTGGAGCATGTGAAAAAATAGTAGTAAAGCAGCACGATGCAGTTGGACTATATATTGTTTTACTCAGGACGGGTGCTTTCACATTATATTTATGTAGTGACCAAGAACTACTAAGTGACAGCAGTGCAAAGGTCAGAATTTGATAACAGAATTTCTCATATCTTGGAAAGGCAGGGCTATAGGGTAACACCTTCTTAAAGAATATCCTGAGACTTCATCTCTGAATAGGCACAGATTGTTTTGCTTCATGTTTATTTGGCTTATCAAATAAAAAAAGCCCTCCCCCAATTTACATTTCTCTCTTCTTCTGCCTATACACTGAAGTTCTATTTTCTCATACCTTGTTTGTGCTGTTTTTGCTTAGTCTTGCATTCTCTCTTTTCTTTGACTTTACAGATTAAGTAAAGCAGCTAAAAAAGGACAGGTCCAGTAACAGCTTATATTCTCAAGCCTTGTTTTTCCAAACAGGATGATTCAGACTTCTGAACTTGTGGATCAGAACAAACAAACAGATCCTTCTAGACGGATACAAGTCCATCATAACAGAATGCATTTGTCCTCATTTACATCTAAGCTTCTGCAAAATAATTAATTTCGACTACGCATCATGTGAAGTGTGGATTTACATAAAGGTGATTATTTAATCTGAATGGAACAATTACGTTTTGAAAGATAGTAGCTTGTATACATGCTGCAAGACCAGTATCTCTATATGGTTCCAATTTGTGTTAATCTAATGATCCAACTTAAATTTTATTCATCTCAAATTTCATGTTCTAGGAAGGTATCAGATGAATTGGTCCAGGTTTCATTGGAGTATCACTAAGGGCCTTCAGGTCAATGTAGACATTTGTTGAAATGTCTTGCTAACTCTGCTACTGGACTCTGATAATATGCTTCCTATTGATTCTGTCCACAGTCATGTGCTAAAAAATGCCATGTAATGTTCAGCACTTCTACAATCTGCTGTTGATATACCTGTCAGCTGCACTCGTGTCTTTACAGAGCATTACATCCTCCTTCTCTTTACTCCATGTGCCATTCCAATTTAAGAAGATACACCTGTTACTATCTACTATTCTTTCTTTTTTCCTAATGAATATAATACTCATCTGCTGTTGATCACGTTCTCCAGAAATGACAGGATGTCTGAGATTCTCAGGCAGTTTCCTTTTAGCATTCCCCAGTTATCACATTGTCTAATTTGCATTGCTGATTCTTTTAAGATGTTGAACCACATTCCACTAAAATTTCTTCCCTTGGATATTTCATTCTTAGACTAAGTCAGAATAACTCATATTCCTTATTGAATGACATTTAACACAGTGATAAAGATAAGGAAATGTACATAGCAATCATAATTGGTTTTAGATGGCCTATATTACTGCAGATGACCTCTACAGTTTTGAAGGGTTTCTTGGAAATATTTTATTCCTTCACAATCTCCTTGAATGCCCTACCTTTCCCCTTACTGCTATGTCTTCCCGCTTCTTCTCCTTAGAAACAGTTCCCTTTCCATGTCTCCATTTCCTGTGTGGTGGTCCTTTCCAATTCTCAGTGATTTGGGCCTCTTCATTTCAGCCTTCCCAGTTTTCCCCCAAGCCCACATTTTCTCTAAAGGCCTAGGGGTTTACCATTCAAGGGACTTAACTCTTCTTTATTCAGTTTATTTATTCTTTGCGTATTTTTCTCCTTCAGAGCACTGTCTCTGGCCTTTGACATTCCCTATAATGATTTTTTTCTCACCCGTTCAAACCTTTGAAGTTGGGTATGAGAAAGCAAACTCTTCCTACCTTAAGAAGTATCTCAACTTCTTTTTATTGCTGCCTCCTAAGGTGGAATTTAGATAGCTTTAACATGGTGATGTGTCATAATGCTGCCTAATGTTATACGGAAAGCATTTTGTTAAATACGTATGACAGAGTTTCTTACAGATGTACCTAGAAAGTGACACAAATGGAACAGCACAGCACCAGGACCTCTTGCTCAAAGTTGTTACTTCAGTTCATAAAAGAAATAAATATGCAGTATTACAGAGCTCTCATGTCTTGTAAATCAGACTGGAAATGAAACTGAGTACAAGTTGTATTAGAAAAGTTTAAATTAAATTGCATACAGAAGCTATTTTGGGTGGCCATGTTTGGATTCTGTACCGAAGAAGCATGTGTGAGTTTTCTTAATGCACGCTCTGTAATGGCTGTTTCTGGTCCTCTGAAATAAGGTTTAAATGTGCAGGCAGAGAAGCCTCACCACATTTGCAGAAGACAGAAAACAAGACAGAGAGCTGCCTGGGACTTCCATGAAATGCAACTGCCTGTGAAGATCACCAGATAAAGTGAATGCAGTTTCATTCTGACTGATTCTGAAGGCCATTCACGTTTGGACTGGTGGTCAAAAAGCTAACTTTGCTTTTATCTTACCACTCTTATCACTTCAGTCATGGAGAGGTCCAACTGAGCGATCAAGCTAAGGCTTGATTTGGAGTGAATTTTTCCCCCTATAGAGACAAAATAGCTCAGGAAGTAAAACAAAATTAGTCAAAACATCAAGGGCAAAATGTAAGGAATTAATCAATTTGCTTTACTAGCTACACATTATACATCACCAGAAGAATATAAAAGCAGTGAAAAAGGTCTAATGAAGTAGCTTATAAATTGCAGATTGCCTGTTTGTGAGACATAAAAATCGATTATAGTCTATAAAGAATATAATCGTATCACTGAAAGTCTGGAATCACTGTCATTAGAATTCATGAGGGGACAGATTAGCCTTTCCCTCTGTAAAGATTTTATGTTCATCATTTGGCAACACAGAGACCAGGTACCCTAGCTCAGCTGGTGAGTAATTCCAACATCAGGCTGCAGCTACAGGAAGCTGAGGAACTCCTTATAACAGAAATACCATTAGCCATAACAGCATTTTACCATGAAAGGAGAGGATTTTCTTATGTTCTAACTTTTCTCATTGCCAAAGAAGGAATGAAGGGAACGATCTATCCCCTAGCACAGAAAACGTAATAAAAACATGGGTAAACTCTGTTTCTAACTTGAGGTAATTAAGGAGGAAGATAGTCAAGGTCCTTCAGCATCAGCTAACGAAAAAAGGAAGCATGGCAGAGCATTGTGTGCCCAAGCTCAGGAGAGAAGGAACACATTTCTCCTTTTAACATTTGATCTTCTTTACTTTAACCTTTAATTACATCAGTGACTCTCTATATGAGAGGGGAATTAAAGCCTATTCTAAATTGTGAATTCTGAAACCTGTTTCTCTATAGGGATAAATAATTTATACAGCCTTGCAATCCAGGAATTTAATGAGCCCTTATGCATGTAAACAAAGTTATAGCTCTTCTTAGCTACTGCAGAGCTCTTCAGTAAAAAGAGTCTAGGGTGGAAAAAGGCGACAGGCTTTACTGAAAGATCAGCTATTTAATTGTGTTATTGATCAAAAAGCATAAACAACATAACAATAAACATGTAAAATCTCTGTATTCTAATGATAATGGTTAGCTTTAGCTCTTTGTCTAGACCTGATAAATGCTGCTAAGTGAATTACTGAATACAATGATGAGAAGCAACTGAAGTATTCTGTTCTTACGATTAATTTTCTGGGTGCCAGCAGAAGTTGTATAACCAAGACAAGGAAGTGCATAGGCATATGCTCACACCTATCAGTAATAAATTATAATTCTGACAGCTCAGGAGTGTGAGTAGAGGGGCAAGTGGCTACAGTGACTTAACAAAAGAGGAAGGCAGACAAAATGTCATTTCTTTTCAAAGCGGCTGCTAATTTCAATGGCTCTTTTTTTATTACTGATTATATCCTCTGAAAACTGAACAAAATAATGAATTAGTTCTGTAGAGATTAGGGATGCCATTCTCACGGAGAACTACTTCATGGGAAAATAAGTTCAATGCCAGACATCTGGAAGGCAAAAAAAAAAAAGTTCATTTATTGAAATTATTTTTGTCAGATATGTTAAATAGCAACCAAAGAAAAGAACACCTCCACCATACCTACAAAAATTCCATATCCTTTTTCATTTTGAACATAAGCATATTTGTGTTTATCTTATTTCATCATAGATTTATATTGTATGTGAAAAGAGCATAATGATGCAAATGTGGCCGAGAACAAAAGTGGGAGAAGGATAGAATGAATTTAAGAACACAACGGAAAGACACAAAAAAGTAGCACCAGGAAAGGCAAAAAATAAAGAATTCCATATGCCTAGAAAGCAAGCGTATGAAAGGAGTGTTTTAAGATGAAAGAAAAGGTATGGACCTGTGTCAACAGAAGCTACACAGATGAATAGAATAGAAGAGTACTAAGCCAAACCCATGTAAAATAAGGAAAGTAATAAATAACACAAATAATGGACAAGATTCTGACTTGGATAAATAGATCTAGCTTCATTGATTTCCGTTTCAGCTATACTTACTGACAGCATAGTCTACACTAGCAATTTCCCTGTGGTAATTAAAGCTAATCATTGACTTTAAGTAGATATAGCTGAACTTTTGCATTTCTGCAGTATTTAGGATGGGCTTGGCTTAGTGTTACACGTCTTCCCACTTGGTATTATCCTTAAAGTAGTCCCACAAGCCTGTTCTTCCCCAAGTACCACAGATTTCCCTAGGAAGCAGCATGCTTAGCAACACGGGTATCCATGGCAGTATCTACCATGTACTATCTAAATGTGGAAGCCCTTTCACAGTTTTTTATGTCACTACAATCATGCTGCCTACCCCTAGCTCCAGCCCTCATTCACAAACTGAAGCTGGGGCCATCTACAGACACACAGAAGACCTGGTCTGATGACTTTGCTTTCCTCTGCAAAGACCCTGTTGCCTGTATTGCTGTTTCAGGATCATGAGGCCATCTGTGGGGAAGGAAATGATAGCCATAGAGGCCACTGCCACTGTCCTAAACTGAAGTTCCCAGGCACCAACTGGCAAGACCACTTTATAGCCTGAACATGAGGTAATCTGGATGCAGTGCTTTCAAAGGTGAAACTCTGTGCCAGAAAAAAACCCAAAACCCTTTGAAGGAAAACTGTGCACTGTCTTTACCACAAACACTGGCGTTCTGGGGGTGTAACAGCACCATGTCTGCCTGCAGAGTGTACGTGTCCTGTTCACACGTCATTTGCCCAGTTCTGCACCAGATTACAGCTGACAGAAGGTGCTGTTGTCTTGCAGAACCTGAGAGCATGGAGGAGCCTTTTCATCCAGACCGCAACCATGAGGGCTGGATGTTACGGCCACTGTGGAATCCAGGTCTCCAGCATCCACAGCCAACATTTCCTGTCTGAGGAGACTGGCATCATGCATACTCTCAGTTGTGGGCTGTCTGGATAGTGCTTAAGAGGATAAAACAATTTAGCTGCTTTATATTAAGTATTTTACCTTTAAAATGGGAATATTCTCAATCCTTTCTTCCTTAGTCCTTTTTCTCTTCCATCAGGGGGGATCACTGGCTCCTTTCCCCTTGGCTATGGCTTTGGGTTTTGAGTCTTCTTCTTCTCATCCTTCCCCCCCTTCTTCAGCAGCTGTGCTGTCCCTCATCCCCTACAGCCTCTGTTTTCCACTTTGCTATCCCATCCGCCCCACTTCAGCTGTTCCCCACGTTCCAGGACTCTCCTGGCTCCTAGTGCCTCTTCCCGCCCTCGGCAGCTGTCTCGCTCTGGCCCGCGGAACCTCTGGCCCCTGACTGAGCCGTGGGTCCCCTCCCAGGCCTCCGCCTTGGCCCGCAGCCCCATGTTTTCTCCGCTGCCGCTCCTCCAGAGCCAGCCTTTGCCTCGGACTCCTTCCCGTCCCTGCTCACCTGCAGTACCTGCCGCCTGCCCCCGTACCTTCCCCCGCCGCTCCTCTGGCGCCGCCCCCGTTCCCCTCCCGAGGCCCGCGCCGTAGCCTCGAGCCGTTTCGCAGCCCTCAGCCGCTGTTCCCGGGCTCCCGGTTCACCCTCTCCCGGCTGCTTCCTCAGGCCCCGCCCGGGGGGGGGGGGGACCCTCCCTGCCTTGGCGACCCTGCGGCCCCCCCTTCTCTTCAGCTCTCGACACCGGGCACTGCCGCTGGCTTCAGGCCCCTCTCCCTGGCTTTCCCCTCTCTGTCGTGCCAGCAAGCGCAGGTGCTGTCTGCCGGAGCTGGGAAACGGTGTGGCAGCGACTGAATCCTCACATCACGCTTCACTAGTGCGGCAGCATATTGCAGCGGTGGCAACCGAGTTGTCAGGATGGCCTCCAGAAACAATTGCGAGCAGGGGCACAGTGCGGTCCACAGCAGAAACGCTGTTAAAGGGGAGGCCAGGGTGACCTGCAGGGAAATGTGCACTGCGCCAGGGCCAACCCAGCCCTCCGGATTAGCAGCAGCAGAGGCACTATGCCCGTGCGTTGAAAAGAGCAGCCGGAACAGCTGTGGAGTTAAGCAGTGGTTTGTTGCAATTGCTCCTCAGCAGGAATGGCCTTCTCATGGTAGATAAATGGAAAACTGGCAGCCATTAAATTGCTGTTCAGGGTTGAGCAGGAAGGAGGTGTGCAGTGGACACCATTTTGATGCCAGTGCTGCCATAGCCTGTGAGGTGTGAATGCTTCAGTGGGCTTTAATTTTCTGCCTCACATGAAGGAAACTGCTTGTTACTGGCGAGGGGACTGGGTTATACCTGAGTTGCCCTTCAGAAGAGACTACCAGCAGGTCCCACCAGCAAGAAGATGACATTTAAAGGTAGCAGCATACTCCTTTTCTGATAACGCTTATTTGCATGTCATGTTACTGCACCGTCAGAAGCAGTGTAAAAGGATGGCATGACCAGAATGGTGGCTGGGGTACAGGATTGGTGCCTCAGTGTTCAGGGACCTGCTGAGTCACGAGAGGGGACCTGCAGTGATGGCAGCAGCTTTGCACAGCTGCTTCCTTCTCCCTCTGCTGCCCCAGGGAGGAACCAGGAGTTCACCCTGGCTCACAGTTCAGTCAGGCCCTCACTTCCAAAAGGGACATCTAAACCCAAATAAGCGAGTCTGGGCTGGTCTGTTAGTTAATGTCTCAGACCTTCAGAAACTCCACCTTCATATGTTTAAACTTGAAGAAGCACCACTTCATTTTCCTGGCAGCAGCAACTCATCTGGACACCTCTTGGTACTGGCTGAGGGTAGCCTGTTAGCGAAGCCCAGCCAGATAAGTAAGATTTATTTTGGAGTCGCAAGTCAGACTGTCATAAAAATTTTTCTGGGAAGAGAGATACCTATTCTGAGTTTAAAAAATAAAATCAAGGCAGAAGAGTAATAGTAATAGGAATGAAGGACCAGGACCAGACCCAGGGCAAGACCAGGCATCGATCACCAAGGGGAGGAAGGTGAGTAAAGATGAGGCACCTGGAAGGCCAGGAAGAGCTCAGGTGTTTGTTGTGGGTCAGTTTGGAGTTCTTAGCAGCAGTTGTAAGGTAGTTTCAATAACTGTCTTTTTGGAGAACATTGCTTGAGGGGGTTTTCAGTGTTGCTGAGCACTTTTGTGGGTCCTAAGAATTAGGTTCCTTCTGCACATGGATTTAGCTTCCTGCTTTTTGATGATGTGGGATGAACCAGAGAGAGGCTTTTGCTTCGTCTTCATCCAGAGAGAAAACAGTTTCTCATACCATGATGCGTTCAAGACCTAAACCAGCACATAACAAATGGTTATGAGTGGGTTACTCCCTGCAAATACTCAGGCTAGTTCTGATTTAAAATGCTAGTTTAGGTGTCTGTGGTGTGTGATTTAATTCAATGAAAGATCTGAACTTATCTCTAAAAGGAATGAAAGTACTAGAGCATTCAACTTTTTTTCTGTACTTGGCTGTATTGGTAGGGTATTGTGTTTTGTGGTTTTCTTACTGTGTGCATCTGCCTTTCGTTAATTACTTCATAGCTGAATTATCTGCACTACATATACCCTGTAGGTGATCAAGAAAGCCCTGCACTCATATGCAGACCCATGTTTGTTGCTCTGAAAAGCGATATCCTTAAGAGAATTCCATCTGATTCTGCTGCAGTGCAGTGAGTGACTGGCTGGGGTTAAAAGCCTTGTGCACAATTCCTGCTAGTTGGTCATTAATCTCCAGGAAAAGCCCCATATCTTAATTGCTATTGTATAATTAGTAACCTCTCCCATTTAACCAGTGTTAAGCTGAAATGGTAATGTGTCAAGCCACCATCATTCTCTCTAAATGAGGATCTAGAAGTACAGCTCTAAACAGTGTATGACAGTGAAATTATTTTTTTAAATACTCCTTTGAAATAAGACCAGCAGCATCAGTGTCACATTGCCAGCTCTGAAAACCCACAGAGCTGCCACAGATCACTGCAGTGTAAGTGGCTGAACAAAGTAGTCACCAAAATTGAAGATGTAAAGATGAGCAAAGTGTGTCTTCTTATGTAACATATGTTGTAAAGGAGCCTAAAATACCAGTCAGTAACTATGTCTTGATTTGGAGAAATCTGGAGCTGAAAGCAAAAGCAGAAAGACTTTATTTAAATACAGCTGTGACGCCCAGGGCAGCCAAATATAACTAAGCTTGAAGAAGTTGATGCATTTTCCTTAGTATCTATGGGCTATATATTTGAATGTTTGATATTGGATTAATTGATAGCTCAGTATCAATGGTAGATTGATTTAGGTGTCCCTGTGGATTTAATATCTCTGTCTGGAATAGGTGTCTGTCCTGAGGAAAATACTTTCTGTAAAAGCAAAATTTGGATGTAGAAACATTGAAATACTTGATTTTGATAACACCAATTTTTTTCCATCAATACCTTTCAAGAATGGTACTGCTAAACATAGTATAAACTTAAATGTTTTATTTATGAAAGACATTATACAAAGTAAAACCAAAGGAAAACCAGATTAAGACAAACTGTTTATAAACCGCTTTTCTTTTCACAGAAATTCTCCTTTGGGTGAAACTGCACTTTCTGAGGATAAAATATATCTCAACAATTCCCCCCCCCCCCAAAGTAATTAGCAGTCAGCTAATCACATTCTTGTCTTCAGTGTGGTTGTGAAAAGATTCTAGGAAACTAATAGGCCTTGGTGCCAGGCTGAATAATCAACCAGAAATAATAGTGAAATTGTACACACAAAATTCAGTGAATGTGTTTTCTTCTCTCTGACACAACTATAATTGGTAAAATTAATGCAATACAGAGGAGTATCTGGTTTGCTTTAAGAGAGTCTTTTTCCTGGGGTATTTTTCCAGGGTTTATGCTGGCACAGATGACTATCGGATGAAGACCTAAAGAATAACTCTGTGTGTATGATTTTGTGTAGTGATGGATAACTAGTTGAAAACTGCTGTTCAAGAAAGGATTCATCTGAATTTCTTTCTTTTTCTGCTTTTTGCCCATGTTATGTGGTTAAAGTGATAAGAGGATTTCAAAAAATAAGACAAAACTTCTCAACTGCTTCTCTTTCTGAGACGAGCTTGAAAAAATTAGATGAATCAGCATATGGTATTTAAATAGTTCCTCAACTGGAATATCGTATGGCATACATTATGCACTGTTAGTGGATTTTCATAAATGTTCATGTCCAAAATAGAGAGGTCAGAAGCTCTGCCACTCTCAGTGCACTGTCAGAAACTGAGGGGTTTTTTAGTTATTTAATTTTCTACTTATTAAATCTTCTACACAGAAGCAGCTGCATCTGTAGCACTTGGTAATAATTCAAACCAAATTCACCTTTCATGCTTTGCAGAAGCTTCTTGGAGCTTAATGCAGATTTTTTCTATTCCCATAGTAATTTCCAATATTCCATAGCTTTTTTTTATTTTTTTTTTTTATTTTTTAATTTTTTTTGAGTTTTGCTTGGTCTGTGTGATCTAAAAAAACCCGGGATGATTTTGAGCATTCTGTAAGTTCAGAAAGACACTTTTCTAGCTAGTTCCACTGGGCATAATAAAGCCCTGATTTCTGTGGAAACTTTAGCTGCTCTGTTAAAGTACTTGTAAGGATAAGAGAGAACTCTGTAATTTCTGCAGTTGCTTTCTCCATGCTCATCACCTTGAAAAACACATCTGATGAGCAACAAGTCCTAAGAAGGCAAACAAATAGAAACTTAAAATATGATTTGTCTTTAAGCTTGAAAAGTGTCTTAATAATCACAGAATCACAGAATCACAGAATCCCAAGGGTTGGAAGGGACCTAAAAAGATCATCTAGTCCAACCCCCCTGCAAGAGCAGGGTAACCTACAGTACATCACACAGGAGCTTGTCCAGGCGGGCCTTGAATATCTCCAGTGTAGGAGACTCCACAACCCCCCTGGGCAGCCTGTTCCAGTGCTCTGTCACTCTTACAGTAAAGAAGTTCTTCCTGATGTTAACGTGGAACTTCCTATGCTCCAGTTTACACCCATTGCCCCTTGTCCTATCACTGGATATCACTGAAAAAAGCCTAGCTCCATCATCCTGACACCTACCCTTCACATATTTGTAAACATTGATGAGGTCACCCCTCAGTCTCCTCTTTTGCAAGCTAAAGAGACCCAGCTCCCTCAGCCTCTCCTCATAAGGGAGATGTTCCACTCCCTTAATCATCTTTGTGGCTCTGCGCTGGACTCCTTCAAGCAATTCCCTGTCCTTCTTGAACAGAGGGGCCCAGAACTGGACGCAATATTCCAGATGCGGCCTCACCAAGGCTGAGTAGAGGGGGAGGAGAACCTCTCTTGACCTACTAACCACTCCCTTTCTAATGCACCCTAAGATGCCATTTGCCTTCTTGGCCACAAGAGCACATTGCTGGCTCATGGTCATCCTCCTATCCACCAGGACCCCCAGGTCCCTTTCCCCTTCACTACTTTCCAGCAGGTCACCCCCCAACCTGTACTGGTACATGGGGTTGTTCTTCCCCAGATGCAAGACTCTACACTTGCCCTTGTTAAATTTCATCCAGTTTCTCCCCGCCCAACTCTCCAGCCTGTCCAGGTCTCGCTGAATATCAGCACAGTCCTCTGGTGTGTCAGCCACTCCTCCCAGTTTTGTGTCATCAGCAAACTTGCTGAGGGTGCACTCAGTTCCCTCATCCAGGTCATTGATGAAAATATTAAACAGCACCGGTCCCAGCACCGACCCCTGAGGAACTCCACTAGTCACAGACCTCCAGCTAGATTCTGCGCCATTGACCACAACTCTCTGCCTTCTTCCTTTCAACCAGTTCTCGATCCACCTCACTACTTGATCGTCAAGCCCACACTTCCTCAGCTTATCTATGAGGATGCTGTGGGAGACAGTATCAAATGCCTTACTGAAATCAAGAAAAACTACATCTACCGCTCTACCATCATCCCTCCACCTAGTCACTTCCTCATAGAAGGCTATAAGGTTGGTCATACATGACTTCCCCCTCATAAAACCATGTTGGCTGTTCTTAATGACCCCCTCATCCTTGATATGCCTAGTGATGGAGTCAAGAATAAGTTGTTCCATCATCTTTCCAGGGATGGAGGTAAGGCTGACCAGTCTATAATTACCCGGGTCCTCCTTCTTGCCCTTCTTATAGATTGGTGTGACCTTTGCCATCCACCAATCCTCAGGCACCTCGCCCATTTCCCACGACTTACCAAAGATGATGGAAAGTGGCCTAGCAATGACCTCCGCCAGCTCCCTCAGCACCCGTGGGTGCATTCCATCCGGACCCATCGATTTACAGATGTCCAGTTTGCATAGCTGATCCCTAACCCAATCCTCATCTACCAAAGCAAACTCCTCCTTTGTCCTGACTCCTTCTGGGGCTATAGAAATCCGGGGCCCTCGGGGAGAGTCTGCAGGAGTAAAGACAGAAGGCATTCAGCACCTCTGCCTTCTTTATATCCTCTGTCTCCAGGGTACCCACTTCGTTCAGCAGTGGGCCTATATTGCCTCTTGTTTTAGTTTTATTTGCTATGTATTTGAAGAAGCCCTTTCTATTGTCTTTAACCCGACTAGCAAGATTGAGTTCCAAGGAGGCCTTAGCTGTCCTAATTGCCTCCCTACATCCTCTAACAACTGTCCTATATTCCTCCCAAGCGGCCAGCCCCTCCTTCCATAATAATAATAATATGGAATTTTGTTGTTCCCATCATATTATATGACCCAAAAATGCTAATTGAAAACCAATGAGAAAAGAAGGGACATTCCAAAGAGAAAACAAGAATAAAAAGGAAGGCTCCAGGTGCTTGTTCTTTCTTTCTTTTTATGGTATAACATTTATACCATATTGCTTTGATTGCTAGTAGTAGTTTTGGATGAGCTTCAACATCCTTTATGTAATAACTTAAGCAGTGCAAATATAATGTAGGTATGCATGCAAACCCAAAATTCAGGCATCTGAATCACAGCCATGTTATGGAGGTCTGTGTTACCATGGGTGTATTTTACCTATACAAGCAAATTCACATGCTTTGGAATAATTTTAGGAAGTTCTTTACACCGTATTAAAACAAAATGACAGAAAATGTGGAAGGTCACAAATGTGGGAAAAAATGTTTCTAAGTAAAAAGTACTTCATTTTGAAAATTTTAATCCTTTGTATGGTTTTCCTAACTTACTCCCCTTCCGTTACTAAAAAGCTAGTTCTGCAATTAAAGAAGTTTGCGCTGAGTCTGAAGGTCACCTTTTTAATCAGCTGAGCTTCTCAAATTACTTCAGGTGGTAATTCTCAGGCTATGTCCACAGCAAACTCTTCCAGATGATAGTTATTTCTATTTTATTATTCTACTTTGATAAAACATCCTTTAATACTATAATTAAAAGATGCATTTGCAAATAGTTTTCCATTGAACCAGTAATCTTTCTTCTTCTTTTGCAGCTGTTTCGTATCTTCCGAGTTTTTTTTTCCAAAGTGTTTGTACATGATCTTTGTAAGTAAAAGTTAACGTGGTAATCAATTTTTTTACCTATTAGGAGTAATATAATAACGAACCTTGAACACTCATATATGTTTCAGAAGGGGGGTTTATAGTAATATTCTTTTTCCTTAGAGAAGTTTTAGTTAGGAATAGTCTTGGATGCAACTGCTTATTTCACCTTGGAGACAGAAAACTGCTAGGATTGCTTCATATCTAGCCTACTTACTTGAATCAATGTACTTAAAGAGGTGAAAACCACTAGCGGATGAGGGAAGAAGGGTTGTGAAGAAGGTGGCTGTGGATGAAAGCCTTAAGCAATAAGTTACTTGTGGAAGGGAAAATAATTTATCATTTGCACCTAGCTGCTTTGCCTTCTGGGTTTCTCCCTCCTCTACCCTGCTGAGTGTTATTTGTGGATAAATTTTAAATTAAGGAGATGTAAATGGTTGGTGCAGAGAAGAATTGGCTGTTTGGAGGAAAGCAAAGAGCCTCTTGCAGGGATAATAAAAAGGTAAACCATTATAATTTTGGAAAACAATAATTGCCCAACAGGCTAGTATTTAGTAGCACTGTTTTCAACTAGATCCTTTCAGAAATGTTTTACTGCAAAGGTTATGAAAAAGACTGAAGAGTTGCATTACCTATGGCTGCACCTGCCTTCCTTATCTCTGGGAAGGAAATCTGGCAAATCACAGGGAGAAGACTTTCACAAGAACCGTAGAGTACATTGAAAACAATGAAGTACTTCCTTCTATTCTCCTTAGTGTAGACCTTTTACCAAGAGCACTAGGAAACACCTGGTTTTGTTGAATTACTAATATTTGTGAAGATAACCGAAGTTACAAATGGTCATTGGAGCAAACATACAAGACAGGTCTGAGGAGAGCAGTTAAGAGAAACTCCAGCACCTACTGCCATTTAGTATTCTTCGATGTACCATTTTTTTACTATCCATTTTCCTCTGTTACCCAGGAAATAGAAAAGGTCTGGAATTCACAAATCATAGAATTCCGTGTTGGAGGGGACCTCAAGGATTATCTCGTCCCACCTATTTTGGCAAAAGCACTGTCTAGACAAGATGGTCCAGCACCGTGCCCAGCTGAGCCTTAAAAGTGTCCAAATAATGCACTTAATTTGATTCATTCCTGTGTATATTTATGTTATGCCCAGAGTCATCCTTGTTATTTTAGAACATTAATATTCTTCAATGAAATCTGCCCCATCACAGTGAGTGACTGGCTGGGATTAATGGTCCTTGGCACAGCTCCTCCTAGTTGATCATGAATCTGCAGGAATGCCCTGTGTTTTAATTGTTATTGCTTAATTAGCAACCTCTTCTATCTAAACAAGTGACAAATGACCTGAAATAACAATGTACGCAGCGACAGTCATTTTCCGTGACCATTTGAGATATGCTGTAAGCAGTTTCTGTGCAAGTAAACCAAGGCATAATTAGTGCATATCTATTCAAATAATGTGGATTGTGACACTGAAATAATGTTCTGCAGATATAACCATTAATAAATGCCTTTTTTTAGATTTTGGGGATGTCACTAGTTTAATCAGTTACTAACCCGATGACTAAAATTTAAAATGAGAAAGGCTGTGTTTGCCTTATTCCTCATATAATTTAGTGTTCCATATTTCTAATCAATACTGACATTACATTTTCAGTCTGTCAGTGGTTAGCCATGGTTTTAATCACTGCAGGATCTGTATAAATGCACACACACAAACCCAGAGCACATTCCTACATGGAATATAATCTTGCATTTTTGCTGAGGGCCTGGGTTGTACTCTGCACTCTTGGCCATTAACTTCTGTCTGTGCTTTGTTTCCTTTCTCCGTCCTTTGCTACTTAAAATCTGTATATTTTGATTGTAAACCGTTATAACGGAAATGAACTCTTTCTGAAGTGCATGCACAGTACTTGGGCCACATGGGACTTTTGCATACTCCTGAAATTTTGTCTTTGCAGTTGACTTTATAAATAAATGATGAATGCTTTGTTTGAAGGTAGAATATAAATATGACTAGCCTGCTATTAAGTCAGTTTGCATCTTACAAAATTCCATATTGCTTGCTGATAATAACTCATCTGATACTTTTCCATGTGAAAGAGTAGTGACTATTATGCAAATAAAATCTTGACTTTTTTCTTTTTCCAGTTTTGTGTTTTGGCTAAAAACATTCATATTTAGTGTTCATCATCAGTATAGCTCAAACTTGGTTGAAGTCAATGGAAATAGGTCCAATGACTTACAAGGTCTCAGGTTCATGGAAATTATTTTGTAAATATAATAGTTACAGACTCTGTTATTAAAGAGAAAATTAGATTTCTTGGGTTAAAAGCTGGAGAAACTCCATAAATGTGGCTGGTTCGGTATATGCAGAGTTTGAGTAATAATTTTTCAAACATTTTTTGAATCATCAAATGGCAACCCAGCTGTTCTAGTTTGCTCTGTAATAACACTGTAATTCCAGCTATCCTAATCTACAGGCACTATTGCCAATGCCCATCTGCTTGTAATGCTGGAAAGTAGCTGAAAAAAAAGCAGAGGCAGAACAAATAGAAATCTTAATAAGGTCATTTTAGCTGCACTACTGGATTTTGTGAGCTTCTGTGAATTTTAGATACAAATAAATATTATACATTTGTCCAGTTTTAGTACAACATGAAAAATTAATAGAAAAATTTTGGAGCCTGAAATGGAAGCTGGTGTTGTCTCAACCAGCGTGTACTGAACCATTTAGTAGGTGTGCATAATTCATTTTAATTCAATCTGCGGACAAGATTTCCAGCTAATTTGAACTATTTGACTTCTGTTGCTGATTTGCCTTCAAAATCTGCTTAGCGTTTATTTATTAATTTATTTACACATTAGAAAAAGTTCAGTTTCTGTTAACTAAAGAACTGTCTATCAGAAGCACTCAATATAAATGCTGTTAAAAACCATCTAAGCCTCATTTGAAGTTTACGTATAATTTCTGGTAACTTAAGAGCTGGCAAGACCAAATTCACCTCATAGCCTAGGACATACATAGCTAGTTTTGGTCCAAACCAACAAACATTAGAAAAGGCTATAAATGGATAAAACCCTGTAGAATTTATAGAAGAATATATGCAACAAACACATTCATAATTTACTGTGCTCCATGAATGCCATGGGAGTAATTGTTTCCTCTAAGTACTTGGCAAATGCTGCTAGTATCCATTCAAAAAAGTAATTTTCCACTCGGAGAACTTGTTGTAAGCTCTCACAGAAAGAACAGCCAGCAATACAATGCTTTCTCTGTAGTTCTCCCTGGCTACATTCATGTACTCAAGGCAGAAGCTTTAAACACAGAAGAAATGAACAGCTGGTATCAAATCCACAATTAGATGCAGAAGGATCATCTTCTCATGAGAACAGAAGTTCATGGTTATTATGTAGTTGTTAGTTTTCTGGTTTGTGTCTCTCAGGAACACTTTTGTAGTTTGAGGCAAAGTTCTACAGTCTTCTGAAGAAGTGTATTTGCAACATGTAAAGAGGTTGGCATGATAGACGCAGTCGCCTAGTCTTGAATCTCTTTGAATTGTGAACTGCAGTTCTGTCTTTTCTGTAACTAAAGAAATCATATTTTAGGGACTGGACAAGGCTAGTTAATTAAATAGGTTGGTTGGCTTCAGTACCAAAGCTGCATGATTTTGAGTGTTCGAAAGAAAATTAATACATAATCTATAAGACAGAGAAGTGATATGCATGCACATATGCATGCACCTAATTAGTAAGTAATATGGACCTATTTGGTAAGTAAGGGAATATAGATGCAGCTGAACAAATAGATGATAGTTTACTCAACCATGCCTGCAACTATAGTGAATTGTCTCCTATTCATGCAGTTTCAGCTTGCTGCTCATCTGCATGATGTATTGATGAGAATTGTCTTCTAGAATGTGGTACATTTTCAGTACAATACTGTTAGATTTTTGTTACTGTTAGATTTTGTTAGGTAGCAAACATTTAGATTCACATCACAAAATGTAAATATTAAAATATTTATTTATAAGTCTTGGTACTGGTATTGTAATAGCATTTAGATATCACCTTGATGCTCTCTTGGTTTGGGGTTTGCAGAAGGAAAAAGTGAAACAGCATGTCACTTAAATACCAATTTGCTATTTACCTTACGTATACATATTTACAATATTTCTAAAGTTCAGTGAAATGGGATTTAAGAAGTTCTGCGTGCTTTTGCAGAGTAATTGACACTTTCATCAGGGCATAGATATTTTTCTCTCTAAGAAGCACAAAATACAAGATTCTGCATAATTTTTGGTATTTTCAATATGTTGTATAAATGGATAAAAATAGGGTTGTCATCATAAAAAATAGAAAAATTACCCACATCCAGAAATACTGTATCTGCAGATGTGTGGGGTTTTTTTTATAGTCAGAAATGTGTATACCTCTTACTTGGGTGCATACTACCAGACAGACTAGGGCTCAGGAGAGAAAAAAGCTATTGACACAGTTGTGTTCCGTTACAAGTATCAACTCATTATAAATAAGTAAATACTTGTACCTGCATAGGATGCAGCTGATCAATAAAATTCTTCATCAATACTTTTCTCTGTAGCTGCACAGCTTACAGTTTGCAGAAGGATAGTTTAAAATTCACTTTTAGCTGTGGTGGCCTTTTTTTTCCCCCCTTAAGAAAACAGCACAGAGAAATGGTGCATTTGTGATCAGACAGCCACTCTTTATGTGTCCAGCCTTCAAAGGGAGTATCAAGGATGAATGCTGTACTTTTTCCTCTGTATTTGCTGCTTCTTTCGGATGAGCCTTGCCTCTCATTCTGTTTAGCTTTATGCAAAACATCTGTCAGATACACTTTTTCACTTCATCAGTGATTTGATACTCCTTGAAGTTTTAAGAATTTCTGCAATTCACCTTGCTTTTTATGAAATCATATATTTTGAATGGTACTGGAAAGTAGAGGCCTTTTTTTCTGTGTAGTTTTTACATTCTGTTTGGTCTGATGCAAAATAAGGTAATAGGGCAATACAATCTAGTTGTTAGATAGGTTTTGGAAAATAAGTATTTTCCTGTCTAAAAATGTTTGTTAAAAACTGTTAAAATAGCATTAACAATACAAAAGGTCTTGTCCAAAATATCTTAAAGGACAAGTGGCTATCATGTGGGGGGAAGAATTGAGACAGAAATAATTGTCTCTGTTTTTCTGTGAACCAAATTCATTTGACAGAAAGCAAAGAGAATAAGAAAAGCCTGAGATAAAACGATGTCTTAAGCTCAGAAACACAACACATAGAAATGGCACAAGGCTTTTTCTATCCATTGGTTAAGTTTATGAGAAGCAGATCAGAAGAGTGTAGGCATGCATTCCTGATGCCTTCTGCAGATGAATTGTCAAAATGCTGTGTGCCAGTTTAATTAATTAGAGATGTAACAATCTTTTCTACAGACGCATGCACAAGACAGCCTTTAAAATGTTCTTTAGAAAATGTGTAACTGATATTTAAAGACTAAGTAATTATTTACCATTTTTCTGAGTACTTCTAGAATATCAAGTAGGAGCATTTAAAATCATTATTTTAAAAAACTGTTTTCATCAGTAGGACTTTCATTTTCAAAGATGACAGCTGGACCAGACTAATTCCTTATGTATCAAATACAGTGGTAACTAATCCTGTAACTTTTTATGTATTAAATACTGCGTATAATTGGAGCATGAGGTTGTGGTTAACTCATTTGGAAAAATAAGCAAAGCCATAATTGCTCACAAAATGTGGACATCTCTTATGTATACACTAATCAAGGGTACATATGATAGGCACAAGAATATGCACTGCTGTGCTGCACGCTTTATACAATTTAATGGGTACTTGGCATTTTTTTTTTACTATGACAAATAGTGAAGCAGAACTTTGCAGCATTGTGAATATACCGCACATACTCTCTTGGGAGCTTCTTAGTCTCCATTTAAACTGTTGATTACATTAAGAAGAATTACTTCTACATGGCACATATTCTGAAAATGTTCAGTAATATATTATACTTTAGAGTTCCGTAGGTTAACAGTTCTGCTGTGTGATTTGGAGTTTTTCTCACTGCAGATCATAAGCTCTGTTTAAGTTCTGATTAATTACCCTATTATCCCTTGTTGCATTCTCACCATAGACATGGAACACAGCTAAGTGTTGCAGCTGCAAGTCCACCTCTGTTACCCAGTTTTTGTTGTTAAACTCAGAAGCTTATTCTTCTTTTATTTGCACTGATGGTGTTTAAAAAAGGGCAGCTCCACTGCTTAACGGTTGAGTTAAGGCAATGTCTGAAGAGTTTTAGGAACTTACTCCAAGTCTGTTGACGTTAGGGAATTTAAGTAGGCTTTGGATTAAGAATAGAAATTAAGAAGAGGAGCGTGTATCTTTCATCCGTGTTGTCAAATGTTATGTGTATTTTTTTCATAGAATGACAGAATGATTTGGGTTAGAAGAGACCTTAAAGCTCATCCAGTTCCAACCCCCTGTCACAGGCAGGGACACCTTCTTCTAGACCAGGTCGCTCCAAGTCCCATCCAGCCTGACCTTCAACACTGCCAGGGATGGGGCAGCCACAGCTTTACTGGGCAACCTGTGCTAGGGCCTCAGCACCCTCACAGGGAAGAACTTCTTCCTCATGTCTAATCTAAATCTCCTCTCAGCCATTCCCCTTTGTCCTGTCCCTACAGGCCCTTGTCAAAAGCCCCTCTCCGGGTTTCTTGTTGGCCCCTTTAGGCACTGGAAGCTGCTTCAAGATCTCCTTGGAGCCTTCCCTTCTCCAGGCTGAACAAGCCCAGCTCTCTCAGCCTGTCTCCAGAGAAGAGGTGCTTCAGCCCTCGGAGTATCTCTGTGTCTGTTCTCTGGACTCACTCCAGCAGCTCCACGGCCCTCTTATGTAGTTGCCCCAGAGCTGGACACAGGACTGCAGCGGGGGGTCTCATCAGAGCAGGGCAGAGGGGGAGAATCCCCTCCCTTCCCCTGGTCATGCTGCTGGGGATGCAGCCCAGGGCATGGCTGGTTTCTGGGCTACAAGCACACACTGCTGGGTCATGGGGAGCTTCTTGTCAACCAGCAGACCAAGTCCTTCTCCTCAGGGCTGCTCTCAGTCTATTCTCCACCCAACTGGTATTAGTGCTTCGGATTGTCCTGACTCAGGTTCAGGAGCTTGCACTTGGCCTTGAACTTCATAAGGTTTGCATTTTATTTTTCTCTTGATTTTTGTCCTCACTGAATATTGCTTTTAGCGAGAGGGAGAAATGAGGCATAGTTATTTTAATTGGTTTCTCATTCATTAAATCTGGTAAATGCTGAATCCCATTTTAAGAAGCACTAAAACCAGACAAAATAATAATATTTTGACTAAGAGAATCAGGGTAAGAGAAGGGGATTATTGCATAAATAAGTACATCAGAACAGATGTAACAAATTGTTACTAGATATCTTGGTGCATAATTATTCAGTTAATGCTTAACTACTAAAAAACCCCATTATGATCAAAAACAATTATATTTTCTAAGAAAGGAAAGTCTCTGTTTGAACTAAGGCAAGCATTATTATAGATGATGGATTTTGGTTAGAGTAAGCAACTTAATGGCTGTTTTTATCTTTCTGGCCATAAATGGCTCACATACTAGCATCCTCTGCTGTTCTTCCTCATGGTCAGAACTTCAGACAGAAAAACAGTTTCCCCTAAACAACTTCAGGCAGAATTTTTAAGGTGAGGATGACTAGTCCGGATAAGACATTGTTCAACAGCAACCCGAAACAGCACAGAATTTATGAGAAAAGAAGTTTAGCTTTTAGGCTGGAGTTTTGTGAACAGTTTGAATCTTTTCCAATTCATGAGTCCACAAAAAGAGAAATTAATTAGAAAATGCCAAGTTGTTAAAAAGATACATAGACGTATATATCTGTTATGTGTTAGTTACATAAATCTTTCCATCTCCCCAACTGGCTACTAATGGATAAAGCATGGTTGAGTACCAAGCCACTGCTAAGTTAAGCGTTTTTTTTCCTTGGTGTACAAAATAGGATTTCCTACTGAAAAATAGATTCCAAGCATGTGGACTGTAATTATAAGCTGCAGCCATCACATATTGCTGAGTTAAATTGTTAAGGGGGAAAAAAAATCAGGATCCATCCAACATGCTCTCTGTTGTATCAAGATACAGTTTTAGCCACTTGATGCCTATGCATATGCTGGTCTTAGAAAAGAGCAGTGTGAACAGAACGCTTGTCAACTGACATGAGGCGAGGTGAAGTGGATGTCATTTTGATACTTTATCTCATGGCATCTTATTAGATTCCCAGTGGCTTGCTACAGATATTAGAAATGGTAGGGAAAAAAAAAAAAGAGATTACTTCTGAGTAGCCTAGAAAAGGATCTTTTGGCTCTACTGTAGAATAAGAAAGTGTTTTAAATAAGAAATTAATTCCTGGATTTCATGCTGACTGATATTACTGCATATAATAGATTATTTTAATTACATCCTGGGATGATGTAGACTATTAAATAAAAATGTTAACATCTTCCTAGCAACGAAAGATAAAACCATGTACTAATAAATGTAAGACCTTGCTCGTGGAGGCTCTTGGCTATTAAGGTTGTTTCCAACTTTATGGCTAAATCATTGAGGATTGTGTGAGTCTTACATTATAAGACACTCTTAGATGCCAGGAATGGATATAGTCACAAACATTATAACTCCTGAAATGTAAGTTTAAGAATTGTGTGGAATGTTCTTATAGAATCATAGAATAGTTAGGGTTGGAAAGGACCTCAAGATCATCTAGTTCCAACCCCCCTGCCATGGGCAGGGACACCTCACACTAAACCATCCCACACAAGGCTTCATCCAACCTGGCCTTGAACACTGCCAGGGATGGAGCACTCACAACCTCCCTGGGCAACCGATTCCAGTGTCTCACCACCCTAACAGGAAAGAATTTCCTCCTTATATCCAATCTAAACTTCCCCTGTTTAAGTTTTAACCCGTTACCCCTTGTCCTGTCACTACAGTCCCTGACGAAGAGTCCCTCCCCAGCATCCCTATAGGCCCCCTTCAGATACTGGAAGGCTGCTATTAGGTCCCCACGCAGCCTTCTCTTCTCCAGGCTGAACAGCCCCAACTTCCTCAGCCTGTCTTCATACGGGAGGTGCTCCAGTCCCCTGATCATCCTCGTGGCCCTCCTCTGGACTTGTTCCAGCAGTTCCATGTCCTTTTTATGTTGAGGACACCAGAACTGCACACAATACTCCAGGTGAGGTCTCACAAGAGCACAGTAGAGGGGCAGGATCACCTCTTTCAACCTGCTGGTCACGCTCCTTTTGATGCAGCTCAGGAAGAAGGTAGATTTTTGCTAGCTAACAGTAAAGGTGAAAACACATTTGGGAAGCTTAAACAGTTAGTATCTTCATATGACTATATGGGGAAATCTTCATCACCACCTATTAAATGTTGCATATGGGTCTCTTGATTTCAGATCCGCAGCTCATGGTACTATCTGCTGAAAGCTTAGTAAAATTCAGATAATTAAGTTTTAGTAGCAAATACTCATTACTTAGGAAACTGGCATATTTAAGACTAAAATCAGGCTTGTGTTAATGTTAATATGATTTAAATGATCACATTTTGTTTGCTGTAAATCCGCTATGAATATTTGTAACCAGATACCTGGTATAACCTTATCATTGGAAGTCATGTTCTGATAGGACTTGAACTAGATTTGCAAAACCATACATTTCTTTAAAGAATGATTAAAAAATTCAAAAGGAGCCCGATTCTGCTCTCAAAATAGTTTTGAAATACCATGTACACTTGAAAAGCAGTAAGTCATTCCCCTCTCCCACCCCGTATGATGAAAATGAATGCATCCTTAGCTCATATAAATTGGTATAGGTCTGTTAATTTCAGTGAAGCAGTATAATATTAAATCAGATGTGGCCGTTAAATACAAACAAATCCCAAGTCACTTACAGTTAATACAGTTATTATTAGTATTATATACAGTTATATATTATTATATATATAATACATATATTATTATACAGTTATAAATATGTATTAAATATATATTTAAAATAAGCAATGAAATACTGTGATTTACAGATGGAGATAAAGGGATTTTTTTTTTTTAAATGAGTTCTGATAAATGACATATGTACAGGGAGATGGGGTTTTCCCCACATGCATAATTTTAGTTGTCATTCACATCTTCTGAAAGTTACAGTATCACTAGTGTTTATCTGGCTCAACTGTCTGGTTGGATTATTTTGTTAATTGCAGAGTGCCTTCAAACTGAACACAAATACCGTTCCCTGCCAGTATATCCATGCTGGCAGAAACCCTGCATGTGAAGGAGCCAGAAATACAAAACGTCCAAGACTGTTAATTTTTCAAGCCATTCATGAAAATTCTGTTTAATAAAGGAACACTGTAACATATGCAACAGGTACATCACCTCCTTCCCTACTTCCTTTTTGTTCTATACTTATACTGCCTTTACCATTGTAGATATAATAGCTTTTAATTTACGCACTATCAATTTAGTACTAAAGTCAAGCCCCAAATAAACACACAGAACACCCTCCAGCATGTTTCAAAATGCTAATCAAACATCATAGATTTGTTGTCATAGAGAAATTGGGCTGAATATTGACAGTGCTTATGAAATGTGGTAGTTTCATTTGTATATATATATAATTAAAATGCATTAATTTATTTTATAATTAAAAATCACACAATAAAATTGTGTAATAGAAGCTACTTTTAGGGGGGGACAATACAAAGAATGAAATAGTCTTTGTATGGCTTTGGCAGAACCTGAAAAGAAACAGCATATGCAGCAGGGGTACAGTGTTTTTGAGGAGGTAAAGATTTGAGAAAGATACTGAATTAGAAGTAAGATACTGTGTGTGGGTTGCTGGAATAAAAGGTTTGTCCGTTGCTGAGGGTCTTGGAAAGTCTTGGTTATACTGCAGGCTTGACTCTGGTAACTGAAAGGGGCCTACAAGAATGCTGGAGAGGGACTCTTCATTAGGGATTGCAGTGATAGGACAAGGGGTAATGGGTTAAAACCTAAACAGGGGAAGTTTAGATTGGATATAAGGAAGAAGTTCTTTACTGTGAGGGTGGTGAGGCACTGGAACAGGTTGCCCAAGTTGTGACTGCTCCATCCCAGGCAGTGTTCAAGGTGAGGTTGGAGAGAGTCTTGGGTGACATGGTTTAGTATGTAGTTCCTCTGCCCATGGCAGGGGGATTAGAACTAGATGATCTTAAGGTCCTTTCCAACCCAAATTGTTCTATATTCTGTGATTCTATGATGAGCATGTTTGAGGCTGGAAAACCAAGCAGTAACTAGAAGGGTAAAGTGATTTCTGGCATATGAAGACTCCAGAATAATATATGATAAGCTTTGTTAAGGACATTCACAATTGTTTGCTGATGATCAAACTTGGGGAAAAAAAAAAAAGGTTAAATCTCAAATTCGGGCATTACCAGATTGTTTCTCTGATAAGTTAATAGCTAATTGATAGAGGTCTGGTTTTTGTTTGTCTTACTAGCCAAGCCTCAGTATTCTCAGAAAAAAAGATTCAGAAAAAAAAAAGCTTCTAAGCGTGCTAAATTACCTGAGGCATATAGGTAATCGCTAAGCTAAGAACAGCAATGGATGAGCTTTATCAGATTTTAGCCATTACAGATAATCTGTGTTACAAGTGGAATATATATAAGAATATTTCTGACCTAGAAATCGATGAAAGATTTAAGTTAAGACTCTGCAACACCACAGCAGGAAATGAGGAACCAAATTTATGCATTTCAATCACACTTCTTTATGGAAAGTATCAAACCTGGGAATGCAGAAGTGGCAATAGAAGCAGAACTGAAGGCAATCCTACTGTGCTTGAAATTGTTCAAGGGTGGCAAGTTTGCCAGTTTTACAGCACACCTTCCAGAAGTGTTCACAATGCTAATACAGTTATATAAAGACAGACCTATGATTTTAAAAGCTGCTGAGTCACATTTTCTCTTTACCAAAGTGGAGCAATCGGTTGGTAATGCAGACAAATTGCACAGTGTTATGTGAAATTACGAATCAGCTGGGCACATCCTCATGTGCCCAAGCAGAAAGGCTGTTAATCAACATGTCAAACAGCTGTTAAGAAGAGAATGCTGTATGTCACAGGAAAAAGCTGGCAATTGTTCTTCTTGGTAAACACGCTTTTCGCAAATGTATGTGAGAAGAGCTGCCTTAGAATCTGATAACCTGCTTTCTTTTAGAAAATCATGGAATAGAGTAAAAACAAAACACTTAACCTCTTCATTGTGTGCTAGCAGTGTTCCAGAAAAATACTTTGATCAAACAAGAGATTCTTTCTTAAAAAGGAAAGTTTAAAGCATGACAGCATGCCATATGACATGTCCAGAACTACTCCACCAAAGCAAGCGTATAAAAGTTGGGCTTGTTCGGCCTTGAGAAGAGGAGGCTCAGGGGGGACCTTGTAGCAGCCTTCCAATACCTAAAGAGACCTACAAGAAATCTGGAGAGGGGACTTCTTACAAGAGCAGGTGGTGACAGGACAAGGGGGAATGGCTTTAAACTGATAGAGGGGAGATTTAGATGAGACATTAGGAAGGAGTTCTTCCCTGTGAGGGTGGTGAGGCACTGGCACAGAGTGCTCAGAGAAGCTGTGGCTGCCCCGTCCCTGGCAGTGTTCAAGGGTGGGTTTGCCAGGGCTTGGAGCAACCTGGTCTAGTGGAAGGTGTCCCTGTCAATGGCAGGAGGTTGGAACTGGATGAGCTTTAAGGTCCCTTCCAACCCAAACCATTCTGTGATTCTATGATAAATGCATATGTTTTGCTGTAACTGGACTAAGACATTCTTACTCTGATAACCATAAAAGCATCTTGGTCTTTTAGAGAACAGTTGAAAAGTTTATATGAAGCAAATATAAAATTTATAAAATTTGGAGCTGTTAAGTATTTAAATTAATTTAAGTATGATCTCCAAAACTAACTGGACAATTAAAACAGGAAGACAAAGTAGAAAAGAAATCACACAATGGATGGTGAAATTTGCCTTGTTTTAAGATAAGCAGTGTTCAGCAAAATCATGCTTTGTTAACTCAAATTTTAGGCGAGTTGAAAGTGTAAGAACCTCTTCAGTAACAATGCCTGGTATCATCTTATACTGTAACACAGATCTTACAGTTACATCTTTTGTGATCTAAACATTAAACTTAGTAATACTTACTGTTTTATTTTAAGTTTACAATGGTGTTTGGGCTCCTAGGTGTTAAAAAAAGAATGGTAAGAATACAGTCACCTGTCAGTGCAGTCTGTGGCAAGTTTTCTGATACTTAGAAGTTCACAAATATATTTCCTTCAGTAGCATGGACAATTATCAGAATAATGCAACCAAATCTTATATTACTCCTTGATTTCTGTGCTTTATTTGTGTACTTTCAAGGGATGATATGGGAGCAGGGTTATGTTGTGATAATTTAAGCAGAAATAGTGTCTTTAGTAGATGCTGTATATATATCCAGAAGAAATGCAGGCAGATGAATGCCTACGTTTTAATGATTTCTTCAGGTATATGTCTCTGTTTCTTTTATAAAGCACTAAGTGTGCCACTTTTTCATTCTCATTTTCATGTGAGAATGTGTAAGTGTGAATGATTTAGAATTCCCAAACTGTAGGAATTTGAACAGAAAATTTATATTTTATGTTTCAATTTCATGTGTTTTCATAGTAACTGACAAAAAGATACATCTTTGTACTTTTATGTTTAATTTTTTTTCCGTTCTTTTACAAATCAAAATACTATGTGTATACTGTGTAATTAATGAGAAAACTTCATATTTAGATCATTTTTGAGATGATTTTCATAGGCAAAAAAAGCAAACAGGAAGTAGTTTTCAGGTAACGTTGGATCTTACAGGTTCTGGGTTTTCATTCATACCCGCAATGTCACAGTTTCACTCTGTGTATTGCCAAAGTGTTTAAGAGTACCTACTTTATATAAATGATAACGTAAGAGGCACAAACAGGATACAGTAAGTAGCTTGCAAAATAAAAATAGCATTTAAGAATATGTATGGAAGCACAGACTACTTGTCAGCTTTCTTTGCTGTGCTCAGTTTTTCTCTCCCTGAAACTGAATAATACTAAAGCACAGAAGCCAGGCAAAAGCTAGTTTTCTCCTAAGTAAGTGGAAGAAGCTATAGGCATTCAGCATACACACTTCAAAGGTTCTTGAGTATGAAGGGAATTTAGAAAATACTGTGTAGGCGATATTTTCAGCAGGGTTTTAGGGAAGAAAGTAGTATTTGTTTGGAAAATGCCTCTAAATAATTGGATTGCTGAATGGCCTCCCCAAACACAAAACTCTTGTACTTCTTCATGTAGCATTTGCAGAAGATTATTCCTCTTGGTGCGGTTTCATTGATTTGAAAAGAATAGAGCTTGCGAGGTGTTTTTAACAGGGCAGTTTTTCATTAATAAGGTCAGTAGATCAAGTGAAGTGAATGTTAAAGGTGTATCTTAAAATTCAAGAAATCTTTGTTTGCTCGAAAGCAGGCTAGAAGTTGTTTAGTTAATTGTTCAGGTAACAGCGAAATATTTAAATTACCCTTCTAATAGTGGAGATTTGTGTTACCTTATTTATTTGTTTCTGTAATTGATTAGAAAGTGATAATTATAGCCAGCCTTTTAAAGGTGATGGTACTGTATTTCTGTAGACATTCATGAGCTCGGATAACTTTAGCCATTTACCAGCGCGTGAATGTTTTCTCCAGATTTTACAGTGTTTCCTTTGTATTTACTGTTTGTTTGTTTCTTTGTTTGTTTGTTTGTTCTGTGCTCTCGTTTGATTTGGTTTTCTAATTCTATGCTTTGATTCTGAAAATAACCACCACTGAATCTTTCTCAGTTCTGGAATTAACATAAGGGCCTGTACGTGATTCCTTTCCGTGTGACGCATCTCAATATGAAACTGTGAAATATCTGCACTATATGGAGCTGTTTGTCAAGCATGTTCTTTTTCCATTATCAGGTGTAACTTTTCCTTATCATACACAGGGACATAATTTAAGAAGCCATTTCCATTACTGTCAGTGGTTCTAGTTTTATACCCATAGCCAGACATATAACCCACTGAGGTCCATGAAAAATACCCTGTGACTTCAGTGTTCCTTATATGACATTACTTACATTTTGCAATGCATTTTTGTAAAATAATCCCTTGAGTGTATTCCTTTATAAGTATTTTCAGTTAGCTATTTGCCTTAGTAATTACAGTAGCTATTTTGGGGTTCATTTAATGCCAAAGATCCAGCACTGATGTAGGAGTGATCTACTTCAGCATAACTAGAAGTAAACATCATGTTGGAATTAATTATGTGTCTGGAAAGACAATGAGGCTGCAGAATTCATTCATGAATTCGCACAGATGAAACCAGAGGCATAGCTCTGCATTGTAACTGTGCTATTCCTACTGATGAATAGAAATGGGTTTTGAATTTTTTAGGCTGTGTGCTGCTGTGCAGGCAATTGGAAAGGTTTTCTTCTGAACAAAACATGAACATTTCCTTTGCAATGGTGTCATGTCATTGTACACTATATGAAAAATGCCCTAGAGTGTACATACACTTTTAGTTCTTTTAAAATATGTCATTCCAGGTGCATATTTTAAAAGAAAATAAGGGTAGAAAAATGCAGCTAAGCTCACCTTGCTTCCAGGTTTTGATGTAAAACCTTAAGTAGCCATCTAAACACTAAGTGAACCTGTTGCAGTTTATATACTTTTATATATATATTCATTGAACTGAGCAGGAGAAAAATGCAGCTGCTATTTTTATCATCAGCTAAATTAATGTTAGCATTGATAGAGTTACAGTAGGCAGTAAGTAATGGTAAATCTTATTTAAAAGTAATTATTTAGTATAAAAAATCTGCAAGGGCAAAAATATGGATAGAGAAATAATAAGTAATAGTTAAGTAAGGAAATAAACTTTTGTCTTGTTTTATGATTACTCAGGTGTTCATGGCAGTTTATATAACTCATAGACTCTTAGAATAAGAGGGTTTATATATAGATATATTTATAGAACACTTTGCAGTTTGAGCTTCAATGAAAAATCCTTGCTGTATGTTTTTTCTTTCAGATGTATAAATATTATAAACTGGCACTATGTTAACTAAGCTTTGCTGATTTTCTGTGTATTTGTGGAACTTTAGCTGGAACTGTAGCTAGACCAGGCTTTTGTTGAATGGAAGCAGAAGTGAAACTTCTGAGCTTTGTGAGAAGCTTCAGGTTTTATCACTCAGTTGAAAGGTTGATGAGAACCATCACTACATCTTCATGAAATAGCAAGTGCTTCTGGTGCTCAGGAGGTTTTGTCTCTGTGAAAAACACTTGTTTTGTGGGAACAGTGATTACCAGAGATTACTTTTCATTCCAGCCTCCTCTCTTGGTTAGTTTCTACCCAAATTCGATCATTTGACAGGTACAGGAAAAGCAAGAGCCTCAGACCTATTACTGGTGCCTCTTCCTTCTCTTGACATAGCTGCTTTTCTCCCTGTTCACCAGTACGATCATAGACTGCAGAGTCTATGCATGACCTTTAATGGTCATTGTGCATAAACTTTTTGTTAAAAAGCTCTGTTAGTCTCTCATCATGTTTTTTTTTTTTTTTTTGTGGTGGTGAAGAGTCTGTGGGAACTATTGCCTTCTACTTTTCTTTTAATGTTGTGGAAGAAAACCACAAAATACAGAGAAAATGTAAGGAAAGCAAGCTTAAGGTTCCCTTTAAAATTCTAGAAGTGGCTTACACCATCAAAACTTTTTAATTATTGGATAAGGGCATGTATTTTCAGGAACTAACTCAGGGCAAGAAAACATGAAGTGCTAAACTTTGCACATTACTTTGATTATGTGACAGTTCTGTGTCAATCCACATCCCCTCAAATTAGGTTTAGCAATCTATAATACCATTTGAGTAAGTAATTCAAATTAACTTACACTTCATGTTAGCATAAATTAATTAGGAATTTAGTGAGAAATATTTGGCACTACAGGTTTTCCTTGTTTTCATCATAACAAAATGATCTTACCTTTTTTGTCTCAGCTTCTTCATTTGTAAAGTGGGACAGATATGTGGATGGATTGCTGCTGGGTATTGCTCCTTGAAGATATTTAAATGTTCAACTCATAATCCTAAGAAGTGTTTTTGCACTGGGAAAATATTAAAGACCTTGCTGTTCTGACAGAAAAGACAATAAAGCAACTACTCTAGTTGGAAGTTGCAAAGAGACTCAGCGAAATGTTTGCTGCAAACATTGGAAACTCCAACTTTGACCTGATGGGAAAAAGGAAATTGTCCTTTTTGCTTTTTGTAAAGGATTGTTGTTTTTATTTCTGAGAAGCTGGAGGCCAGCAGCCTTATTTATTTCCCTCCCATTTTTGTTATGAAAATATAAGTATGCTGAAAAGAGCGAACTAAAAGCTTTTGCTAAGACTTTTCAGATGTTTGTAAAACAGAATTAACCTCTGACATTTTACTTAGGCTATAAAATGAACGACGTTTAATCTTTGTTGCTTAGAGTGCAGATAGTTGAAAAATTGTATTAATAACAAGAAAAGTATTTTACTGTTTGTACTACTGCAAGTGTGGGTACGACAAATAAAACCCAGGGAATTCAAACAGTACGAAACAATACGTGACTTGGAATATTAGATAATCTGTGGCTGAGTACACAGAGTGTTTTTAGAAGAACATGAAATTTCATATACCAGCTGAAGCCATAAAACCCATTGTCTATCAAATTGAACAGCCTAATATGTCTAAGTTTAACATTTGAAGAGACAAAATACTCCCATAAAGCAAGTAGGTTACTGTTAAAAGATGTGAAAAAATTCCCCCATCCTCCCCCCCCCTTCAGTGTTGACCAGTTCATCCTGAAACACAATACCAAGTTTCTCTTTCTTCAAATATACTTGTAAAAATAATAATGAATTTGTAGTAAAGCTGGAATTCCAGTTATTTACTCCAGTTATTCTGCCTTCTCTGCCTATTACAGTTTCTCAGGATGAACATCAGTGCAAACATTGTTAAAATGAAACCTGTCAAACTTTTTCTCTTACTTTGGAGTATATTCCTGGATGCTTTGATGCTCTTTACAATCACAGGCATTATTTATGCTAAATTAACTCAAACCTTCAGACATGGAAGTGCATATTTAGCTGTGACCTTAGGTAATAGGAGAGTTGCCTTTTATAAATAAGCAGTTAGTTTGCAATGCAGTGGCAGAAGAATAACATACAACAGCACCACTCCTGTAGATCAGAGAAGAAAAATATACATTATATACTTAAATGGTATAAATCTATATAGCTTCATCCACTGCAGAGGAGCTGACCTGAATAACACTGGAGCTCCATGAATGTCATACATAAATGGTAAGTGTCCAGTAGTGTAGAATGGGATAGCATAGATAAAAAGGGTGTCAGGGGTAAATGTAGTAAACAAAATACTTCCTACAAAAGTCCAATTTTAAAAGTATAACATTGGGGATTTTTTTTTATAACCAAATTGTACCACACTTAATGTTTTTTGAGCAGAGTTAATTTAAAGCTTACATTAAAAGAGAAAAGCAAAGGAGAGGAAGAACAGCAGAAGGCTGGCAACTAATGAGCTTAATTCTGCTAAGGGACTAAAAGATTTATTTGTCTTGTTACTAAGAGAAGGAACAGAAAGTATCATGCCAGAGACAGATACATTTTCTAGAGGGAAAGAAAAAATGTTAAAGACCTAGCTGTTATGAGAGAAAGACAATAAAGCAGTTACTCCAGATAAAGTTTGCAAAGCATTAGCCCAAGCGAATTTGACTGCTGAGTTCTGAAGGAAGTAGCAAGAAAAATAGTTAAAATTTCAAATACACATTTTTGATTCATAAACTCATAAGAACAAGAAATCTTATAAAGGTCATCAATTTAACTGTTTGACATTGCACACAGCAAAACATCAATATGGTGGGTATCAGAGGAAACAAATACTGATGGTTTAAATCATTGTAGAATGATTTGGGTTGGAATAGACCTTAAAGTTCATCTAGTTCCAATGCCATGCCATGGGCAGGGACACCATCCACTAAAACAGGTTCTCCAAGCACCATCCAACCTGGGTTTGGACACTGCCAGGGATGGGGCAGCCACAGCTTCTCTGGGCAACCTGTGTCAGTGTCAATGATAATCTATTAACATTTTTTACCAGGAGCAACAGCCAGTTAACTTGCTTCTCTATACAGTCCCAAAATATAATGTCCATTCACAGCACCTGAAAAGCTCAAATCTGCCATTTTTCTCTTGATAGTGTTTGCAATGTAGTGCATGCGAAGATTCAGCACACCATGACAGTTGTTAAAACTTGTTAAAAGTTGTAACAGTTGCCTGGTATCTATTGGAAGTAACATAAAACTTAAAAATCTGAACACCTTGGGTTTGTGATTATTTTCGCACATATTCAGCAAAATGCTAATTTATACTTTCATGCAAGTCTGCTGCAAAAATTGCATTACAATGTAAGGACGAAGAAAAGTAGAAAACCTTGTCCTTTAGGTACGGAATTTAGTCCTAACTTTGGCAAAGTATCTAAACCTTTGCCCATAGTAATAATAATTAATAATATTCCTTTTGGATACATTCATTATTTGCAAAATTCTTTGTTCAAAACCCGTGAAGCAGTCTATGGCATTTTAGAATTATAGTAAAACACAAATATTGTCAGCATTAAATATATAGAGAAAATCTTTTAATATCTGCATCTTTATATGAGAAATTGATAGATTTTTATATGCAGTATATATATATATATATATGAACTCTTGTAGCTGCCATGAACAGGAACAGTGTTGGTTTTTGCAGTGCAATCTATAGAAAAACTACAAGCAATTTGGTATCAATTTTGGATTATGCAACTGCCATCACTTGTACTATGAACATTGACAAATGGGTTGACTGCTCTTTGAGCTTCTGTTTCTCCATGTAAAGCTAGACAACAGTGTTTTCAGGACAAAGTAAAGAATTAAAATATGGATATGAATCTAAATGAGTGGTTCAGTCACATATGTAACTTTAATCAAAGCAAAATTCTTCCTTGTGGGGGTGGTGAGGCCCTGGCACAGGTTGCCCAGAGAAGCTGTGGCTGCCGCATCCCTGGCAGTGCTCAAGGCCAGGTTGAACGGGGTTTGGAGCAACCTGATCTAGTGGAAGGTGTCCCTGCCCATGGCAGAGGCTTGAAACTGGATGAGCTTTAAGGTCCCATTACATGTGTACTTTTGCAGGTGTTCAGTTCATTGCATAGTCTAAAATTTAACCTTTGTCTGTCACAAACTGAAATCTCTCAATGCACATTAAAATGCTTCTGAAATAAAGAGCCAAATATACTACGTCTTTATTGTCACTCTTTTCTTAGCTTCGTTATCAGGTGTAAGACTATCCTGCATAGGTACTTTAAGCGTTAATTGCATTGTTTACATTTCAGCTTATTCAAGACCTTGGTGTCCATGAAGTATACAAACGAACATGCTGCTATGAACAGCAGGTTTATACTTACAGAATACTGTCCAGAAGCTATCTTATCTGTATTAGATGTTTCCTTTAAGAAAGTTTGTAAAGGTGTATGATGTCTTGGAAGACTGCAAAAGGGAGAAAATAGTGCCACCTTTTAAAATTGCAATAAAAGAGAGCCAAGTCTAGCTTGCCAGTTTAGTTCCTGGAAGACTTTGGAATAAATATTGAGGCAAATGATTTGTTAGCAGTTGCAAAGTAAGGAAGAGGTAACAGTAGACATGTATTTGTCAGCATCAAATTACATAAACCCAATTCTTCAACAATTGTTAGAGATTGTTTAGAAGCTGTAGATGTCATATGTTCTTAAACAAGTCTTTAGGCATTGTCTAACATGACATTCTCGTAAACAAGCTAGGAAATCTTGGGCTAGGTTAAATTTCTAGATTGCTAGTAAATTGCATGCGAAGTTGGCTGGGTAACTGTGTGAGTTGTCAGTAATTATCTATCAAAGTGAAAGGATGAACTGGCCACAGGCATCGCTCCTGGAATCAATTCTTTGCTACTTTTCTTTAATCAGCCTGGATGGTAGAGCATAGACCAAGTTTATTAAGTCTGTGATAACGCAGAGCTGGGAAAGAGAAACAGTATACTTAAGGACAAGCTTTGAATTCAAAATCAGCTTGGCAAATTAAAGCAAAGGACCAAAAAATATGCTAAAGCTCAGTGGAAAGAAGCAAAAGGTGCAAGGCGTAGGAAGGAATTATGGACAGCAAAAATATGCTGTAGAAAAAAAATGGTGAAATACTGTTTCCTTGAAAAGCAATCTGTGAGTCTGCATGTATCACATTCTGAACAGGGGTCAGCAAAGCCATGAAGTTGTAAAAAATTTTTGAAGAACATTTTATTTCTTGTAAATGGAAATAAAGCTTGGAAGACGCAGCAAAGTGATTATCCAGTTCTGCTCAGTGCTATACTCCAGGCTGGAATTCTGCATCCAGTTTTGAGCATTGCATTTCACCAACAAAGCAAGCTAATGAAATAAAAAATGAAAGACAAGGGCTTATGTACCTTAAAGGAGAAATGACCAAGAGGGGACCTGGTGTTATAAGTCAAGTTTGTAAAGAGATGTTATAGAAAGGAAAGAGATAATCTGTTCTTCTTTTGTCCATGGTAGATAGGACAAGAAAGAATGCAGTTAAATTTCAGCAATTAAGGATAGGTTTAACAGTTAGGAAGAACTTTTTAATGATACGAATAGCAAAACACTGAAATAGATGTAATGGGAGTAGGGAATGGGAAGATACTAGGTAAATATTGTCAGGATTGACATAGACATAGTTCATCCTACACCAAGGCAGAAAAAGATGCTGGATGATTTGGGGTTTTATAACAATTAATTACATTGACACATCCCTGGAACAGAACAAAATATCGTGCCTAACAGCTGATGGCCGCAGAACTAAATCTTCCAGTACAGTAAATGCCAAAGACAAAAAGTGTTAATAGCTGTAATAACTCAGTATTTATTTCTTTGAGTTTTAATATAAAATATTTTTGCCTTCTTGTTAGAAGTATTTATTTGCTTGTTTGCTTGTTTGTTTTTCTTCCTTATTCTCAGTAGTCAGATTGTGGGAAAACTCGTTTCTCCTTTGACAAAGCACAGGGGGGTGTCAGCAGGGTTTGTTACTGGAAGGAATGAAGGGACAAGTCAAAGGAATGCAGTGGTAGAAAAAGTGGAGCTGTGGTGCTTTTCATTGTAGTGATTAGAAAATAGGAAACGAATCCAACACCACAAATCATACTGCAGTTTGCTTGGTTTGAACCTTACAGGGTCATGAGTGGCCCAAGACACAACAGAATGAAGTCTGAACAGCATAAACTTTTGCTGAAACTTTGTTGCTTCTACTGTCTCTGCTTTTTAGATGTTACAGTGGGGTGAAGAAGTAGGTGAGGAAATCTAAGCAAACTGTTTGCATTTACCTCTTTACTCAAGTGGCTTGATGTTTTGGCATGTAATGTTATTGCAATGAATGATATGTGGTGCTTTTGTTATTCTGGTTGCTTTTTGAAGACCCTGTAGTTTGGACCTAACTGGATTGAATATTTGTCTTCCTTATTTCTCTCCTGAGAAAGTTTTTCTGCATATATAACAACATTTCTTCTCTATTACGCTTGATAAGAAGAGATTTTTTAACTTTCCTCTTGGAAAAAAAGTAAGTCTTCTTTATTTTCTTCTGTTTGACATTTTGTCCTTCATATTAAATCTACAGTTCTTTCTACAGGAGACATAAAGCCAAAGGGGAAAAGGGAAAGTCTACAACAAATGAAATTGGCACTCGGGAGGCATTTCCTAAAAATATTTATCTGAGGTGCAGAAGATTCTGATCTTTTTCTTGCCCACTTATTGATAATAGCAGAGTTGCTTTCTGTTATGATAAAAATGGCAAAAATAGTAGTTCAAGTACATACCATTGCTAATACAGTGGTTTAAACTAAGAACCAGAATTCTTAGAATAAGCAAGCATTTAAGACAGTTTAAGACATTTAAGGCAATTGCTTCCATAAGCACTTTCCCTCCTTAGTTTCTTAGCTGAATAAAATAAGGAGTTCACAAATTCTCATCACATTCAGCGCTGGTTATTTTTTCCAACTTAACAAAACAGAGCTGTAGAATTAAATCCACCATCTAAAAGTCTGCAACATTTGCCACAGACATTATGGTCTAGAGAAGCAGCATAATCACAATTTAAACAATTCTCCTGTTTCCGTAAAATACTATAAGTCTGATATGATTTCTGCCTGATCATTCATAAGTGTCTAAGTCCGGGTATCACCTGCCTGTAGACAAAATATTGTATGCCTAAGCCTAGCCAAATATTCTGTCTTGGCTTTTAATCTCAATTTTTCCTGGATCAAATAAAAATTCCTCTATTCTTCAGCTCAGCTATGAGTGGAAGAAGTCCTGGATGCACTCATTCACTTGGAACTGAATGACCCTCACATCAGTCTCAAGCACCACTTGTGCTTGCATGGAAACATTTACTACCAAATTTTCTGTGTGCTTCATGGAGGCATTTGTATGTATAAGCCGCTGAGGTTCTCCCATGAAAGACACTATAGAATCACAAAGAGGCTTTGTTGCTTAATGAAGTGTGGATACTTCATCAGTGAACTAAAAAGGTTTTTACCTGCAAAGATATGACCTTAGTTCTCAGAGCGTGAGGATACAGAATGAGCTGAAAAAGGAGAGTCATTTTTAGGGATCAAACTTCAAAAATTAGAAAATAACTAAGTAAATAAAGTGAGTACAAGCAGAATGAGCAAAAATTAACCCTGGGAATAACCAGTTTAAGAGTCTGGGTTGTATTTTTTTTTTTTTCCAAAAACAAAGTAGTAAGTTCACCTTTAAAAATACAGATTTACAACAAGATCAAATGCTTTAACACTCTGCATTATGTACTATCATTACTCTGTGAACTCCACGTTGCAGTCATGTTCTATCTGTAGCTGCCTACAGAGATCAAGACCCATTTTCTCTCTTGATATTTGTTTACTAATAGTCTTGTGAACTATCATTTCCATCTTTTTCTTAACATCATAGCTATGTGATTATTTTTGTGAGGAGTGATGCTCATGTCTTAAGGGATGAAAATGCTTTCCCAGAATCTGATTTTTCAAGGTCCTGTGTAACTCCTGCATGAGTTTTTGAGGGCAGTATTTTTCTTTTTATTCATATGATGTGCTCGAGTTCCAGAGTCTACTGAAGTACCTTTTCTATCTCTGTAAAGGAATATAGCAGCCCTCAAAATCTCTTCAATCCTCTGTGTAGCACAGTGAATGTAATTGCTTGTTGTATGTAAGTTCATGTTCACAGTATCTCTTCTAGAGAGGGTCCTGATGAGCAGGGTAACATGTTCTGGTTTAACATACAGTTCATCTACTTCAGTTGTTCAGTTTCTTTACAAATCTTTTTCCTCCCTTTCACATCACTGTTAAGTTAGCCATGTAATGTTTTGTTCACAAACCGGTGTATAATGGCAACAGGATTTGTTGGTACTGAGCTGAAAATCAGATTTGGGCATATGGGTTTGCTAATTTCTTAGTAAAAAGATGTGTACTTGCCTAAGCTACTGGTCTTGTATCAGTATTGATTCACCTGAAGAGCATCTCTTTTAAGTCAGTGGGAGATGCTGATAAAGACATCTTACTGAGGTCAGTATTATTACTCATATACCTCAGTATTACCAAGGTCAGTAATACACACTAACTACTATGCTTTCTATGGGAGAGCACGCTGCTAGAAACTATATTATTGTTGATAAGACTCTCTTTAAGTTAATACTGTGTTTTCCAAACCAACCAAGTGCTCTCTGAACAATTGCGTATGAGGTACTATTTCATGCTGATGAATGGATGTAATTTTTATCCTTGGATCTCAAGCTCAACTAGTCTAACCCTGACTGGTAAACTGACCTCCAGCTTTCTCTTATAGCTATCAATAATTCTCCATGCATTGCTCCAGAAGCAAGCACAATGAGCAAAGACTTCAAACAGTACAGATAATTGCAATTGTGTTCATAGTTTGCACTGAATATATTTAGACTGTTCTTTGAAGAGGAAAGGAGGCAATTATCCTTTTTGTTCTACCTGAGCCTGGAATTACAACTCATTTTTTTACTAAAAGATCTTAACCCAAACCAAAACACAGCCCACTTCGGTGTAGTTTCTCTCACGTTACCATGAGTTGCACTCAAATAGATATACAGGAGCATATCCAAAATAACAGTGCTGTTTCCTTTAAATGGCCCCAGTAAACATATTTGTTAAAGAAAATCGATACAGAAAGAAAAATAAATCACTGCTCCTGGGGAAAAAAAAAAAAAAAAGAAAAAAAGAAAAAATTGGCTTTGATTTGTTATAATTGTTCAGAAAATATTTGTGGGAGGAATGACTCCTGGAAATCCTCCCAAGGTCAGTGAGGGTAAGTAAGGGCTAAGTAAGTTACACTAATTCTATGCACTCTTCTCCCCAGAGAAATTGCTGTTCTTCTTTTTCCTTTCTTTATAAAAAAATTACTCTTTTTATATTGTTGTTATTTTTCTTCCTTTTCCTCCTTTTCTTCTTCTTCCTCTTTTTCCTCTTGTTTCGTTTCCATATAATCCTTATATTTGCTAAGAAAGCTAACAAATTCCAGGAGGGAATATCCAATTTACATAGGTGAATATGATCACTTTTTTAATGTAAATGATGCCAAATACCACTTGCACAGAGATGACTAAGATTTCTGTGCAAACTTCAGGCTTTAAGGCCCAATCCTGTAATCCAGTTGGAAAATTACTATTGGTCTGCAATTTCCAGTGGGACTTTGATCTCATTTCAGAGAAGCATAACTGTGATTAGTGCTATGTAGTGAGCTTCTGTTTTCCTTTGTACCCACCATTCTTTCAGCATATGTGAACTCTGTTCTTCAGTTTCTGGAGAAGCTGAGACTTCAAAGGCATGTGCTGTTTCTATTCGAATTAAATCTGTACTCCACTCCTCATTGGATTTGGCTTATATTCGTTAATGTTTGTGACTATAACTTTTTTTTTGCAATATTTTGACAAATGAGAAAAAAAATAGCCAGCACTTGAGCGAGATCTTTTTTCTAAACGCCTTTCACCTCTATTTATGCTCCAAAATATATGTCATTGAATGATGCAATTCTAAGAGAAGAATTACAATTTAAAATGTGTTTGTGAGTGTTGCAACCAGAGATTTGAACTGGTGTTATAAGGGACTTAAACCAGTTTGCATATATTTGAAGTAGCAATCTTGTCTCAGTGGAGATTTACATAACCATATTTCCCGTCAGAATCTGCACTTTCCCATTGCATGCTCACTCAAATCAATTTAGATGAAAAATTTATTGCACCTATTTTAATAGCTTTACTATCACAAATCGTATCTAAATATGTGGGTATGTAGGCATTCACAAATAAAACATATGAAGATGATTTCATATGAAGAACATTTTCTGTGTTGCTTTTATTTCATCTTATAAAATACTGGTTTGGACAAACAGTCTTGATCTGATGTATAATGTGCAGCTTGGTGAAGCAGCAGCTATACACTAGAGATGGCACTAAGCTCATTTTAGCTACAACATATAAACCCAGATCTTGAAAGCATTGTGGTTAACTTCCATTACACTAAAAGCTATTGATTAGAAATATTTCCCTGGCAGAAAGAGGGGACTCATGAACTCATTGTGTCCCACTGATACACCATGAGATCTCGATTGGAGTTGTAGATGACAAGTAGCATCAGCGCAGCAGATAAACCATGAAAATCAAGGAGCAATCCGCATCTTATCCAAGCTGTATTAATTAATGAGAAGATTTCTGTCCACCTGAGTGGGTTCTATAGAAGATCCCATTGTATGTCACAACTATGCCTGCCCAGGTTTTATACTCTACTTATATTTTACTAGAATTTTACTTGTTTTGATGATTTAGATTTTATACATCCCATCAGACTGCTTGTTACTGAAGACAGAAAAACCATGTAGGGCATTATATAAAAGACATGTCCTTTTTATGTAATTTTGTTGCAGTATTTATTAGGATGCATCTTATACATGAAATGCAAGCAGATATCATTGATACAAGATGTAAGAGAGTAACCACAGCGAAGTTGTTTAAACTCTGTTTTAAAAAAAGACAGTATTTAAAATGCACCATCTTCTGGTTAGGGCATTATGCCAGTGCCCTAAGCAGAAAATGGTGTATTTTAGAAAACCGGCCCACTGCAGAAAGCAGTGATAATAATAATGCGGATGGGATTGAAAATCGTAGTTGTCAATATTGAAGGTTAAAAGGCACATTCAGAGAGATAAAACAACTTGAGACCTTGATATTCTAAAGTACTTTTGGAGACAAATGGCTTTTTGGGGAGGGAGAGTTGGTTTGTTTTGGTGGAAGTAAAATAAGGTGGCTGTTCTACATGGATTGCAGGCATGTTTTGGGAAATGCGCTTTGAATGTTTTTCTAAGAACCAAGTGATTTATGGGCATTGGATGTTCTTCATAACATGCTTTTGGAGTAAGTGTATGTTTCTTAAAACAAGGAGGCATTGGCTATAACTTGTAAAAAGCAGAACAAAAAAATGGATCAAGTACTTTTTAACATTCTATAAGAAGAGGCTTTGTAGATGAAAACAGTTTGAGTTATGTTGTTAGTGGCTTTTTTACAGTCCTTATAGTCTTGTTTTGAAACAAACTGTAATTATAGAACTGCAGTTCCTTGAAATATTTGCTTGAAACAAAAGGATGTGCAACAAATTCAATTTCGTATTAGTTGATACTGCTTTTTCAAGCTCATAAGCATCTTCATATGCACTAGTTGTTGTTTTGTTGAACTGTAAGGATACTTTTCCTGAAATTCAGTGTTACCTATTTCTGAACCTTGGCATGATAGGACATTTTGAAGGAGTTTTGCGTTAGTAAATTCTTTTTCCTGTGTTCAGTGTGAAGTTTGCTTCTGTTTTGGTTTCCGTACATATTAATAGTTGGACCATAGCACATCATTTATTGTGCATCCTGTTGGCTGTAAATCACTGCATTTAATCACATTTTATGTTGCATAAGGTGTTACTATTACATGAATGTGCCTTTCCTTATGTAGTCTATATATTCGGTATATACTCATAACAATTCCACCTTGTTCAAATTTGAGTTTTTCTCTCAGTAGATTGTTAGTTGCTCAAGTTATTTCTTTATTCTGAAAATGTGACAGAAAAAACCAAAAAGCAAGACATGTTTGTGGTGGTTGGGAGGTTTGATTACTTGATTAAGTATGTAGGTTGTATGATACATGTTCCTTGCTTTCATGATTGTAATTCTGTGAGTTGCCTAATGGCATAAATACTCTGCTGGGGAGAAATTTTATTTATGGTTTAGATGTAGGAGTTTTCCACTTTGGTAACCTCAGAATTATTCCTCCTCTTCATGAATAAAAACTAGGAAGTAGGTGATTTGTTTGCTCATTTCAATAATGGGCCAACAATCAAACAAGATTTCTGTTATTCACTGGGATTTACCTTACAGAGAAGTATTTCCCCTGGAGGACAGTTTGCTAAGTCCACTTATTATTAAAATTTTGTTTTAATAATATAAGAAGTACTATTTTATATCATGCATAAGATGTAACCTCAAAAGAATCCTAAGAAATACATTCAGAACATGTTTTAATGGATATATTTTTTTGTATTATTCAACCAATAAGCTCTCTATTTAGATGTTCTCATTAATTTCTTTCTAAACTTCTATTTGATCCACTCCCATGAAAGGGCATTACAATATTCTCAACTGTCCCCTTAATATGTACTACAGGGCAATATACCATAGAGACATCTTTTTGTGAGGAAATATAATTGGATCTGATAAAAGTTTTAGCCCAGGAATAGTTCTTCACTAAAGAATCCTACATTAATTTTTCCTGATGGAACATCTTTTGTCATTATAACCAATTTGCAAGCTGTAGAAGAGCTGACAGTAGAAAAGATGCTTTACTACTTTTTCACTGGCAACATGCTACCATGCTGATATGATAGATGAATTACATCACTGCATAACTATACAAAAAAAATCATCTCCACATGGCCTATACTTAAAGTAATGTAGGTTTGCAAGAAAAAAAAAATAGCATCAGAATATGTATCCAAATAATTTCAAAAGGAACAAAGGTAGTAAGGAAGATTTTAAGAACTGCCAAAGATGACGTTATAGTGGGTGTTTGCTATAGGCTACCTGACCAGGAAGAAACGTGGATGAGGCCATTTACAGACACCTTACATTCACAGGGCCTGGTCCTCACAGAGGACTTCAATGTCTGCTGGAATGACAACATGGCAGGATATAAGCAATCCAGGAGGCTCCTGTAGTGCAGTAGTGATAAATACCTTCTCCAAATAATAGCAGAGCTAACGAGGAAAGGTAGTCTGATGGACCTCATATACCAACAAGGAGAGGCTCATAGGGAATGTAAAGATAAAGGCGCCTTGGCTGCAGTTATCAAGGTGGAGTCCAGGATCCTGAGGTCACAGAGGAGGTTGAGAAGCAAGCTCACAACACTTGCTATCAGGAGAGATGACTCTGGCCTCTTTAAAGATCTGCTCAGCAGTGTTCCATGGGATAAGGCCCTGGAGAAAAGAGGGTCCAAGAAAGCCAGTTAATATTTATGGATCAGCTCCTCCAAGCACAAATAAAAATAAATACAAAGTCAGACAAAAATCCCAGGAGTCCTGTTTGACCAAAGAACTGCTAGCCAAACCCAAACACAAAAAAATAAGTATACAAAGGGTAGAAGCAAGGACAGGTAGCCTGAGAGGAATATAGAAACATTGTCCGAGCATCCAGGAGTGGAGTTAGGAAAATCAAAGCCCAAATGGAATTTAGTCTCTCCAGGAATGTCAAAAGACAACACGAAGAGCACCTATAAGTTTGTTACTGGTAGAAGAAAGACCATGGAAAATGTGGATCCACTGTCAACAAGACAGGGTACCTGGTGACACAGGACATGGAAAAGGCTGAGGTACTGAATGCCTTCTTTGCCTCAGCCTTTACTACCAGCAAGACCAGCTTTCTGGAATCCCAGAGACGAAGGGGAAAGGCTGGAGCATGAAAGATGTAACCTTGGTGGAAGAGGATCACATCTAGGAATACTTAAGCAAACTGGGCATACAAATGTCTGTGGGGCCTGATGGGATGCACCCACGAATCCTGAGGGAGCTGTCAGATGTCATTGCAAGGCCACTCTTGATAATCCTTAATTAATCATGGCAGCTGGGAGAAGTACTCAAGGACTGGAAGAATGCAAATGTCAACCCCATCTTGAGGAATGTCAGGAAGGAGGGCCAGGCAACTACAGGCCCATGAGACTCGCTGCTGTTCCTGGAAACCACCTAGATGACCATCTGGAGATCTTTTCTACCCCAGCCTTTCTGTGACTCTGTGATTTTTGAGATTCAGTGCTGTTGATTAAACTGTTACGAAGAGAAGAATTCACTGTAACTTTGGGTTCATTTTCTAGATGCCTGCAAAATATAACTGTCTTGAAACATCTGCTATTGCTAGAAATCTGAATTGTGCAGTTCGGAGATAGGAAGTCATAAATGACAAATTAATGGAGCTAGCAATAATATACATACAATGAGGTTTTTGCACAAGAATGTCAGGTACAGCATCTCCTTATCAGGAGCCATCATTTTCACCTATTCTAAACTAATGCCTGCAAGTTTTTTACATCACTTTAGTAGCCTCAAGAAAGTTGCAATATATATAGGTTTATACCAAGAAAATAGCTGTTTAACAAATTCACGTCAAAGTGATTAATAAAAGTCACTGTTCTAAAGCATCTATTTCCTAGTGGCAGCATGTGCAAGTATTCTGTATGTATGGGAGCTTACTCCAGACACTCACATGGCTGCAAGAAAAATGTTGCTGCTCAGTTCCTGTAAGATCTGTGGAGGAAATAAAGAATATATCATTTCTGACTTTAGCTGAGGATGACCAGATTTTAAGTGAAGGAATGTTGATTTTTTTTTTTTTTTGGTAAAATTTCTTGTAATTAGGTTCATTGTTGTTATCTGTAACTAGTAATTAATCAGAGTAACATTCAGCATTAGCATTGAAATGATTGTAGACTAGTAAAGGAGAAAATTAAGTTCAGTTCTTTAAAATAAAGATATCTATTTTGTTCACTCAGAGTCACAGATAGCTGTGATTAAATTTTAATTTGCTGTCAAATTAAACACTCAATTACAGCAAGCTGCCTTCCAGAGTACAGCTCTACTCACTGAAATGAGGAATTTCCCATTTAAACAAGCAGAAAGTTTGTTCTGTACCATTCTAAAGGATTCCAAAGGCTGGTTCAGCTCAGTTCACATCCACAGTGATATGATCAGTCCACTGAGATTCATACAAAATGAATCCCAGTAGTAGCCAAGAAGATTTTATGGTGACCAGCTAAAGTGATTTTGACTATTGTTACTCTGTTTTTAATTGTGTACAGTGTGTCTTCTACACGTTTAGCTCCTCTCAAGAACACTTCATACCGAATTGTCTTCAATTTGCCTTCACCTGTGTTAAAGTCATAGCATCACTGGTAGCACACAAACATTCCTTGCTTTTGTAAAAAGACAGGTGAACACAAAAATATGGCTAGCTTTGCATGTAGTATGTTAATGTTGGTGTTGTACTGGTCTAGAAAGCCACAAATATCCAGCTATAAAGTCAGGGCCTGAGTGAATCTCTCAGATGGGCACAAAATTGCAGTCATGTGTCATCACCATTTAGTAAGTATTATAAAGGAGAAATATTCTATTTACACAGCAGAGATTGTGACAGTGTAGATAGCTGCCCATTCACCATACAATACAAAACCAGTAGAAAAATTTTAGGAAGCATTTTGTAAGCCCAATATCATTCTCATGGACAAAAAACATGACCTCTCCTCCTTTGAGACTCCTGTTATTTTATTCACTGGATCATCACCTCTGTAAAGCTGCCATCCACTTGGGAAATTACTTCTGCCATTCAACCACTGCACAGCATTTTTACTTACTGTCAGCTCAGCTAATCCTATTGTATTAATGGGTCTAACAGACCACTTTTACTGAAAGAATGACTGGACAAGGATTTGATTTCTTCTGATAGTAACTGGGGCCTGATTTTGCAGCATCTTGAATAGACATAATGGACCACATAAAGCACAGCACAACAAGGAGTCAGATTTACTGGCCTAGTTCCTACCCTCTTGTACACCAAAACAAGCAGGAGTAATTCTAAAAAAATATTTATTCATCATTTCACAACTGTTTTTCAAACAAGTTGCTGAAATAAGTCATTTTATAGAATTTTCAAATTGATTTCAAAAGTGATATTCTTAAAATAGAAATGCCTTCATCACCCTGCATCACTTTTATATAACATAATCTGTTCCTGCCATTACTCTCTGCCAGCCACAATAGTTAATTCTGTATAAAAGGTTTTGATAAGAATAGCCTGAAAGTATATTTTCTTGTCATGTACCCAGCAGGGCTAAATTGGAGAAAATCCATAGGAATAATAGTGGTGTTAGGAAGAAAAGCGGAGTTATGGGCAGATGTATAGTCCATGTTAAAGGGGTTCATACTAAGAATTAAGTCAGTCCTAGTTAGTCTATCCATTTTCTGTGAAAGGAAGTAAGACGTATAGTGATTACAACAAGGAGGTCTAAAAGCACAAATCTAAGTAGAGTTTGCAAATCCCAGAAATTTTCAATGGAAATGGTATGTTTCCAATCCAGAGAAATAGCACCAGAAGCTAAATGGAAAAAGAGCAGCAATTCTTAATGAATATCTGCTTGCTGAGTGAAATAACCAGGTTTACACTGTGTTTCATTTTCATATCATAGGATCCTAGAATCACAGTCTGGTTTGGGTTGGAAGGGACCTTAAAACTCATCCGGTACAAACCCCTTGCCATGGGCAAGGACACCTTCCACTAGACCGGGTTGCTCAAAGCCCTGTCCAACCAGGGGTGGGGCAGCCACAGCTTTTCTGTTTACACATGGAAGTTAAAACACTGGGGAGGAACTGTGGTTCTTTGACCACTTTTACTTATGTGAATGAATTTATTTTTCCTTTCATTGTCTCTTATTAATGTTACTAAACTCAGTAATTAAAAACCCTTGATTGCATCTTTTATTCCACCTTTGATTCCTGGTTGTGGTTACTGCAGCCATGACATGGGTGCAAAAACATTGTCCTGGTGAGTGATGTGAATTTTTATAAAGCAGTGGCATATTGTGAGCAGGTCTGAAGTTTAGTACATCTGAGACTAGCCAGACCCATTTTGGAAAAGAGGAATCAAATCTAATGAGGTGGCAAAATAAGGACAGGGTAAAATTTCTTGGGATTGTAATATAAGTAATAAATATATGATTATAATCAAGAAATCAGTCATTTTTATATTTACATCATGATCTCTCCCCTGCGTCAGTCCAAGTTTATTTGGAAGTATGGTAAAAATTGTTTAAAGGAGAGGACAAGTGAAATACCAAAAATGTCAGTTCTAGAAGTACTTGAGAAAAAGGAGATACAAGTATTAAAGACATGCATATTTGTTAACCTCTGTGGCTCCAAAGAAGCACAAGTCTGATCAGATGTGCAATATCTAAAAATGTGTAAATAAAAAAATCATAGATTAATAGCATGAAACTAAAGCAATGCTGAATGATTTAATGTTTGATACACTTGTGATGATAAATGATAGAAAACTGATAAAGCTGCATAGGAATCAACCACCACATGAGATTTTTGCCTCAGAAAGAGAATTGATTTAATTTGGTCTTGATTTTGAGTCTGTTTGGCATCTGCAGACGACTGGAGGGGGTATTAGGAAATATTACAGGGTGTAGAAGTAAATTGGGGTGGAGGTATTTTCCCACTGGAAACTGATTTGTCTGAATGATTTTTTTTTCACCCATTAGATTTTAATTCTTCATGGGAAACATTTCTCATTGAGCTCTTCCTGCAAATGATGCGGAGGTTGGTTCTGAGAAAACAACTTATTTGAACATTTTTGTGTGTTTAACAGGGTGTCAAGGTATTGGCTGCTCTTTGTGCTTGGTTTCTGTTTTCATTTAACCAGAGAAAATTTTTAAGACTCATAGCAATTATGGCCAGAATATTCTGCTATAACCTGACCTCCTAAACAGCAAAAGGTAGAATTTCTTCCAGTGATTTCTACAATGCAGCCCAAAAGCAATGATTGATAGACAGTTGCTGTTAGACAAAGGTTCTGTCTTAAGACTTTGGGAGGAATTTCCCAGTATTCCCAATGCTTGTTTTATCTTTCTTGAAAAATTTCATCTTATTTTGAGTTTGAACCGTTCTCACTCTTGATCCTGACATTTGTCTGGTTGAAATGACTTCCAGGTATGAAGAATCTTTGTCTCAACATTGATAGTTACAGACTGGATTCAAGACACCTCTTAATCTCACATTTGGTATATTTAAAAGATTGAGCATTTTAGGGCTTTCATTGTTGCTGAGTTTTCTTAGGGTTTTAATGCCACGAATGACTGTGGGGAAGGTTGTTCCTTTTTTCTAAAACCTCTTTCATTTTTTGCTTCCTTTTAAATATATGAGAGCCAGAACTAAACACAGTAATGGTTTTAGTTATGCCACAGAAAGTAATGCCATTTTCTATTTCTGTGTGTTATTTCTTTGCCTGTGCATTCAAGACTTGCAGTGCCCCCCCCCCCCCCCCCCCCCTTAGTTGCTGCTTCACACCAGGAGCTCATCTACAGTAGCTCAACTAAAATGATCTTGCCATTATTCCATTCTCAATGCCCTGGGGATAGATAGCACTCTCTAGAAATGGTGGCCTCACTAAAGTAAATTAGTGGATGTTAATAGTATTTACAGAGGTGTACTGAATTGGGGCTGATGACTGTCTTGTACAAACTGGTAGAAGTATCTAACTGTGCTCTAATGGTCCTCATTTGGCAGAAAGCCTCATCCACAGCATCCTGACTTTTGGTCAGGAAGGTCGTCTGTGCTCCTGATGGTATCATACCTTTCTCTTAAGTCTTGTACAGGGCATTCCAGAAAAGATGGGATCTTCACAGAGATGTAGGTAGAAAATGGAGCTACAACAGAACCAAGCTCCTGTTACTCTGAAATTTCTCCTTTCCACCAGAAATAGAGTCCCTGTAATACTATATTCCTGGCCACAGCACTAGAATCAGTGTGCACTCTGAATGGGTCCACCCAAATCTGTGTGGAGTCTGGGAGAGGCTGTCCTCTCACTTCAGACCTAACTGGGCTATGTGGAAATGTAGGAACTCCTGGGCCCCCTTTGCTAGAATCTTGTGGATTTTCAGATTTTGTGGATGAATCCCAGATTTTGTTCCATGAAGCCTAGCTGTAGGAAATGCTGCTTCCCTATTTACTCAATATTCAAGCAGAAGGCTTCAGCAGAATCAGAGTTCTGTAGTAGGTATCTTTATAATAAATTTGTAATTATTCATAATTACAGTCAATAATTCCAATCAACATTTACAGTGGGTTTCAAAAGTACATTTTTAAAATATGCAAATAATCCTAATGGAACTTGTGAGCCACCCAGCACTTGAGAAGACCGATGCTCATAGCCACAGATTTTCAATGTATTGCTTTAGTCCATCATTACCGCAACTATGGCTGTTCATGCTTTATAGCATACTTGATGTTTTCATATCCTTTCCAAATATTTTCTTTTGAAGCCCTGTTAAACAATTTCTCTAACAATGAGAAGCTGATGGGACAGGCTAAGTTACATTATCCAGGAGATGTGGGCTGCAGTCCCATACAAAAAGCTGCCTCTTAAAATGACATTTTCCAGTGCAGTATTTTTAAGTAGATAAATTGATAGAGAAGTATACCTATGCATTATTCTTTGGGAAAACAAACTTAAAATAGAATCTCTTAAATTTCTAGCTATAATTTTATTGTAAGACTCCTGCATAAAATAAGCTGTATTTCAGGCTACTTCCCCACTATTTGTAGTACTGAATATCTGATGAAATTTCATAAACTATGTCTGTGGTATATAATGCCCTTCATTGTTGCCAAATGTAATTTTGAACTATTATTTTGATGTGGGGAAAAAAACACCAGCCTATAAAAATGCCACTTCTAATATGCTATTTCTTATTCTGTTATTTCTAGAATGCTGTTTCTGTAACTTCACAATACTAATGTGCTCTTACATCTGTTTATCATGAAAATACTGTTCTTATCTAATTGTCCAGACAAATATTGCGCTCTGTGTGTGGCTAAGGTGTAAATATTCTAGCAGACAAAAGAATGTAATAGCAGAAATAACGACAAAACATATAGACAGTCACTTATTTTCTTTCTAAAAATCAGGATTTCTGTGAAGCACCACTAAATATTAAAATGATTCTTGAATTAAGGAAAATATCCCATAAAAACATTATTCCATTTTTACATCACTGAATCATATTAATATGCTAAAATCATTAGAATTGTTTGGGGTTTTGCTACAAAATACATGGAGCAGATTCTGCTGTCAGCTCAGTAGGGACAGCCTGAGAGAAATTGTCTGAAGATAATAAGCCACATTCACAGCCTGCGTAAGTTCTATATTAATGATTTCAAATGTCTCACACCAGATTTAAATCAACTGAATATTTGGCTCAATATGTGCAGTGAACAGATTACACCATTATCACTGAGAGCAGAATTTGGCCAAGGGAATTAGGTTGTAAATGCAGAAATTAGCAGTGCATTTTAGTATCGTTGTTAGTGGGGGAAATAAGACTTAGCAGTGGATGAATACCAGTCTAATTCTTCAAGTGAGTAGCTCCGTGCAAGGTGGAAATAGAGGGCTTTACACATCTACTAGAAGTCAAGAGTGCTGCAGAGAAAATTACCTGTCTGGCCAGTAAGAACAGCTGTAAGGCAGTTCTGGTCCTCTGCTGTTGCATTAACAGTCCCTTTCAGCCCCTTGTCTTGGGCTGTGCAATGGTGAAAATCATTGGCATGATCAGCTAGTGCAGAAAAGGCTTAGAGCCATTCAGTGCCAATGCCTACAACAGCTAGGAGAAGGCACTTTAGGTCTTGAAAGCCTCGGGTTCTACTCATGCCAGCAGAGCTGTTCAGTAGGCAGTAAGGTGCACCAGGGTGGGTGGATATAAATGTGGGTAGATTCAGACTGTGACTGGCTAGACCATCAGCAATGGCAAGAGCCTTATTACACATTCCTGGCATTGCTTCTTCCAGTGAAGTTGTGGATGCCCCATCCCTGGAAGTAGGAATGACAGATGTGTAATACAGCTCTTCTGTCCTCCACGTACATAGATTTTACACCAGTGCAGCTGTAATGATATGAACACAATTACTCCTGATTTAAATGAGGAAAAATTTGTTCCCTTCAAACTCCAAAATTAAGATGGTGATAGTATACATGGCTTTCAAAGAGCTTCCTCTTTGAATTCCTCTTAGAATTTGGGACTTCTGTCTTTTTACCCTCTGCATAGAAGAATAGACAATTCCAAGAAAATGGGAATAAGAGGAGTCAAGCAAAGCTTTAGTGATATGGAAAAATACCAGCCATCACAAAAGAATGCCTTACATAAATAATAGTGCTCAGTGCTAATCTAACGTAAAAACCTTGTGAAGTACCGTGAAGAAGCTGAACTAATTTTTTTTCTCAGTTTGAAAACCTGTAAGATGGTTTAATTATCATGACAAAAAAAATAGAATCATAGGGTCAGCGAGGTTGGAAAAGACCTTCAATATCATTCAGTCCAGCCATTGCCCGAGCGCTGCCAAGGCCACCAGTAAACCATGTCACAAATGGCCTCGCCTGCAGTTTGTGAGCACTACCAGGGACGGTGATTCCGCCACTGCCCTGGGCAGCCTGTTCCGATGCCTGACTGACCTAAATTTTCTGGGAAGAAATTGTTCCTAATCTCCAGTGTAAATCTCCCCTGGCGCAGCTTGAGGCTGTTTCCTCTTGTCCTGTCACTGTTCCTTGGGAGCAGAGCTCAGCCACCTCCTGGCTTCATCCTCCTTTCAGGCAGTTGTAGAGAGCAATGAAGTCCCTCCCTGAGCTTAAACCCCCACCGTTCCCTCAGCCGTTTCTCATCAGACTTGTGCTCCAGGCCCTTCACCAGCTCTGTTGCCCTTCTTTGGACCCCCTCCAGCACCTCAATATCTCTCTTGTTGTGAAGGGCCCTCATTCATGTGGAAGAATGAATTTTCGTTGCTGTTTACTAGTTGTAGGGAGGGTTGTGTAGATACATTGTTTTACTCACTGAGCAGGAAGTCAACACTTTCAATTTTACTTAATCCAAAATGTTTTGGCAGTTTACTAACACTTGAAAGTTTCATCAATCAGACATTAAGGGAAGCTGCTCAGATACTCTAAATCCTTCTGATGGCAGTCGTCAAGAAGACATACCAAAAAGAACTGGGCCATGACATAAACTAAAATATGCTGAACTCTGTAACCGGACAAGTTTAACCATCTGATGCTGCCTGTGATGTCACTTTTAGAAGTGATGACATTTGACATCGTGAGCAACAGAACCAGTCTTTTAGCAAGTTCACGTTGGTTGTAAGTAATCATATTAAGCTAAATATGGCCACCAGAAATGATGCTATTGCAGTACTGGTATTGCAATATACCAACACTGCAGTAAATAAGACTAGATGTAGGAACCTGAAGTTATGCTACAATTGAAAAAATTAATTTATTTTTCATAGGTTTTGGGGGGTTTTGTACTTTAAGCAAGGAAATTACTATATGCAGATAAAGGAGGAAGGCTAATCCAGAGACGTTTAGCTATAAGTACATATTTCTAATAACCCAGATATCACTGTAATTTACTCTGCATATAGAACATAATATATTTATCTTGTGAAATGGGGTGTTTTTCGTTTTCTCAGTGAACTTTATTCGCGTTGTTAATCTTCATATACTTACATCAGGCATACTGCTTTTCTTTTTGTTTTTCAGCCTCTTGTTTTCCTAAATGCTTGAATCAGTCTGTATACTTTACACCTTCATAACAAACTAAAATTTCAGGCAGTGAGATTTTAGTTGTCTAAATTGAGAGTGTGTGTATGGTAAAGGTGATGTATAGTGTCTTAAGCCAAATAACTTGATCTGGGCTGACCTGTGAGTATTAGAAGTAAAAAATTGAGAGACTTAAACCCATAGTATTCAACTTTTATAGTAGTGGTAAACTTCTATATTTATTGTAATACTGTCTAGTTATGATGAGATTTTGCAGTGTTTTGTGGCATTAAATTATAAATGCTTTTCATTAGGATAAGTAACACATTTTGGCAGGAAATTGCTATGCTTAAGTGATATCACAGAGCCCAGTTCTGTGTAACTCATTTTATTGACTCCTGGTTTAGAGAGTAGCTAAAGTAGTTCATATCACATTGCTTAACGATCACCTTTTCAAGGTATTTTCCTGTAGGAAGACACAATGAGAAACGGCCTGTAATGACAGAACTGGCTTTCAATTTGTGATTGCTTCTTAGTGTTTGCTTCCCAGGAAGCGCTGTTAGAGACAGCGTGAATGGGAGGAAGAGACCTCCCAAGCAGTCAGACTGTGGTGTTGTCACTCTGCCCTGTTTCTTTGTTGGTTTTGCATAGTCCATCTCTTCAACGTCCATGTTGTTTTTCCTTTGTTATTTTACCTTTCCCATTTTCTCTCTCCCTGAGGTATCTTTGTACTCTCTCCTGTCCTCAGTCAAAATCATAATGGGCAACAGAGACATACTCGCTCCAAATCACCTGCCTAGAGAGACTAATGTGAGTACTAGGACACTGAGCCCATATCTTAACTTTAAATTCTGTCTACTTCATTAGATGAGGCTCAGTTCCTAGTCCCCTCTCACTTTGTAGGCTTTGGGGGAACCTTCTTTCCTGTGCCCTGTGTTGATGTTGGGTTGACAATAAAAGGCCAAGTTATTGCTTGTTGATAGCAGCCTTTACTTAGGCAAAGATGCCCTTTGATCTAATCCGGGTACAGAATTTATGCCTGAAATTGCTGCGGTTTTTGCTAGCTATACCAGGCAGAGAACCGATTGATTAAGATGTGCAAGTTTCTGATGCTGACAAATGCTGTGGGATGTAATCTTACAAAGATCCTGAGTTACTTCAACCAGTTTAAGTAACAGTTTTTGTGCACAGGATTTGGAGATCTGACCCAATGACCAGAGTATGTGCCTCAGTAATGAGCGCAGTATCAGCCACGCTGCCTGTGGAAACATCTTCACAGCATATACTAAAACTGAAATTATCTTGTTCAATCTGTTTAAAATCATCTGCTTCATAGAGGTCATTAAGGAAAATTCAGAATGGGAAAGTAGATCAAATGAACTTAGAATCCCTATCACATATGACTGATGGCTTTAAAATATATAGTCATAAAAGTCTTACAAGAAGGTCCTCTGATTAAATGACTAATAGTAATTGAACTTACGAAGAGCTGCAGTAAATCCTGTACAGTTTTTGCACTTTGGAAACAGTATTATTTTATTTCATATCACGTGAAGTTTGTGAAACAGAGGAAACACTGCTTCCCTGGTGCTTTTGTTTTTCCCTCCGGATTGTAGCAATGGAGCACTTGCATGTTGTGTTTGATGCCTTGCATGATGAAGACATGCAATGGCAAGTTCCAGTCTGCATGCTGCTTAATGAATGTTTTCCTTTTCTCTCCTTCCCTGTTATGTGCTTACAGAAGACAACTATGTGGAAGGTGGGTGCTTTCTACCTTATTTTCCTAAGCTCTTGTTTTCCCCTTCTGTTTAGTGTTTTTTCCCTTCTGCTTAATGTTATACAAGTACGCATATGATTCAGTACGGTAAGTTGCATTTTTTTACCCATAAACGTATACAAGTTTATTAAATAAGTGTGATTTCTTTTTCCATACAGAACACAAGCAAAGCTCCATTTTAATCTTTGCCTTATTGATGTAATCCAGAATATACCCAGTGTTAAGAATGGGATTTATGCTTGTATGACTGATGTCACCCTTCAAAATCTTTGCAGAGATTCGTAGCAGGACTGCTTTTTTCTCATGTTCTGTATGAAAAACACTTCACAAAACTATTTGTTTCATTAGTGTGGAGCATAAATCCTCCTCATAAAAATGTAATGCATGTTAAATATCCATCTTTTAATTGCTTAGGAAAATGGAAAATGGAAAGCCCTTTTCTCTTTAATACTACGAATCTTCCTTTCTGTAATATCCTTTACAGCCCAAAGATTTAGGAAAAAAAGGTTTTCTGTCTAACTTTTCCACATAATATAGTCTGCCTTTTGGACGTTGTGAAAGAAGCAGCATGTGATTTTAATAATGTTAATGTTGGTATGTAATTAAGTCCCTTTAAAGAAAGTATGGCAAAGGGCAGTGGAAACAAAAACACAATGCCATCTAGCCTGAATGTTGGTAAGTAAGTCTATTAGCTGGTAAAACATGTTGTGTGCATATATATTATATATCTCTTAGTTTCAAAGGTGTAGAATATGCTTCACAGATCAGTTATTGCTGGGAATCAATACTGTCTTTTTGCTTATAAGCCAAAAGGTGCAGGTGCTTTTTTATGTTTTTAAAAGTCTCTCTGGGCTGAGTTTTTGCACAACGGATAAATGATTATGTAGCTGAAAAATCCGTGTATCTAAACTGAGCAATAACTTGAATTCTGGTTTTTCCAACAACTCTTAAAACTATTTCTAAAGCATGGACTTCGTAAACTTAACTTGGATGCGAAGTGACTTTCCTGGCATGGCTCTGACCCAGGGTCCTGCGTTGAGCCACTGTGGGGCCTGAGTTCATTCAGGCTTCAAGTCACCGTGGGCCACTGCCTGCCTGTTCAGTGGCAAATTTCTAAAAGCATTGGTAGTGCATTTCTCTGTGCTGCTGTATTCAAGGGCAAAGAGGGGTGCTCAGATTTAGCACATACACAATGCTGTGCAATTTTATTAAAGTATATGTTCCCAGTAGGAGAAAGAAAAAGTAAACAATTCTGATGCTGCAATCATGTGCACTGTCACGCTGCTATGTACCAATACAATTTCCTTACCATTGTGAAATAAATCGTATTCAACAACACTGGGATAGGAATTCTAAGTGAAAAACATAAAAGCCTAGAAATAAGCACCTAATCTTCTATTTGATCTGTGTGTAAAACTCTTACTGGTGTCAACATGAGACTCAAATATAAGTAACTTGATAAGGAGGTTCAATTTCATTTCATGTATTCATTTATGCACAGCAGTACAAGATAAAGCTTGGATAACAGTTAATCCAGACTTTACCTGAATCTAACTCTTAAACCTGCAACCTTAAATGTATTCCAGTACAGGTCTGGATACTTACGCATACATTAAAGTTACAAAGGATATATATATAAAGAAAGAAAGCATAGAATGGTGTATCCAAAGCACAATTTGGGATCTGAGCTATAGTTTTTCATCTTTGATTTCTGTGATATCTGAGCATCTCTGTAAGTTAAGGCAGGAGGAAAACAGAAGGATTTCATATTCACAGAGATAATTTTGTATGTATTGCTGGTATGAAAAGGCTGCATTCTCTTCATTTTACTGAAAATGTGCTAGGGTTGAACATGTTCGCCACAGGTTTACCATGTTAAAATTTTGTTTTGGCCTGTGCTCTGCATGGAACTCACACACCAAATTACGAAAATATCCTATCTCCATTTCTGCTTCCACTATCACATCCTGTGCCCCTTAACTCTCTCCTCTCAGAGCCAAGTTCAGTGTAAAGATGGAGTGGATCACACATGAGGAATTCCTACTGAATTCTGAATTCCTAATTCACAAAGAAAAGGCTTTTGCCATTCTGTTCATGAAGTAATGGTGCACAAATGAATATTTTCAATGTATGATATACCTATACATAGTTAAGACTAGAACTTTTCCATCACTAGCCATTGTGGTATTCTTTATTATAAGTAGACTATCATTGTGAAAATCTAGCAGTGATTGCTATCACGGTAGATTTATGTGTATCATTTTAAACCATTCTGTGGATTGCACAGGTACAGTAATAGTAATTCTTCACTCTTCCATAGCCTTCATCCATAGATTGCAAAATATAAAGTTAGGTAAGTATCATTATGTGCTTTTAGCAATTAAGTATAAATAACCTTACTGCTTCACAAATAAACATACAGAGTCAAACAAAATACAGTGTCTTGAGGACTGCTACTGAATTTTTTAATTGATAGGTATTCGGTCTGAGCAGTGTATTTTTTTTTACATTCCCTTGACTTCCATTTTTTAGTTGAACAGCCCTGTGAATGACTCTTAAAATTCAAGTGGTTTCTGTGGTGTTTTCAAGAGGCACTTCTGCCGCTTACTTTTTTTTTCAAAGTATGGAAGAATCATGTATTTACAACTGACCCATCTCACATACCAGTTTAGCAAAAACAGTAGCTATCAAGCAGTGGTCATCTCCTGAAGCTAGGCTTTTTATTTAGGTCCCTACAGCTATAAAGATCATATTTAAATGAAAGCTAGTAAGAGATTACCTTCTTTGCATTCCCCTAGGAGACATGACAGTGATGTGCTTCGTTCATTGTAAAGGCTGAAAGAGCACACATAAGTAGCTGCTGAAAAGTCACCACTTTATTAAAGAAAAATATCTCTTCCAACCCAAACCATTCCATGATAATTTCCATGTTGTAATGTTCAACTAGTTTGACCTTTCCTCTATCAGATACAGTTAAGATCAAGTAACAAGTCCGAGATTTCTTGCAGTAGTTGCCTAGACAAAAAGTTAAAAGCCAAAAGACAAGTTAAATAATCACATAAAGAGACTAATACTTCCAGAAGGCCATTCAGCAAAGGCCTTCTTCCAGGCAGGGCCATTCAGCATTTAAAGAATGAAGCTTGACCATAGGTCTTTGTGTTTTGTGTATTCAGCAGGCCTGTCTTGGCACCAGCACTTACCAAGAAAGAACATACCTGAACACATTTCTACTGTCTTTCACAAGCTGCAGAACTGCAGCGCAGCTGTGTGATGTTTCCTAAGCAATGCTTATGCAGCATCTCTTCAGGATCACACACAGCTTTTGTTTACATCTCTGTAAACCCCAGGTAATCCCACATCTGCAGGGCGTTGTATTTGGAAACAGAATCTATTCCACAAGAAGTGGGGCACATCCTACCCTGCAGTTTAACTACATCTAAAAAGGGTGACACTAAAAGCACTAATTCAGCAAAACCGTTGTTAATCTATTTGGAACATCAGTTGAGATTTGGGACTGATAAGACATGAACCTTTTAAGACTGACTGGAGTGAGGAGTATCTTGTTTGAACTCCCCCCAAGTACTGAGTCATTTGTGCACCTGATTTTCCTTGTGAATTAGAAATGACAGGAACTCTTGGGGATGTCTGCTTTCCAATAAAGAGCAGAATACTTTATTGCAAACCTTCTTTGTGTGAATTAATTGCAAATAAGAAAACAATGTGGCGCTTTTTATAGTTGCTGGAGAAGATGAGCACAACTAAGACATGAGCAATTAATAACTTCTAGAATGCATCCTAAACCAACTAAGTTGAACAAGAATAAGCCTGTTTTTTAAACCAGATATGAGATGTGGAAAACCTTCATATTTATAGAAAAAAATGGTCTCCCTACATGACATTATTCTCAGTGAGATTATAAGTATCATTTTATTATCATGAGTTAAAAAAGCTGAATATTTTTGCTTAAAGAGTTACGAAATTTGGCTCTGGTTGAGTGATTATCAGTATGGACATCTGTTTTGAAATGTCACTAGAGCTATACTGGTATGATTAGATTTCGTCTTACAATACGAATATAAAGGAAAATCTATTTCTCCCAGATTTATGAAGTAGCTTCAGAAGATGTCACTTAAATTTTCTTTATTGCTATGTATTTGGTATCGCATATGTAATAATTTGCCTTCTCTGGAACAAATTCATTCTACTGTCATGTTTCACACAAATAAGGAGACATCCCTTGCATTATCATTTCAATGTGATGAAGAAATTTTATTTAATTACCTGAAATGCTCATTTTTATGAGGGGAAAAAGATCAGACCCAGCCCATTTTTCAGGTTTACACTTCTCCAGGTTTTTAACTTCATTTCACACATAGAGGACAGGAAGTCCTCCCAGCAAAGTGTTCAAACCGATATTATCAAACTACGATAAAGACAGATGGAATATTAAAGGAATTGGTTGGATTTGAAAGCATTTTATTATTTTCTGTCATCCCAACTACTGCACTGAAGAATTAACACAATAAAACAGCACCCAGTGTTTGAATTGCAGTTCTGTTACTTGTAGCCCAAAGCATTCCAACCAGTGGTTGAAAAATGCTGTTTGATTTCCCTCTGTGATACAGACATCTCATAGGAAACAGATGCCTGTCACAAAACATTTTTGTCACTGTGACAACACCACCTTCCCGTGCTCCCTTGTTCATTGCTGACTGTGCTCTTGTTTCCCTTCAAGGTCTGGCGCACCTGATGATGGGCGACCAAGGTATGGGCTCTGTTCCTTTTCCACTCTGCTTTCATTGTTTCTTCTTGTTCTGTAGCTGCTTTGAATCCATCACTGCAAACGATGGGCAAATGCTTGAAAGCTGTCTCTGGCTGCAAATAAACACATGATTTTAGTCACATCTTTTTCTTATTTAATTTTTTTGATTTTGGTTTGTTTGCTCCTCAAACTTTTGTTCTTCTGCCTCCTCAACTCCCCCTCTTGCAATATAATAGCTGAAAAGAGGTGAGAGAAATAAGAAGGTTATGAAGAAAATTTATGTATTTATCAGAAAATAAAATCACAGGTGATTCTGTAAGAGATAAATGAAGCACAAGAGCACTCTTCAGATAGCTCCCAAAAGAAGATTCTCAATTTGTCACAATTGCACATATTGAAGAGTCCATTTACATTAATGCATGGCTGATTGGTGATGTGCAGAAAGCACCTGCTCCTGGCTTCTGGAATGCTGAGAGTACAGTTTTGCAAAACTAACAAACTCATTTATTTTTTGTCCTCCTAACCCATTGTCCATGTTACTTTTGTGTCACTCTTATCTAAGCATGGTTATTTCTGTGTTTCTCTGCATGTACATGATTGGAAAAAAAAATAAACTAATACCCTAATATGACACTGATTGCATCTCCATTTGTCTCCAGACACTTACCTTATACTTTGTCTCTTCATGTTCAGATACTACTGCATTTACATATACTCATGACTCTTACTGTTGTTTCTCTCCTTTATTCTCTTTTTGTCTGGAAATGCTTTCTTCATGGAACCATTTCACCAAATCCATAGGTAAAAGTAAAGGTATTACATGATTTTCTTTATTTCTTAATGTCATCAGTATACTTATATGTATGTATAAGTGATGCAAATAAATGTAAATCTTTTTGCACTGATACCATGAGGTAGGTATATTTTTAAAGTAAATATTTCATGGACATCAAGGTAAGCAGAAGTATCCTGAAGTACAGGCTGACCTTTTGTAAAGTTTGTCTTCTGGTTTTGTGAGAGATGTAAAGCTTTGGCAGTGATAAAGGAGGCTACAGTTAGAGAAAGCATTCAGGATGAAATAAAAGCCGCATTTTGAGGTATGCATTTTTCTGTTCTCAAAGAGCTGTAGTCTAAACCACCAGGCACAGAAAAAAGCATGATGTTGTTCAACAGAGACTCTCTGGAGATAATCTATCCAGGGCCAGTCCACGGCTTGATGTAAGTTTGAAATCTGCATAGCACTGACTTCAGCAAGTCTCTGCTATCAGTTGATCACATTTGCCCTGAGATTTTCCTTGTATATTAATCACTTTGATTATATCTCAGACAAGAATTGGACAAAGGAACGAGGATGAATGAACGCCAAAGAGAAGTGTGGGGTTTATTTTTACTCTTCTTTGTTTATTTATGTAAAGAATACAAGCCATGTTTGTTTTCTTTCTCCTGAAGGAAACATGTGCAGTAGGGTCAAGACTCTTCCTGTATAAATAAACACCAGGTTTCGCTACCAGGATACTTGTTCACCGACATAGTGTAAATATATATTTATGATAAGAAGTTTGTCATTAAAATCCATTAAATCTGTGTTACGTGTGATGGATAATATAGTTCTGTTCAACTTAAGCGTTCGTCAGGGTTTGCCTACTCTTGCTATAAATCTGAAGTCCAATCTGCATGGTCATACTTTGCTATCTAGTTAAATTAGAAACAACCTTCCAGGTTCCTTGGTGCCTTGGCTGATTTAGTGTTTCCACACCTAGGAAGTTCATGTGATGCAGATACTAATTGCAAACCTCTGGTGTCTCATTCCTTGTCATATCAAACTGTGCAAAGACTGTGTACCTGGTTATAGGTGGGATACTATTTAAAGGACTGTGTGTGTTCTGGAGCTGTGAGTCTTCTTGCTTAGGAAAAGTTTTAAGCAAGTAGAAATAGTCTACTGATTTCTTTGTTTTATGCAATTGTCTTGTTTGTTGGATGGCTGATCCTTGTTGCATTTTTCTTAGCAGAACCTTGTATGTATGACTTCCTCATTTCTTATTATTACTATCTTACTCCCTACCGGTAGATGTCTTGGGTGGAGTTACCTTAAAATGACATTTTATAGTAACTGAACCTTGTCAGTATAGATAATTTTTATTAATATTAAGGAATTATTTTTCTAGATTATTCTATGCACAGAATCCATGATGCAGTATGTACAACACTGAAGGGGACTTCATGTATAAAAGGATGAAAACAAGTACTATGAGTAGATATATATGATTAGTAGTTAATCCGGAAAGCAGATTTTAGCAAAACAGGAACCTTGCAAGTATTATGCAATAGTTAGACACTTATATTTTTATTTTAAAAGGTGTATTAGTAACACTCACCAAAAATCGACCCTGCATATATTAGCTACACTTAGTGTTTAATGATGTGCCATGTGACATAATTTAAACACCAGCACCAGTCATCAAATCATTTGACTACATTTTTCTTTTCACATTTTTCTTTTTTAACAGCATTATGTAGTTTACATGGCAATTTACTATGTTTTGATAATCACAATACTTCTGCGAATATAATGATGTGTATTTCTTCAAATGCATGGAAAGGGTTTATATGTATACAAACTCCAGTTGCTTGTAACAGAAAATATCCCTTGATATTGTACCATATCCTCAAACAGGGGAAAATGGCTTCATTTTATTGACTATCCTGAAACTATACTTAATACTGGCTATTGAAACATTTGACCTTGAAACACTTATGATTAACACCTATTTGTAACATATGACAGCATAACAAAATAGGAGGGTGATGGAAAGGAATGAAGGGGCAAAAGAGGAGCTCAGCACTGAATTCATATGCACCTATTTCAGTCTTTCATTATAAGTTCAATTCCTTTACAGGTACATAGGGTGAGTTACAAAGGGGGTTGCAAAATTCTGAGTGATTATATCATGAATCAATCTTATTTTGAAAATTTAAGCAATGAAACTTTACTATGAAAGAAGAAAGAAACTTTACTATGTAGTTTGCCCTGAAGTGTATAAATGGCTGAAGCATCACTATCTTCTTTAATTGTGTAGGTATTCTTTGGTAATGGAAAAGTTAAAAAAAAACAACAATGTACATTCAGAATTAGGACAGGATGCTGACAGGACAGGGACCTGGTGTTTGTTGTCAGATGAAAGAGGGATGAGGCAGCCTTTCCAAGTGGGCAAGCAATACAAAATGTAGTGTGATCTCCCTGTATGGACATGCTATTTGCCATTTAGTTGTAAGTGTAAATTGGGATACTCTGGATCATTTCCAAAAAAAGTTTTTTATTGAAGCTTTATCAATATTAACAAAGCTGTCACTGTCCCTTAGAGAAAGGCAGAAGCAAAGCCTAAGACATCTGTCAGTACTCAAGGTCATATAATTTCATCTGTGTACAAAACCAGGTGACGTAAAGGAGGATATATAACATAAAGAGCCTATTAGAAGCTTGTCTCATAATTTCAGAGCTCTACAAAACTTGTTTTCTGATCCATTACACTCTGTAGATGCTAAGCCTAATTCTAGGAACAGCCACAAGCTTTTAGTTGTACTGGCACTTGTTTATTTTCTGATGAGCATCATATATATTCAGAAATACTTAGGAATTCCCTTCCCCTCTTCCCTGGAAATCGCGTACCTCTATATACCTTTAGCTGTGGAGCTGTCGCAGCTGTGATGGTGAAAAGACAAGGTAAGATTTGTAAATGGGGTTCATGTTATTATTAGACCACTTGAATATGCTACTCAGAGCAGTTGTTTGAATTTGAAGCAAACCTTGAAGTCTGCTGTGTGTAACAGACATGGAAGAGGATTTGTTTGCTCAAAATAAATCTGTGCCCAAAGAAATTCTGTCTGCATTCTCCAACTATTATGGGTGGTCTAATAAAACTGCTGTTTTCACATACAGGCCTTTCCTCACCGACAGTTACTACCTCTTGGATTTCCTATAGGGAATTATTTTGTGATGAATAGTAATGCAGCTAAGATTACATGACAACTAATGTAAAAGACTTTGTTTCTTTATATAAAAAAAACCTCTTCTCTTTTTTGTTTTCTTTTGGTGAGCAACAAAAAGGATTTATAATTCAGTTACTTTAACATAAAGTGTTGCTTTTATAAAGTATTGCTTCCTTTTTATATTGCAGTTCTTGTAAGCTTATACATATTTTTACCTATAGTTTATTTCTATGTAAATAGCCTACTTTTGACTTTATATATTACTCATTCTATACCTAAACACTGTGTTCATTCTCCTATTACTTTAGATAGTGTGTGCAGCTTTAAAGCATACATGAGTCACTCAGGCCCATAACAAACCATTAAATGTATCTAGCTGAGCAATAAGTGTTTCTACCAAAATATTGATAGTATAACTGCAATTACTGGTTTAGATTGCAGACTTTTGATGTGCTGAGATTTGGTATAGCATGTATAAATGCTGAAGAAAGACTTTAGAACATCAGTTTATATACGTGTCATCTTTCTTGCCCAAAGAGGGCAAGTTTTGTGTTGTACAAGCTGTTGTATGATATCTGTAAAACAAAAGTGATACTATTTATTTGTTAATTATCAATCACACATTTCAGTTGACAAACAGCAGAAATAAGGCACTGAAAAATACAAGCAATTTAAATAAATCTTTAAACAATCATGGGCATTAAAATGGTATGTTACGGCTAAGTAATTATGTAGTGCTTGTGTTTTGCATCAGAAAAACCACCTTACGCCGCTAACCTCCTGTACCATCAAATTATGTGGAATTCAGTCATTAATCTCAACATGACCACAAGTTCATCTTCTTGTAATGACTTTCATTTTTGCTCTGTTTTCAAAGAACTGAAGTAGTTTGGGCCTCTTCCACTCTCTGATCTTCCCAGGATTGTTGAAAAGCCTTATCCTCATCTGCTTTTCTGCGTGCTGCTTAAAAGTGCGTCCTCCAGCCATCCTCCACCTGAGCCACCAGTAGTCCAGAAGGCGTGTAAATGGTTTGGTACAGCCCTGAGCTCTAGCATAGCTTCTTATTTTTGGCTGGGTGCCCTACTGACATGGATTCAATTATATGCCTTCTCATACGCAGCTGGCTTTTGCCTGGGAAGTGCAGAATATGGGCAGAGGGCTTTCTTGACTCTTTGGTCTTGTTCAAGTAGTTATATATCCTAGGTGACAGCAGCTTATTTGAAAGACTCACTGGTAGAATTGAACTGGGTTTATTTAGCAGTTTTAAAGAGGATGGGGTTGCCAAGCTCACGTAGTTGAAATTATTTCTAAGTGACGTTGCAGTAGAAGGATGGATAACATGCATTTCCCTGCTCAGTCTCCTAGTTGCTCCTACTGCTAAAAAAGAACAAATCAACAATGTTTAAAATTTATTCTCCATTTAATAGATCCAAACCATTCCAACAGTCTTGTATAATTTAAAAATCACCAGCACAAGAATTTAAAAAACATTCCATCTAAAATTTACCTGATTTTTTTTTTAAATGAGAACTACCTTTTCAAAGAAATCAAGGAACATTAAATATAAAGCTCTTCAAAGTGCTCCAGAGAGCAGTAACTACACATTGTATCTGTTCTATAGTGACTTTTTTTTTAAGAGCCTCATACATGTAGTTAAATAGCAGCTGATATTCACAAAAAGTACTGCAGTTAAGTTCTTGTGTGTAAATGATGCACCTATGCCTACACATGAAAGTTCCAATAAATACTTATCCTATCTTTATATTTTTATGGTTAATCTGTTCACATTTTTTTTTCAATAACGTAACAAACTATACATACAATGTTTTAATCAGAAAGGTGGTATCTGTATGTATTTTCAAATTGTGGTGCTTTGAAGCAAATAATTTACTTACAGTGGGTGATACCTAGCCAGCCTAGAATATGGCGCTTAGAGCTGCAGCTTCATCTTTATGTTGAAATGTGATCAATTATGTTCCCTAAGGAGAAAAATGCAGCAGAACATGACTGTTGAAGATGTTTTCTGTCTGAACTACATGGCTCAGAAGAAATGCATCAACATCAGGAACAGAAATACAGATTCTATCTATCTTGAGACGCCAGTTCCCAAAACTGTATCAGAGAGAGCTGATTCATGATCAGCAGTATGAAAAGAAGTTATAAGAACCTGCTCTAAATATCAAGAAAACTGTATGTAGAAAGGGTAACATGTTATTTAAAAAATGTTATTTTTCTGACACGTCACCAAGTGATAATGCCCAAGCCATGCCATAGGTTCTAGCACCTTTCCACCACCAAAATAAAACATTTACCATATTCTGAATAATTCCAATGTCATTCAAAACGTTCATGCATCATATATATTCATATGTATATATGTCATAGGTCTCCTGTGGATTCAGAGGAATGAAAATAAATGTGGAAAATATTTTGGCTTCCTTGACACTGGGCTCCACTTCTGAGCATAGATTTCTCCAGAAGATGGGTATGCTGACAGAAAACCTTTCAGTAGTATATTAAAGCTCTTTCAAGATGAAAGATATATATTTCACATCAAAAAGTAGGTGGGGATTTATTGAGGATGGCAAACAGTAAAGCTGTCACTCTGAAGAGGTAAAAATAAATTTGAGCAGGTAAGCAATGAAGAAACAGAAAACCTAGGCATTACTTTCTTAAAGAAAACATTTGTTTTTACTTCTATATAAATATACATAGCAAATGAGAGTTAAAAGCTGCAGCAGTCTATCTGTTCACACAATGAAATTCCATGAGAGTTTTAAGACAAATTTCATAAGCATTTCCAATGAAACTGAGATTTCAGAGGGATGTATTCTTTGGATATCCTGTAAAATGTCCTGGAACATTCTCTTTTACACTTGCTTTTAATATCTGATGTCATTACTGAGCCAAATACATCATTAGAGTGAAAATAAGGCTTACAGCTTCACTCCAGGGTTGTACTACATCTAAGATTTCCCTAGGATAAAAATCAGTTCTTGAAATCTACAAAAGCAGCTAAACAAATCAGCCCATCAGACTCTTTAATTACTCTCATTTCAGTGAAAACCAGAAGTATTTGGAGATTACTGTACATACCACTTAGAAGTCTCAACTGACTTTAACAAATTGCAGTTGGAATTCCATCAGTGAAGCATAGAGAAATCGGAGCCCTAAGGAGAAGTATTTTCAAACATCCCTAAGATTTGTCTACATGCAAGCTTGCTAAATTCAAGAGTAAACTTTATCACCATTTCTAAAGAAACTAAATTAAATGGGAATTAATAACTCTTAAGGAAACCACCCTAAAATTGTACTGATATAACTGAAAATGTGCACTATGCTCTCTAAATACATATCACCAAGAATGATTCCCTGCAAAAGAACTGAGAAATGTATTCAAATAGCCTGGTTGATTCCTGTTGTAGGAGTAAGAAGGCTGCACACAAGATTTTTCATCTACTCTGTAATTTTCTGTGGCTTTAATAATATGCCAAGCTACTTAGAAACAAGAAAACTTTGGATTATCTTGTCTCCTTTAAAATCTTCTAATTAAACAATATAATTGCACTGATGCCAGTAATATGTCACTTTCCTGATATGGCAAGCCTTCTAAAACCTTGTCATTCTTAATTGCTTCAAGGTAGTTTTCTGTTGTCACCTCGGGGTCCACCCAGAGCAATTATCAGTAGAACGGTGAAACTGTGTAATGAACTGGGAAATTCAGGAGCACAACGGAGAAAACTTTCATAGGAACTAAACAGTAGACTGTGGACTTTGCTGTGAAATTCCGCCTTCCATTCCTTTAATGGTTTTCATAGTCATCAACCTGTTTTCTTTTTTTCTAGACATGGGAGAAAAAGCAAGCATTTTTACTGAATTAATTTCCTCTAGTGAAAGAAGTTATTTTTTCCCAACTTGTATCAGCTATATTTGGGGATTTTTCTGTTGGTACCCACTTACACTAATTTTCTGATCATCACAGCATTTAATTTAAAGGATGTTTTCTTAACTTGCTAAATGTGAGTTAAAGAGTCTGGTACATCTTGTTGCCTGCTTAAAGTAGACATTTGTTCCTTAAAGAAGGGAAACATCTGGAGCAATTCACTGGCACCGTCTCTAAAGCTGTATAGAAGCAACCTCGGATAACGAGGCTATCAGAGGAACTGGTAGAACACACCTGGCACTGTTGGCATCACAGCATTGACTTGAGTAGCCTCTTTATATTGGGGGTGTGAGGAAATAAAAGTGGCTGGGTCTAATCCCTTTTATCTGTCTTTGCATATTCTTCAGACAGAGGGGAGTCTGCTTGGAAAGCAAAATTCAGCAGTGAGTATGAGTCCGTAAATTTTTCACTGAAGTTGCCCTTAGTTCTGTTCTGCAGACATTGCATGCCATGAGCCATTGTTCCATTTTCAGGAGTACCCACCCAAAGGAAAGGAGGCTAGGTATCATCCTATGACCATTAATATTCTGCTTCTGAAGCATAACTGAAAACCCTGAGGGATTGATTCCTGATGCCAGCTACATTGGTAATTATGTGACCCCACTCGTACCCAACAATAATATCTCTCTCTAGGATTAAAAATTAGAAATCTTTTACCTGATTTCCCACTTCATTGAAGCTGAATATCTTTATTAGGAAGAGATTGGGTTATGTCAAAAAGGTGCCAGATAAGTGCTTCCATCTCAGAAAAGGGGCATTGCAGACATTTTGCTGATAGTACAAGCTCGTCCTTTGATTTTCTCAGTTAATGGCTCTGCTTAACAATCTGGTGTTACAAGGTCCTATGCTTAGTATTTGCACAACTCCACAAGAAATCTCCCCCCCAAAATAAAGCCAAGCTCAGGTACAGGCAATTCACCTTTTAAGCTGTGGTTGCATGCACATGAGATTCTTAAAGTTACGATTTTACTATTGAACCTGTGCAAAACACAGCATAAATCAGTTTTGGAGACAGATGCCTCTTGGACAATGCACTATGAATGCATGTGTATTTAAATGGATATTTGATATTTTGTGTTAAACTGCAACTCGTGACTACTTGTATAGTTTTCAATTTGAGAAGTTATTTGGGCCTACTACTATTGCAGTGTAACATTGGGATATGTTTATAGCATCATGGAGATGAAGTGAGAGTTCAAAAAATTCTGATTTTAATTTAATGTTCATATACCTGAACCCCTCCCAGGTCGTTGTGGTGCAAGTACTGAACTGGTGCTCTTATTTCACCTGAATACTTGTGCAGACTATACATTTTGCAGGTATACCTCAAGGTGCTTCCAGTATTATGAACCTTCAAACACATGTAAATGCAGCTGAGTCTCTATCAGTCGTGAACTGATGCTTTTTTGGTGTCCTTAGCAGACTTTTCAGCCCTATAGTCCTCTGCCATAAATTACTCAGATAAGGATACTGACCATGATTGTAAGTGTGTTGTAAGGTTTGGAAGAAAATTCAGACTTCAGAAAAGAATCATAGAAAAGTATCTAAGTGCAAGGTTGGAGCAACAAAGGTGAACTTGAAATTGAGTAATTTTATATGATTCTTGTGCAACATACTTACCTATATAAAACTGTTATGTTCATATATATCCATACCTCCAATATTAGAGGAAAATGTCTATGGTTAATCTATATTCTGAACATTACATAAAGCTACCTGAGGCCCACTGTTAGTCTACTGCTACATACCTCCCCAGAGCAAAAAAAGGAGCTGCTTAGACTACCGTGAAGGGGAAATATTCCTGTATTTCTGTTGAAAATATGGAGAAGTATTGAACATGTAGATTAAAACATAGTAAGTCATTCACAATTCTGAGGGGCAAATTCCTCAACAGTTTTAATAGCATATGCACATTTAACACACATACATGTATTGAGGACATAGGCACATAGATGGATAAATAAAAATGCCCTGAAACCATTCAGTTTTGCTATACTTCATGAGTTTAACTCTCAGAAATGCTTCAATTTCTAGTTTTTGATAATGATAAATATATAAAAATAACTGCCATGTCTGCATCCATAAATCACTATTATGTGTCATTTATTCTCTCTTCCAGAAAAACACTTGTATTTGATATTTATTCATTGTTCTAAGATAGAGGAGATAAGATAGTGCCTTGCATTGTCCCTGAAATGGATAGTCTTGTTAAAGAAACAGGGTTTTGAAAGTGCTGCTTTATTGAGCTGTTATAAAAGTAATACAAAAGTGTCATTAGTATTTTCACTTTCAGAACACCTAGAAGATCTGTATATCAGCCCCATAGCTTTTAATAAGTACATATAACTTAGAAATGTACATATATCTAGGTCATGCTAATTACCCACCTTGGGAGGCAAGAATGTGCATATACTTCTTTACCTAGTTGCGTACTCTTGAGACCCAAGTCAGAAGAGCAGGATTCAGAAAGTCTAAAAATAAATTTCCTAGGGTTTTAGCCGTTAAACTGCTTAAAAAGGAGATCTCTCATGTGCTGGCTGAGAGCCTGTAATTTGTATTATGCAGGAAATTAGACTAGATAATCAAAAACAACCTTTCTGGCCGTGAAGCCTATGAATCACATGTAATAGAGAAATTACTGTGGTAACATGTAAGAAAGTTGTCAGACTATAAAACCAGCCACCTTGGTTTTATTTTAGTTGGGATAATTTTATTGTGTTTCTTATGTAGATGGAATTACGCATCCTTAAGTCCCCCAAAACACCAAGTGAAGCCCTGACGCTCTTTATGGACTAACTGGAAAGACACATTCAAAGCATTCCCTAAAGTCAGAATTTAACATGAAAACTCAAAGAGCTTTGTGGAAAAGCCTCAGGCATGTATGGAAGCAGGAATCAAAAGGAGATTAGTCTTTCACAAAGTTCAACATTTTGCTGTGATCACTTGTTTTGAATACTTTACATTGAGTACTACAGTTAATCTCATTTTCAGGAATGTTACGCCGTTCAGTATTTTTATTTTATACACACTTTAATAACATATTTACAACAGGGCATGGGGGTCTTCCATTTATACAGTAACAAATGAGGTTACTGTGCTATACAGAGATTGCGACACCAGATGAACCTGGGCAAACCATTTCTGTGAATTATTCGTGCAACAAAACTGGAGCTGTTCATTTTTGCTTTTTGATACAGGGAAAAAGGCTTATACAAAGCTGACAAATACAATGAGGAACAGAAATTGTGATCTGATCCAGAAAATTTTATAAACCAGAGGCTAAAGCAGTCCCATAAGAGTGCTCTGAATTAGGCAGAAGGAAGATTCATGTTTCTAAAACCCAGAGTTTTAATTTAAAGATCGAAGTCAGTGTTCTAATATTTAGTTTCTCTTTGAACCTCACCATCCAAATATGTATTCACTGTGAGTTAAGTAGTCTTCTTGAGTTGCAATAAGCACACACAAAAGGAGAGGATAGAATCATAGGCTACTTCAGTGAAGGACTTATTATTCTACATCAGAATTATCTTTATTCATGAAGACTTCAAATACTTTCTTAATCTGCAGTTTTACTGTAGCCAGGAAAAGATCTTGTTATTTGCTAAAATTCAAGAAGACAAATGAGAGTTTTTATTTTCTGCCTGAACAAATGAAAAAATCATGGAGCATTTAACTCAATGCTGTAGAATATTCATACATATACTATATATTTCAATACAGAATACTTGTAGTATAAAATAATTCCAAACTTCTGCCTGATAATACACGCTATCAGAGAGCGGAAGGAAAGCCAGTTATTGAGGTACATCTTGTATGCATCATTACTGATACTCAGTTTCACACCTTGTAGACCAACAGACATTGGGTTATTAGCATCCAGTTATTGATTGATAATCTATCAATAGAACGTGTGAAATACATATACAAAGAGCTGAATATGTACCACTGGGGAGAATACAAAACCGTATTCACTTGGGTGGGGAAAAAAGTCTTTGCTAATTATTCACTATATAATATGGAAGTATGTATGTGGGTGTGTAGTAAAGAGGAGGCCTCTCTTTCACCACATCTATCTTCATTTTCTAATCTGCCTTTGCATCCTTAACAAAACTGCAGCTTATACTTACAGTCTGTGGGAAAATGCCATAGGGAAGTGGGAACCTCGATATTCAGTCTGCTCACATAAGGAAAAACTGAATGCTATTTTTCTCTGTCTTTGGACTGTGTTCAAACTGTACTGGTGCTGCACAGAGGAACAGGATTCAAATACAAACCCACCGTTCCTCCTGTGCCACTGTACAGTGAGCGTGGAGACTTCAGAAGCTCTGCAAGCAGCTTCCTGCTTGTGCTCAGTGTCATCCCTCAGAACTGGCAGCGTCTGATATTTTCAGATAATTAATTTAGTAGAAGTATTTGAGAATAGGGCATAGTGAAATGTCACTACAAGGATGCTGTCATAGTTTTGAAGGCTGAAACAGAATAATTGACAGGGAAGAATAAGCAAAAGAAAACAACAACAAAAGTACAACAGCAAAAAACCAACCCCAAACCCTCCAGTGGTTATAATTAGATCTTTTTGTATAATTCACATTGGATTATAATATTCACCTTCCCATAAATAAGTACAGGGGAAGAAAAAACCCACACAATTTCTTTTCCTTTATATTTGCAAAACATTTTATAGTTATTTTCTCTTGTGTTGCCTCTGTTTTCTAAGAGTCTTTGTTCAGCAGGAGAACTGATGAAGTCCTGATGTATTCATGGTTGCAAAATGTCTGTCATTATGCTGAAGGACAGAAGAAAACCTAATTGGCAGTTAAAGCAAGAACTTTCTATACCTTAAAGTATGGGTTTCAGTGACGATTTTGCCCTTAGTGCATCTGCTGACAGTTTCAGCAGATGTTTGAGTATCAGTGAAGTGCAGTCTTGACTGTTGACATGCCCAGGCATGTTATTTGTGCTGAAAAAACAGCTTTCCAGTAATCCAGAATTGCTATATCTTTGATTCAAAAGCTAGATTAATTTATTTTTAGGAGCTCTGCATGGAGCCCCTCTGATTGCTTCAGTGTTTGAGCTTTTTTAGGTTTTTCTTTTCAGTAAGTAGTCACTAAGAATAAAACCAAGCAGAAAGTAGTGCCAATCAGGATGGTTTGGGAAAAGGAATTTGTCAGTAGTAATACAGCGCAAGAAGGGAAAAAGAGGAAACTTTGAACATAGTTGCTGGGTAAATTTCATGGTATCCTGTTAAGTAAATTAGTATTATTTTTTTCCCTGATTTCCGTTTTCTTTGGAATCTATGCAAGTTATGTTTGGTCTCTTTTTCCTTCTTCCTTGTTTTGTGTGGTTTTGGTTTTGGGGGTGTATTTAACTTAAATAAGTAATGAACAAGGTTTCTGTGGTCTAAGAACAAAGCCACTGCCTGTGTGGAGACTGATGAAGTATTAATTAGAGGTGCACTTAATTATTGTGCCCTGAAGGTGTTGAGTTTTCCACTGATCAAGGCAGTAGTGTGAATATGGACTGGGAGAAAAGGACTTTCTTGTGCTAAGTAGAAACCTCAGAGAGTATGAAGAGGGTGAGTAAACCTGACTGGAACATCAGGGAAACTTTAAACATCTCTTGTCCCCCCTGTTTCCTGAAGGACAGTGTTTTTCCTTACAGTGTGGAGATTTATCCTTCTTTTGTGAAGCTCTTTGCTAATTAAATACCTGTAGCACCTGTGAAGTGCTTTCAGAGTGGGTAGATGGTGACTTTCAGCACAAGGTGGTAAGAGCAGCCTGTTGTGGGTTACCATGTTCAAAACTGAAAAGCTAAGCCATTAAGTGGAAAACTACATGGGCAAACTTCAGTAGCCTGACGTTTATGTCTGTTTCTAGACAGATTTGAAAACTACCTGTATCTGTGAAGTCTCAAGGAAGCCAGGAAGGCTCCGCAGAGCTATAGAAATACAGGCATAAAAGATTTTATTATTCCATTCTTTTTTTCTACTGTCTGTGTCTCCCTGCTGCTAGGAAAAAGGTAACTGCTCCAGAAGTTTTTAAACACCTTAGCTATTTCCTGCAAAGCATTTTCTTCTAGGACTAACTGTTCTATTATTTCATAGGCCCAAATAAGCCTGTAATAAAACCAACCACATGCTCACTTTCTTATTTATACAGCAAAGGTCAGGAAGGGGATGAGAATTTCAGAGGAATGGGAAGTAGAAAGAGCTGTCGTTGTGGGGAGTGGACCACAATGTAGAAGTGCAAAACCCAGACTTGGCTATTTTGTGGCATCACAAGGTCCCTGCTTGTCGTGAGAGCATAGAGAAAATTACCTGAGAGACCTGCAAGATGTGCCTTATGGAAGCTACCTAGATCTTCATTTAATCTTTCAAAAGGTGAACCTTGCTTGTGCATTTCTGTCACTTCTGATGTGTGATCAGAGTTCAATAATGCTGTATTTTTGTCAAAGACATTTCAAATCTGACGCTTTCATATCTTCAATTTTCATAATTGATTTGATAACAAAATTACTTCTGTTAAGTTCATGACTATTTTTTGGAGACAAAAATGCTTCCTTCAACCATCCTCCTCCCCTCATTACTGTATTTAGCTTGGTAATATTAAATATTTAGGCTATAGGCTTGACTTTACTATCATCTGTACATCAGCTAAGTATCTTTTCAAATACAGTGAATTACATTGAGCTATGTGTACTTCAGCATACAGGCTTTCAGGCTAGTTGAGAAGAAGGGATGTTGTGAAGTAGATCTACATCAAGAGAGGAAGGCTAATGAAGGAAAAAACCTGAGACCCCCGCTAGGTCTTAAGCAGAGGTCTGTGATATTTTGCCTAACCAGATGAGGTTAATAGGCAAAACTAAGTAGCAGATTGCTGTCATATAATACAGGGGTTGATAGTGGTGGCAAAAGAAGTAAGAAATAAACATAAGAAGGCATAAACCCCCGAGAATTTACTATGTTTGCCTCAAAAATGAGCAAGCTGAAACAGTCAAAACCAGTTTTACCTCATCCCATTACACCACAGAATGAAGAAGAAAGGAAACAGGCAGTGTTATTATAAAATATTGTGTTCGAATATAATGCCCAAACATTTATATTCCCCCTAAAGAAAGATACAGATTTTTTTAATCTAATCATAGAAAAACCAAAAGAAACCCAAAACAAGATAAAAAAAAACCTCAATATTTTTAAGTCCAAAATTTGTATGATGAAATGGCATTACATACATTACATATACACAAATGTTACGTTCATGCATTAAAATGTCAATGTGAAATGGAAGTAGCACCATTTCAGAACTACTTCTTGTATAAATCCAGGAGCAATATCTATATAAAGTGACTAGAGCACAGTGCAGCATGCTGAATGTGTTTAAAATTTATCAGCAAACTCCATTTTGTTACCAAGCAGGAGAACCTTTATCCAATTCATTATTGACATCTCCAAGAATCCTTTCTATGGTTTTGTGCAAATAGCTTGTCAGCCTTTTGGCAAACAGGGGTGATTTTCAGTAGCATTTTTCAGATTCTTCAAATTGAATTATACATCCAGAGGCAGTCAATCTTTCTTACCACTAATTTTATAAAGTTAAAAATCCCCAAACAATACACAAATCTTTCCCGTGGAAAGCAGACTCTAAAGAGGGGTCCTAAGCAATGCAACACTAACAGGTATTTAACTGAAGTGCTAGAGAGATCTGCCAACCAGAATTAACAACCCTTGGCTTAGCATACAGGATTATTCTACAGGACATGGAAAAATACTAAGTGCATTTGGGTAACTGGGGGAATTTTAGTACTTGAAACTCCTGTAATTGTGAAGAAGTGGATGAGAAAAGAATGGGAGTTTTAAACTGTGGCTGTGACAATCGATGTTCATTTGCAGACCTCTCAGTTTTGGCATTGAACATGACAGTGAAGGCACATCTGTGGCCAGAGACAGCCCTGTGTGTGTTTGGGCAACTTCACATTTTGTTTGTACTCTTTGAATTCAAATCTGTTAATACATTTTATTTCAAAGTAGCTTTAAAAAAATGTGTCTGCAATTTTAATGGCAGTGATAGACTGTTAACCTCATTTTAGTGACTCATTAACATGTGAGATCTATTACCATGTGATTAGTATATCAGCACTGGGCAAGGTCTTTATTAAGCCTTTTGATCTCTCTTTTCTTGCCTATCGTGAGTCTGGAAAGAAGACCTAATCAGAGAAAGATTACAGGAATATGTGAAATCTTTACATCGTAGCTAACACTAAAGCTGGAATAGGGCTGGGCTGTAGCAGGTAGTCTGACTTAAATGCACAGAGCAGAATCGCTACCATGCAACAGGTTAATCCTGCACAGCTAGCAGAATCATCAGAGGGATGGTAAAACCTCGCATACACAAATCTTTTATTGCTGCTGACTGAAGCATACTCAGGAAAGATTAAAGGTTTTGATCCGCCTCAAATATGTGGGCTGTAAAATCACTTCCCATATAGTACTCAAGTTCAGGACTCATCTGCTGTTACGAAAGTCAATAAAAGTGTGACAATTGCGATGTGCTGAATGAGGTGCTATGCAATGCATTTAGTTTGGCATATCATATTGTAAAGAAAAGTTCGAGGTTCTCTTTTAGCTATCAGATATAGCATTCTGCAAATGGAAAAAGGTGAGTTTCTGAAATTACAGATCAACTTGCTGTGATTTAATACTTCCCTTAAGAGAACACATATTATCATAGAAGGTTGGATTTGGGAAAAAAAAACACCTTACAAATCCATTGAGGGTTTGCATAGGAATTACATTATCAAATGTCAGCAAATAACTTTGTATGGCAGACCCATTTTTTATTATCAAAGTGTTTTTGTCATTATCCAGTTTTTAGTTGCCTTAAAGAACACGTGTAGCTGAGAGCTGATGGTCAATAGGTTGTCATTTTTTCACTGAATTTTATATATTGAAATAAGAACAGAGATGACAAAGACAGTGTTGTTTTCATAATTTTACCTCCTTTGAATCTCCTGTTGAAGTTCTACTATCCCATGTTTTCTTTGGAGTGAAGGAACAAAACAACTGATGCCTTATGCACAATTTCAACCTCCAAGCATGATGCAGAATGGATTTTGGCAGGTTTTATATTAAGTGTTTTATTAAAACTGGAGCCAAATTTTCCTATAGCTACTGCTTCTCTCTGCAGTTGCTAACAGTGCTGACTCTAAGACGAGGAAGGCAGGGGTAGAAGTGTAGGCAAATATGTCAGTCATCATCAGAGAGACCACTAATTTCAAAAGGCACCTTCTACTAAGCAGAAGTCCTCAATAGACAGAAGCTGCTGAAGAGCAGCACTATTGCTGCCTCTGTGGTGAATCCCAGTTTTGGTAGAACTGCTGCTGGGGCACAGATATGTGAAACCCAGTATGTGTATACAGTGAGAAAATGTTTTATAGGCTCTTGGGAATAACAAGTAATTGCTTTAAGGGAGGAGAGAGGGGAGGACTGTGGTATTAATTTATTGTAAAGATGTCAGATAAAACTGTATAAAAGCCAATCTTCTGCCATGAAACCAGGTATTATGTCAGCTACTAATTTGCTTATGTGGTAAATGGCGAGTGCTGCTCTTATCATTGAATTACTTATAGAAAAATGGAAAAAAACTCCTGCCTGTTCCACTTCATCCAGCCCACAGACATTATTGACAGGCTGATATGGTAGAAATTTGTTTTGTGTTCAAAGTGATAGTAATGAAAAGGGTCATCAATATAGCTAATATTGCTATTGATTTAATATTAGGGGTTTTTTTACTTGCAGTATTGCTTTGTCATAATTTTTCTCTAGTGTACTGTGCATTCTCTGTTCTCCGCTGTTAAGAAATGAAAATATACTTCCCTCAATCTATGCCTTGATATAGCTAATAGCTGCTGAAGTAATGTTTTTAACTTTGGGATTTGACGTAAGACCTTCATACTTTGGGCTATGGCAGGTTCTTTTTCAGCTGCAGGATGATCTAGAAAAGTGTAGGGGTTTTAAATGTTTATAATAAATTGATGTATTATCATTTGGGTGATGAAGCAGTAGTTTGAATAGTACAAAACTCAGTCACTAATTTTATGTTTATATAAATTTCTTTCTGAGACTTTATGTTGAATGTATAGATTTAACATCAGATTACTCAGGTACCTCTTAAAATATATTGACTTTTTTTTCTCTGAGCTTTATGGAGTAGCCTTATTTCTACTTTGGATCAATAATCTGGCTGTGATCTTGTTCATTAGTTAAACTCTGTAAGGACAATGTCCTAACCTCACTGAAATACATGTCAAAACTCTTATTGATTAAAGTGAGGCGAGCAGTGCAGCCTTATAAATTTTTTTAGATTTAAAGACATTCATCTTACAGAACTTTTAAAGAATAATTATAAATTACCTCTTTATTTTTTCATATATGGAATATAAATAGGAAGAAAATTGTCATTTAAAATTCATGGTATTTGCAAAAGCACATACTACCCTAGTCACCAAAATAGAATAGGTCCTAAATTTATGGCAGAGAATAAATTAGATGATATTATGGAGTTATCAAGTTCAGCAAGTATTATAAATCATCTCTTAATCAACGATACTAAGCTGTTAGTGTTAATTACTGTATTCAAATTAGAATGCCAATGAAGATACAATACTGTATTATTTAAAATAGAGTTTTAATATGGGCAATGCTGAGACGAAATTGCTTTCAGAGCCGGGAATATGTTGCTCTTAAGATAAAATTGTGCAGAATCATCTGGCTATTGATTCTGGCTATTTATCCTGCTCTTCCTGAAAAAAGTTGTAGTGAATCAAACATAGCTCTGTTGAACGATGCAAGGAAAAGCAGAGATGTGCTAAGCAGGTTTTCAATATCATTCAAGTTTTCACTGCTGTAGACTATAAAGCTTTAACTATTACTCTTCATCTGAATAGCTTGCATGTTTGTTTTTTAAGAGATGTGGTTTTTAAAAGAAGAAATACATGATTTAAATGTTTGAGTAGCTTGATCTTTGGGTATAGGAATAATAAAATGTGGTTTACGTCTTGCAACCCAAAGCCAAGCTTCTATATTTAACATTCCCATCCTCCCTATTCAGATTTGCTCTGGGACAGAAGCAGCAACTCTTGAGTAACGTGTACATTTTGGTTATCAAATTTAGAGCTGCTTCAAAATGAAATCTAGTAGTGGCATTATGCGTGCCAGATTAGCAGTAATAAGGCTTTCTTGGTGTTATCTTTTGAGAGATTGGAAGGCTGTGGATGTCTTTTACAGACTTTTTATACTGCTCTTTTCTACATTGTGTGAAGATTTTTTTTCATTGCTCATGATCACTTTGAAGGATGAGTTCTTAGATGCACAGTTATAAAACTCAGTGTTCATGTGAGGAACTGGAGAGCAAGAAAAGGGTGAAAGAGCCAACAGGTGTATCTTATGAAACCTTATATTGTTTCATAAATTCTACTAGGAGCTAGGGTCTAGGATTGTCCAGAGAAGCTGTAGTCTGGCAGTGTTCAAGGCCGGGTTGGACAGGCCTTGGAGCAACCTGGTGTAGTGGAAAGTGTCCCTGCCCATGGCAGGGGGTTGGAACTGGATGAGCTTTCAAGTCCCTTCCAACCCAAACGTGTCTAAGATGCTATCTAATTCAGCCCCTGTCAAATTTAGGGCCAGCCACCTCAGATTTGCCCATGGAAAATTACGTAACTTTGAATGTTCCATTACTGCATGAAAGGATTAATGGGAACCCATGCTTCTGGAGTGAGGCCCTTCTTTGTGGCAGTGTAATGTGAAGTGGTGCCAGAGACCCTGTTTGCCAACTTTGTGCAGTGCAAGGCTTTTCTGCTGGTGGAAGTCCCGGAAATCTGACTAAACCTGTCTTAATAGTCCTTTTTCTGTCATCAGAGTCCTGTGAAAGGGTGTAGAAAAGCTGGAAAACCGCTTATGAAACTTGACATAGCATTTCTCCTCTTTTTTTCCCCTTCCCTAATAAAGTCACTTGGAATTTTCTAAGTGTTTAGGTGAGAAGATGGGTGCTCAGGTAATCCTGAATTCCTTTCTGTCCTTATTAAGACTATATTCTGTATTTATTTAAAAAATGAATCCGGCCTTTCCTAGTCTAATTATTCTCAAAATCTTAGTTCTATTTGAACAGGCTGTTTCTGCAGAATGTCGAGAGTATTGCTGGTATACAAAGACCTTTCCTTAAGAGGCATGTCTGTTAGTCACACTAACCTGCAAACCAAACCTTTGAAACCAAGCTGCATCAGGATGCATATTTCTATTACTGACTCCATACCTGAGTTCAAATGCTTATACCCTATTATGGGAGGGAAAAAAAATGTTCTTTTTATGGTACAATTTCATGAGAAGAAAGTTACTTGCAGGTTTTCTTTACATTCCCCAAGGCAGTATTGTGCATGTTCTTACATCCTAAAGGTCATTTAAAATATCTTTTTCTAGATTTATACAAGTTGTGTAGAAATAAGAAAAAATGCATTAGGAAAAATCAGACCTCAACACAGAATTTGAAAGTTGATGGTTCATTACAGTTTGCACACTTTCGTTTCATTCCCTTGGAGAATTTGTTTTGTATGATTTTTTAAGAGATGGCATTTGAGGGAGAAAGAAAGAAGGAAAAAGAGAGAGCAGCCTCTGTGCAAGAAATCTATTGTAATTCTTTTTTTCTATCTTCTTGCTGTGCTGTTCACAGGGATGGAAAAAAGTTATTGATCCAAGCAAGAGATCAATATTCAGAGCCATTCACAATTAGACACTCACTAGAAAATAACTTGAATCAAATTAACCTGGAGCACTTGATGCCATTTTGCCTGGTAACCTTGCTCTCCAGCATGTTTTAAGCTTAATAAATTATATTTATGTGGTAAAAAAGGGTACCCTGAGAATTGTTAAAGATAAACTCTCTAGGTTGCACTGTAATCCCTTTTGTAATCACTTATTAGTATAGCTTTTATGCTTTGAGATTGTAGGGTTTTATTTCAGAAGAACATGGTCATACTGCTTTTATTAGTTTTTCTTCTAAAGGTCATGTCACAGTTGTCAAAAATAAGCATAGATCTTTGTATTAATATTTTAAAACACAATCTCTGCAAAGCTGATATTGTTACTCTCTACCCTATGGTAATTTAAGGTTGGGAAGCTTAACTGATTAAACCCTTCATTTTAATTTTAAACATTTGCATTTAAAAGGTTACTTCTTTGACTGGTAATAAATGAGGCATTGGTTATATTTAATAACTCCTCTGCATTGTGGTGTCACAGCAGACCCAAAAGATAGTACGTGCTGTCACATTTAGGATGATAGATTGTATAAAACCGTGTTGCATAAAGATGAACCCCTTTGTGCTACCTTGCAATGTTGCCATGGTAACGGAGCAGTGCATCTTGGGAATTTCACTTTTCTGGTAATGGCAGATACTGAACCCAAAGCTGCTTCTTTAGATTGTTCTTAAATCTCACTTTTAATGTGATAGTGTTTTGTAGAGACTTGATTCATCTTTTGTATCTTTATTTTCTCAGGAATATCTCCTCTAATACTGTTGTAGCTGAAGCACTAAACATGTTAACTTGCCCAGTGCTGAGCATAGTAGACAGTCTAAAGATTGTGTTATTTTCTGTTCCATGCCATTGCTCAATTTTATAAATGTTTAGGATACATTTTGCAATTCTAGACTTTCTGTGAACTGTAAAATGTAAGATCTCAGGTATTTATAGCCTATAGAAACATTTTTGTTGTGAGAAAACATGACAGGCAATATGCTGGAGACAGATAAATCCTGTCAGTTTTTAAAGAAGACATTTTGTTAGCAAAATGAATTTAAGTCTTAGCTGTATGGAAAACAGTTACAAAATTGTTTCTAGGTCTGTAAATATAACCACAATTGTCTGTGGAGTTATCATACATTTCTCTGCAATATGTGATGTATTTTTATTGTCCTATATAAGTAAGAAATCAAATGGGAACTTCAGCTGATTCTGACATTCATAAGGCAGTGATTTTCTTTATCTTTACAAATAAAAATGACTGACGTGGAAATCCTTACTCCCTGCCTTAAGCACGTATTTCTGAGTGTTTGGCTGTGGATTGTTCACTGTGCTGAATCAGCCAGAACTATAATATTCCCAAGATACAGCCAACTCCTTGACATATGGCAGAAAATATCTGCATGAATGTAAGTCATACCATTTGGTACCCAGTTGGAGCTCCCTAGCTATGCTAATGAAGTTCATGCAACAGGAATATTTTTCTGGAGGAAGGGTCTCTTGCTGTTTTCAAATGAAAACAGATAAGATTAAACGCTTTCCTTAGGAAAGTGCTGGAAATTGTTCTGTACGTTCTTTTGCTCCGTTCACATTGAATGTTCCCCCAGAGTGCTGCAATATTTGTTCAGACCATCTAGGAGAGAGACTGGCAAACATTTCACAATGACGGAGCCAACTGAGAGCGGGTGCTGGAAGATGTGAGAGCCTCTTCCTGCATGCCTCTGCGTGGGGAACGATGGCACTGTGCTCAGCGTGCTAATTAAACAGGCTTTCCTTTCCCTTTTGCCTCTCATTTGAACTAATCTTGGAACAAAGACAGATTGAAAAGGCCAGAAAAGGAATGTCTCAGGAGGAATGGAATGAAATGAGGGAAGTTAGGGACATGATTTAGTGGCGGACTTGGCAGTGGGAAGTTAATGGTTGGGCTCAATAATGTTAAAGGTCTTTTCCAACCTAAATGTTTCTATGATTGTATGATTCTAAGACTTTCTTCTCCCTTACTTGCAAAAATGTAGACAAATGCAAGTGAAGAAAAATCTTTCCCTTTCAAAGTCAGTGTTTAAACCCATCTACAAGCTGTCCTGCTGCCAGTGAGATCCTTCACCGTATGTAAACTTGCAGACTGTCCTCATTTGCTTAATTTTGCACTGAGAGGTTTACACGGACCTATATATTGTAAAAAAACTAGGCTGTTGTTAGGCATTTTGCTCCAGAATATCTTTACATCTTTAAAAATGTAATATGATTTCAGTAATTGTCTATAAAATTTGTAAAGGATTGTAAGAATTTATCAATGTACTTAAAATCACTTCTTCATCGTTGACAGTACTACCATAGGGTAGGGGTCAGGCTGATTAGGAAGGCTTCAGAAAACTCTTCCACTCATATTACTTTTCTTTTTCTACATGATAGTGATAATTCCCCACTTTATGTAAATATTCATCTATATATAGAACTTCATATTCCGAAATAACTGTTCATTAAGAGAGAACTTTGTCCTTCTGACAGTCTCCTAAATTATTGATGAAATCTTTCTCTCTCTTAAAGAGGGAATGTTCCCCTGATCAATATGTTCAACATATGGCATGCATATGACTTTTTATCTACTGCAATAGATAAAAGAAGATCAGGAGGCTCAGATCCTGAACCTTCTTCTTCATCACAATGTAAATTCAGTCAATATTTTGGATGACAAGCCATGCATCATCAGCAGAAAGTCTTCTGTTGCTATTGGCACCTCAGCTCTGTCTGACAAAGAATGATTAGAGAGGGAAATGTTCCATGCTGCAAACCAGAGAGAGAAGACAGAAATTATTTTTAATCATCAGCGATTCCTTACTGTCGTAAATTATTCCCAACTTGATTTTTTTAAACAGAAACTGTTTTTTTCTTTCTTCACATAAATGAATAGTAGAAAGATCACTTTCATTTCAGATAGAAGCTATACCCAGGAATCCTGCAGTATTATCATTGCAAATAAAGTGCAATGACCCTTAGCTTACAAAAGGTTAAATATTCCAATAAAACTTACAGCATTCGTGTATTTGCCTTGCTGACTCAATAAAGCGTGCACACAAGTTCTCTCCCTTTTTCGTCTCTCCCTGTGATAAGGATGTCATACTCTTAAAAAAAAAAAGATTACTTTCTTCACTGTCTGCCTGACAAGCTACATACCAGTCTTATTCCAATGTTTTACAATAAGCTGATCTTCCACTATGAACATGCTGGCAGGATGCATTGTGGCAGGAATGTGGCAGGATACTGCTATGAGAAGGACTTGGGGGTGCTGGGTGACAAGAAGTTCCCTGTGACCCAGCAGTGTGCGCTTGAGCCCAGAAACCAACCACATCCTGGGCTGCATCCCCAGCAGCGTGACCAGCAGGTTGAGGGAGGGGATTCTTCCCCTCTACGGTGCTCTGGTGAGAGCCCCGCTGCAGTTCTGTGTCCAGCTCTGGGGGCAGCAGACTGGATGCTAATATATTCCTGTGCAAAAAGGAGTCCATAAGCCTTCTAAAATACAGTCATCTTAATAGTCATTAAAAACGTTTCATGAGCCAGATTTTTGGGTCAATAGTTTGGCTTGTTTTCTTGGAAATCTGTTACTTGTAGCATAACTCCACATGGACGACCACATTGGTTAAGGATCTGATCTTCTGTCACCCTGTTGCTGGTGTTAGCATCATTACTCCACACTGAAGAGAACTAGATTAAGGGCGATCAACCTCAGCCTCTGCTGTAAATTGTAAGAAGTTTGTGTTTTGTTATTTATTTAAATGCTGCCCTTACAGTAAAGCTAAGAACCTCCTATGAGCACTCACATGGTAGATGGTTGTGTAGAAAATACATACCTGTCTTTGGCTTCTGTCATCTTTTTGTTTGCTTTGATTGGCTCCTTGCTAATGAGCATTTGAACAAAGATGAAATGTTTTAGGTATGATGGACAGAACCCTGTAAACTTTGCCACCTTGCTCTATTGAGCTTTGTTCAAATTGGGCAGATTTTTTAACTGCAGCCATGTTTTTGGAGGTCATGAGAAGCAGGCCAAGGAAGCCAACTTGAAAAGTTCTACTGGTTCTTCACTAAGTAACGTACTGATTTCAGAGCTGCTTTTTTTACCTTTAGGAATCAGCATATCATAGGTCCTTAACAGAGCAACAAAAATTCTAAATCTCTATATTTGCTTTATGCCTTTGTAATCAAAATATAATTCCTACGCTGTGGGAAATTCTGGGTTTTAAAAACCTTTTTCCATCCCATAGAAAGTGGGTTTTCAGAACTTTCTGTGAAGTGAAACACATTTTGTCAACGTTGGCTTTTACTGAAATAGTGTTAATGTGAGATTCATTGAATCATAATCAAAAAAGGGTATACGGCTACAAATCTGGATGCAATCTGGAGTCTTCTTGGGCCACATGCTCAATTTGAGCATGTGCCGGAGGGACACAGCTCTTCACATGTCATTGTAGAATTGGCTTTTACATTTGTAAAATGTACCCTGGCCAGAGAAATTGGCCAGTACACTTGTAAATGCAGAATGATATGATCAGAGGGCTGGAGCACCTCTCCTATGAAGACAGGCTGAGAGAGCTCAGAGTCCCTCTCCAGATTTCTTGTAGGCCCCCTTTAGGAAGACTGTTTTAATGTCTCCCTGAGCCTTCTCTTCTCCAGGCTGAACAAGCCCAACTCCCTGAGTGCTGTGATACTGTTGGATTGAGTTTGTATTGGTAGAACACAACAGTAGGTAAATGCTACCCTGCATCTCATTTTATGACAAGCAAGAATTTCCACCTAACTACAACCAGTAGTCAAATGTCCTCTGATTGCTTGTAATTGCTGGTGCAGATACTGAACTTGTTTTCCAGGAACAGTATGCTCATTATTTCCCACTTTGGTCACACCAAAAATCAGAGCAAAACCTTATCTTTCTCTTTTCCTCCAAATCAAATCAAATTCAAGCATGCAAGGATAAAATTAATAAAGCAGTCAGTTTTCCAAGATCTTTATGACCCAAAATAATTAATCTAGTGTATATTATAATTATGTCTAGCTACAAAAATAGAAAGTCATACAGTGCTATTTTTTTCCTACTGTCAAAATGCATTGAGGTCATTACACATACTTTCAAGGAAAGGTCTGCGTTACTTCTTCACTATCTGCAGCATAGTTGTGTGGATTTCTTGGCACTTATTTTGATTGATTTCTTTTAAAATAAAAAAATAAGTAGAGACAACATAACATGATCCTATGATTTGAAAAGGAAACTTGCAACCAACAGATGCTATGGCCAGCTGCAGAGCTACTTCTGATAAAAAGGATTTGAATTGGCCCTGACATCCAAGTATAGCATTCAGCTATGTCTAAATTACTGTTTGCATTAACATTTACCTTAATCAGAAAAAGCATAGGTTTTTATTTATTAGTATAGATTTGAATAGAAAAAGATAATTCTTAATTTCTAGTCTATGGATTAAATTACTATTTTGATGAAGCAATTCACAAATACTGGATAGGACAGCTAGAATTCTTGATATGTTCCCTCCTGGCACTTCTTAAATGTGTACTTCTACCCAAGATCTTACATCTTTTGAGATCTTTTTAGGATCAGGCAGTTACAGATAGACAAGGTGTTGGTATGGAATTCCACCCAATACTAAATCACAGAATCACAGAATCACAGAATCCCAAGGGTTGGAAGGGACCTAAAAAGATCATCTAGTCCAACCCCCCTGCAAGAGCAGGGTAACCTACAGTACATCACACAGGAACTTGTCCAGGCGGGCCTTGAATATCTCCAGTGTAGGAGACTCCACAACCCCCCTGGGCAACCTGTTCCAGTGCTCTGTCACTCTTACAGTAAAGAAGTTCTTCCTGATGTTGACGTGGAACTTCCTATGTTCCAGTTTACACCCATTGCCCCTTGTCCTATCACTGGATATCACTGAAAAAAGCCTAGCTCCATCATCCTGACACCTACCCTTCACATATTTGTAAACATTGATGAGGTCACCCCTCAGTCTCCTCTTTTGCAAGCTAAAGAGACCCAGCTCCCTCAGCCTCTCCTCATAAGGGAGATGTTCCACTCCCTTAATCATCTTTGTGGCTCTGCGCTGGACTCCTTCAAGCAATTCCCTGTCCTTCTTGAACAGAGGGGCCCAGAACTGGATGCAATATTCCAGATGCGGCCTCACCAAGGCTGAGTAGAGGGGGAGGAGAACCTCTCTTGACCTACTAACCACTCCCTTTCTAATGCACCCTAAGATGCCATTTGCCTTCTTGGCCACAAGAGCACATTGCTGGCTCATGGTCATCCTCCTATCCACCAGGACCCCCAGGTCCCTTTCCCGTTCACTACTTTCCAGCAGGTCACCCCCCAACCTGTACTGGTACATGTAAATGATCTGCTTTCTCTCCCTGTGGCACAACAGTATTACAATATTCTCTTTTTCTCAATAAATATATACAAACCCTCATTTGGACTTTCTGCTAGACGCACAGTGTTGTATGATATTATTTCAAGTCATGCGTATTTTATTTATATCCTTCCTAACTTGAAGATCCACAGCCATATGTTTCAGCCATATATCAGCAGGGCTGAGCATCTGTTCTCTAAAGAGATGAAGTGGTTTTGGGGAAGCTGCAAGTGATAAAACCATCTTCAAATCCAAATTCTGTACATCTTGAATGACCGGCACATTTACTGAGTGTAACTGAGAGCAGAATTTGGTCGTCTTTCTTACTTCCTTGCCTAAAACTTCCATGTTAGCTAGTGGGATGGGAATGGATCTCATCCCAGATATGGTCCTTCATTTCAAGGAAACATGTTAGAGTTAATGCAGTGGTCCAGGCCTAAGCTAGCTGTAGCTACAATTTTGTATCTGCCAGCCACTCAGTTGTCAGAGTCTGAGTAATTTTAGGGCTATGCAGCCAAACCTTAATGCCACTGGATTGCTGTTTCTTCAGATTGTACCCAAAACATCACTGTGAGCTATTATCACAATGATTTTTACCCTTATGAAAGTAAAGTGGTGAAAATGGAGCTTACTGTAACCACATAAAGAAGCACCGTGTGCTCTTTCAGTCTCTCACCTGGGATACATAAGTGCCCAAGGCTAGGACTTAGCTGAAGAGGGGCGGAAGAGTAGCCATGACTGCCTCTTGCATGTAAGTGTTTGGAAAAGTGCAGGGCCAGAAAGGAAGCTGAAATTGCGTACATGATCTCCCTAGGTAAGAAGGAAGTGGTGACTGGTCTCTTCTCCCAAGTAATGAGTGACAGGACAAGAGGAAACAGCCTCAAGCTGCACCAGGGGAGGCTTAGACTGGAGATTAGGAACAACTTCTTCCCCCAAATGGCAGTCAGGCATTGGAACAGGCTGCCCAGGGCAGTGGTGGAGTCGCCATCCCTGGAAGTGTTCACAAACGGTGTAGATGAGGCCGTCAGTGACATGGGTTAGTGACTGCCTAGGTAGTGCTGGGGAATGGTCGGACGTGATGATCTTAAAGGTCTTTTCCAACCTGGTTGATTCTGCGACTCTATGATTCCATATTCTCTAAGATGTCAGGACTTAGACCCTGTTCAACTGGTAGGACAGTATAGTCAAGTACTCCCCCTCTGGATTTGTCATACTATGATAAAGATACTTTTGCAGACATGAGCCAGATAGTTACTGTAGAATTTGGTTCTTCCTTAATATAAAGCTGAGAGTTACTGTAAAATTTGGTTCTGCCTTAATGTAAAGCTACTTTAACAAATCTTTCCTCTCTAAGCACAGTATTTGATGATATGTATGTTTATTTTTATTTGCTTCAGTTATTTATGGGAAATGAATGCATTCCTCTGATTTTTTTACTGATGCTGAAGGAGTATTCTGAAGAAAAAAAACATGTACATAAGGGTTAATATTTGTCTCATTTACTGAACTTTGAAGCCTCTCCCTTTCATGAAAGGTATTGTCAGTTCAGCATCACTTTTTCATAGCCTGTTGTAAATCTTTGATGACGAGGTCTCCAGGGAGAGAGAGAATAGAAATCATTTAAGACAACATACGGTACTGTATTCTTCAAACAGACTGACTTCTGCAAAAGCAGAACTCAAACCACACAGGAGACATGAGCCATCCAGTACAGCTGTTTGTCAGATGATGTGTTGAAAGTGTTCATTGTTGTATATTGCATAGATTACACAGTTAGAAAACTTATTGGTTTAGGCCTTCAGAATATTGGGAAAGCTCTTTTAATGCTCTCTAAAACATCAATTTTTCCACCTTCTAAAACTCGCACAATTTTATTCCTGGCACTTTTTTGCTTCAGCTGAGTCTACATATGTATTAAATACACAAAGATATCTTTGAGATCATTTTTGAGTATGTGAGTATTGCTTTTGTGACATTAATTATCCATCCCTGATGGCTGTAAGTATTGCAAGAATTCAGCATCACTGTTAAAATAACCAGACCACTTGAATCTGTTAACATTGGACTTCTAAATTGGTTCTGCTACACGTTGTTGACTTGCTAGAGCAAATATGAATGCTTCTCTTATGGATGAGATACATGTGAAACCAGTAGTAAAGTTATAATTTCAAAGTGGAAATTTTGCAGATTTATCTTAAAGTATTTTATTTCTGAGTTTTCACAGATCTATGTAAAAAACCATCTATTAGACATTGGGAAGAAGTTCTTTGCTGTGAGAGTGGTGAGGCACTGGCACAGGGTGCCCAGAGAAACTATGGCTGCCCCATCCCTGGCAGCATTCAAGGTTAGGTTGGATGGGGCTTGGAGTAACCTGGTCTTGTGGAAGCTGTAAGGCTTGGAACTGGATGAGCTTTAAGGTTACTTCCATTCTAAACCAGGGTGTGGTTCTCTTTCATTCTCTATCAAAGGTCTGCATTTGGCAGGGGGGAGAACTTGATTTTTTGGAAAAATGACGTAAATTTCACTTCCAGTTGTGATTGTCATTGTGACTCAGATGTGTTACTTCTGAGGCCCAGATTGAAAGACAATAAAAAGATGAAAGTGTTGCCCAAAGACCCCAAATTTCACACGCTAAGTTACATCTAGAAATGGAAGTCAGGGCAGATTGCACCTGGTTTGACATGCAAGAGGCCACTGCACTGCAGCTGGCCAAAAATAAATTCATGAAAGAAGAACAGATGGGAAATTCCACACTCTACAAAGTTTAAGTGGCCTGATATAGTACAGGATAATGCTCCAATGAGAGATCTTTAAAGTCAGTAACAGCTTTCTGGTTTTAGACATAGAAATTGCCTTTTTTCTTTTTCCTTTTTTTTTTAATTTTTTCTTTCCAATTTTTAGTATATTCTAGTAGCACTTTCTCAGTTAGCAGTGCTAACTAGCAGGACACTGTATCTCTGCATCTCAGGTGAAAGGGTACTTCATTTTTGAACCTCAAGGGTCATTTATATTGTCTTCCAAATTAGTTAGGGCTTAATGATTTGCCATGGAATTGGGTGGTAACAGTATTTGTTGCTAATCTAGTTCTAAGACCTCTGCTAAGAATTTAGAAGTCAATTTTGATTCTTGATCAAAGTGAAATTTGTGAGATGTTAAACTGATTTCAGAGCTCTTCATTTTAGTCCTTTGTTTTCTAAGCTCTGGGGTTGGGTTTTCCAGCTTTGTGCACTAAAATTCCACATTTATTGTTTGTAATGAAAGGTGAGATCATTATACACCACAGTCAGGAGAATCCAAGATTCCCATTGGTAAGAGCGGTTAGTTTGTGGCTTTTAAGCTGTGCTGAAGTGTTGATTTGGTTTGAGCATGGCTCCCACACCAGCTTTGTAACACAGCTGAGTACAGGGCTGTAATGGGGAAAGCTATTGACCTTCACATCCCTCCATCTGCCCAAGGGAGGAGGCCAGCAGGGGTTAGAAGAGGTGGATGGTGCCCTGGGTTTCTGCAACCAGCCGAACGGATCAGATGTACTGCTGAAAACGCTTGTCATTTTCTAAATGGCAGCTACTTCCTTAGCTTCATTTCCCACCTTTCTTCAATGCATGTGTTGTGTAAAAAAAGATAGTAATACCATCTAGCTTCCCATCAGAATCTTTTTTCTATATGCAATTTGTAAGGTTGAAAGTTGGGCATTGGAGGACTTCAAGTACTGGTCATCGCTGATTAAAGCACTATTAATTGCAACTGAACTTACATGTATGCCCCAAATTAGGATATTGTCACTCCCTGTCAAAAGCAACTGGTTTCCAAAGGCAGGTCCACAATGCAGTGTGAAAAATAGTGAGCAAAAGTTAAAGAATTTCTGCTGAAAGATTAGGATTCCTGTACCCAAAGACATACCTGCCTGTATGTACTTCTGCATAGGGTTATGGTCACAGGTCTATTTTCTGGAAATTAACTGTGCTTTGGTTACTGCTTATTATTCTCAATAGAAGAGAATAAGGGAATATTAAATGGAGTATGTTCTTATTCTAGCAGATAATTTAAACAGTCTCTGGGTTTTTTTTCCTGATGAGGAGATATGCTCTTTCTTTAATCCACTGAGTCCAATGTCCTGATGTAAACTAGAGCCTTCTAACTCAATAATAAAAGAACTATTGAAGGGACTATAAAATCCCGATGGTCTGATTTAATACTGGAACTGCTCACAAATTAATTTGTTCCCACCTTCATCCATTTTCCCGTGTATTTTCAGAGAGGTATCCAATGAAAATGTTACTAGACTTCATTCATAAGGGCTTTTCAAAATTGGAGTTATATATTGCGGGCAGAAACAAATAGGGGAAATGTTGAGAAGAGGGGTATACAAAGAAAAAATACTCCATATGCTTGAAGAGTTTTGTGTGTTGGTTTTAACCCCCTCTGATTAAAGTCTTTTTAGGGAGGCTATTCATCCCTTTTTACAAGTTACCTGATAAATAACTTCTAAAAATACAGCTTCTTGTCTCATGCAGTTAATGATCTCTAATGTAAGAGTCGGAAGAGGAATCTGGATGGAAAAGTAAGTTCAAGTAGCCATGATACAAAGCTATTAATGTTCTTTTGCTCATTGGTATTTCAGACAGAGATTCATGCCTAAATAGCTACTCAAGATTTAAGTCAGAGATGATGACTGCTTACAGAATTGTCTGGCTACAACTATGTTGTGAAAAAGATCAGAAACTACCAAGCTATTATATCAGGATGATAAGCAAAATATCATATAGAGATACTGGCAGGGTTCCCAGAAACAACAGGCCCAGACTAAAAAAAACCCCTGCTTTTCTGGGAAAAGCTTAGCTAGTTTAGACTCAAGATATCCCTGATACAGATAGTTCCTTCCCATTCTTAACTGGATAATTCGCTTTCATCTCGAGGAGCAGATGGGAGATACATATATACCCTACATCTATCCCAGTTTGTAAAGTTATAAAAAAATGAAACCATAGTGTTGCCTGATGCATTTTCCAAGACCAGAATTTCTGCTTTCCATGTGTGTATTTTACCTTGCATTATGAAGATTTAACATATGCCCAGAATGTCAACAGCTTTAATCCTCTTCTGATTCTCCTGCAGACTTTTCTGATGGCTTAAAATCTGTTTTTATCTCCAGAATAGTAACTTTGGATGAAACTCTTGAGTTTGCATCATGCATACACTGAGTAATTCCACAAGTAATCTTTTAAAAAGCATGCTTCATATTAACAATTGCACATTGATGATGAAGGTGGAATTTTATACCACTGTAGCAAGTCTGAAGCACAGAATTGGTTCTGAGCAGGCACTACTCAAGATGTACAGCATATAACTCTGGGATATGAGTGAATAAGATATATTAAAAATAAAAAATGTATCAGTATTGAATTTGTCACCCTACCTTCAGGCTACCAGCAAAATTTGTATTATCTATGAAATTATTGATCACTTTGAATTATTGATTGATGAAAGCTGTTTTCATGTCTGCTTTTAAAATCTTCAGGAGTTGGGAGTGTAGGAAAAGATTATTGCTGGCAACAGTGTTACACTTGTGTCTCTGCTGAGGTGAGGGACTAGCTGTAGGGTGTCAGTTAGCAAAGGTTCTGCTCCCCATTTTTAACATGAAAAATGGGAACTACTTGGTTTATTCTCTTTAATGAAGTTAATTGTTCAGTACAGATGCTCTGGTCACCTCTTGAACACTGACATGCCTTCCTCCATCCCCAAAGATCCATGCATTTTCACTACCTCAGAAATCTTCCCATTTAAAAGGCTGCCTGTGTCCAGCTGCTGTGAATCCTCGGTGCTCCACATAAACCCATGAAATGCAGCTTTCCTGAATGGCGTAACTGTTCAGCTCTCACTAACCTCTCCAATCCTTTTAACTATTAAAATTTCAGTAGGAACTGTTTCCTCCTGTGTGTTTTAACAGTGACCAGAATATCTTTCAGAAGATGTTAAAAGCCAGTATTTCAAAAATGACAATTAGTTCATGAAATAGCTTTTATTTCCAATATTCCCAGTCTTTCTTGTGTGCTTTCTCAATCTTGTAAATATTACAAATGTGGTACATCAAGTTTATTTTTAAAGTAAGATAAAATGAGAAAACATGAAACTCTTTCCTCTTGAAGGTATTATATATGTCTTTGTTGTTTGGTTATTTTTTTGTCCCTTAGACCGTAATTTTAGCCTTTTAACCTCAGAATAGAAAATAAATGTTATAAATTAATTTGTGTTCTGCAGACAGGAGGGTGTGACAATCTCTAACTGGCTTTGAGCTTTTATTAATGGTCTATTTGTTGAACTCTAAAGGCATGGTTTATTGAGAAAAGGCCAAATGTTAGTCAGAGCAGGATTTCATGTTGCTTGAAAATGAAGATGAAACTATTATCTTTTCTTGCAAACCAAATGATAACTAAGAAACCACAGGGAAAAATGAATTAAATTCTCTATAAGAAAACAGGGAAAAAATATTTTTTTTAGGGAAAATAAGGTTGCTTTGTTTCTTGAAATTACTATAATGTTCATACCAGGAGAAGAGTATACTATAAGGGAATGGAAACACTTCAACTTGTACTTTTTGTGGTGTTTATGATTTCAGCTGGAGTCGCTGTGTCTGCCCCAATTCACTCCAGCCAGCTGCCAAGTCATAAATATATTGCAGCTTTGTTGGCTTTTATTACAACTTCATTGACCTTTATCTCAACACAAAACTTTTTAAACAAAGACTTTTTCTACCCTCTGATTAGACATGTTTGGCACTTTTCCCTTGATATATGTCTGTGGCACTGCAAGTTGGTTTTTAATTTCTTTTAGATATAAAACCAGTGCAAAACACTGCCAGGTGCACAAATGGAAAATGAAGATTCCATTTACGGAAGTGTCAAATCAAGATGACCATTAACATGAGACAATCAACCTTCATCAAGAATGGTACCTCTCTCTTCCCTAAGGGAAAGTGAACCAGCTATAGTGGTCAATTATGTCTTCATAATGACCAATTCAGTGGTTGTTGACATTTAATTAGAGGTACAAAAGAAAAGCTGTAGTAAAAATGACACAAACAGCAATAATTGGGTTCACTTCATTCTTTTTTTTTCCTTTAACATATTAGTTTCATGTAGATTTGTATTGGCAAGTTTCACCAGATCACAGCTACATTGTCTCTTTTACTAATCAACCTTCAGCAGCAGAAACAATCAGTGATTTTTTTCTCCTTTCTTATATTTCTTTTTAATCTAAAATTAGAGCACATTACAAGTTAGTGGAAAAAAACAAGGTCTTTTTTATTTCAGTTCTATAAAACAGTGTAATTTAAGCTTTTCTCACAAAACATAGGAACTACAAATGTTTATACCTTCTATTAATTATGTGTTAAACTACTTTTGAAAACAGATTGAGTTTGTTAATTTAAGTTTTAAACTGCAAATGGTAAGCATATGTATCTATTACATCTTATGTTTTAGTCAACCTCAGTTGCCTTAAATCTTATATTTTGACTTTTTACCAAGTTGTTGATCTTCTATGTTTTGTTGACTTCAGCTGATGATGGATTTATACAATCAAGTCACCATTTTACATAACAGCTTGTTATCTTTGTCATTTTAGTGCTGGAAAAATAATGATCAGTTAAAGGTCCTACTGAGACAGATAAAAAAATGTACCCACTTAACAGTGAGATTGTTCTGAAGCCTCAGATGAAGATTTTTTTCTGTATAATTAGATAGGAGGAAGTCCTTAATTCTTTAATTAGCCCAGTGGTAAACACATCAGAAATAATTTTAGTCCTGTTTTTATATTGTGCCAAGATTACCTGACGTCCCACAAGCAAACTGCACTCTTGTCTCTTGGTGAGCTGTCCATGCTCCTTGCAGTCCCTTAGAGATACTGCACTAAAGATACTACCCACATGACACTGGCTCCCCTTTACAAAGCTCAGTGCTCATTTTCTCTTCAGGGCACTGGCTTTCAAGATGAGAGGAAACATGTCTGGTACATCCAGAAAGGCTTTGTCACTAGCACCCTCTGCAGTCACTGACTGAGGAACAAGTTCTGTTGGAGTTTACTGCATTCGCTCAGTATTATTATTTACACTATTATTATTACTAATAATATTAATCATAATATGTTATCATGGCTGTTCCAGTGCTTTCTTGCTGGGTTAAAATACATTGCATCACTACCTAGCAAAACTGGATTGAGCAAGGCACACAAGTTGTATACGTAAATATTAGATGTAAAGAGGTCCCTTAATAAAATCAGGAAAATAACGTTTTCTTTTAATGTGCAGGATTTTGATGCTGGTATTATCACATAAGAAATCTATCTTGCAGGTCCAAACAAATGCATTTGTTATATTTCCACATGCTGAATATTAATGTATTTTCTTTAATGTTCTGAGCACCTGGGCCAATCTGCTCTATGGTCCCACTGAGAAAACAGCGCAGCTTGGAAAAGGCAGTGGAAGGACGAAAGCAACCTGCTCATTTTCCCACTGATGTGGCTTTGTGGCATCAGGCTTTCTTCATGCTTTTTAAGTGTAGGCTCTAAATGTCTGTAATATTCTCTTTCTTAATCCAAGTCATTTTGTCCAAGACTGTGTCCAGAGGCCATCTGAAAAGTGGGTTGGAATTGTTCTTGGAGCTGGAACTTTGAAAATGAAGAAATGAACTCTTTAATCATTATAATCAATTTATCATAGTGGGGGACTGCAATGATCCCTGAAGTCAGTGCACTCCACCACTTTTTTTCAATCCCATCCTTTTAATTAGGATCACAATAATGATGTCTCATGGATTAAAAATGCAAATAAGTGAAATCATTTCTTAGAACAGGAATAGAAATGCTCACAAAGCAGAGTCCGGGGAAGGACTGATGTGTTACAGGGACAGACTTGCCAGTAAATAAGAATATGCATGGAAGAGATCTCCATTGTATCATAAACAGTAAAAAATGACAGGGGATGTGGTTAATTATTATCACATAGAAAGAATGGCTTAGTGATTTTAATACTCTTGGGACGTGGTTTCTCAATTAAATACACTCCTCAGGTTGCTTCATTGTCATTTTGAAATGGCATTGGTTTTAATCCAAATATTAATTATTCAAGGATAATACTTTGGTCAACAAAGCCTGGAAGATAATGCCTTAAACCCAGGAAGGTTATTCTCTTTGCTTGAACCTGTCCAGTTGCGCAACATGTCTCTGGGAACTACAGTCACTCTGTACTATATTGAGTCATGCAGTTGTAGAGGTTAACCTTCAGCAACCCTACGTATTATAGTGTCCATTCAAGAAAAAAGCTTTTATCCAATACTTAGAACTTATAAGACTCTGACAGTCTTTTCTGAACTTAAAATAAAAGTCCAGAGGACCATTTAAACATAAATGTAAGGTGATAATGTTCAAAACTGGTCATTGTTTTGTTAATTCAGAAAATGCCAGAATTAATATTAAACAGGTTACATGGAAATTTATTAGAGAAAAGCAAACCTAAATGCAACAGAAATAGTGGTAATTGTAGTTCAGAGTAGTGAAAATGTGTGGTTTTCTCTTTCAATTACCATTTATATAAATAGTCTGTACAGTCAGAACTGGAATATAGAATTTGAAAATAAACAGGAAATGTTTTAATGGGTATTTCTTATTTTGGGTAATAGATGGTTTTAGAGTTGTACCTTGGTGAGCATGTTATCATCAACAGGGCTTACTCAAAATTCTTCTCCATTTAGTATCAAATACATACACATTATCATGACAATTTGGGATGAAACCAAATGAAACTGTGGTGATTCTCTCCAAACAAGTTTGCGATTTCCAAATGGAATGCTAAGTAGCAGCTTGGAGGGAATTTTTCCAGGACAGATCCTGTTAGAAGTTATTTATTTTTATTATTTATTTTTATTTTTTCTAGAAAGAAGTGCAAAAAAGATTGTTTTAGGTAGGGCGAGGTATTCTATAAAACATTAATTTTTTAACTAGCTGATGCTCATGAAGAGGGCATAACTCGTAGATAATACGCATATTCATGTCCAGTGTCATGCTCGGTGGACCAATCTGTAAAGTGAAAATAACATTTTTGTCTGGTCAGTTCAGCTAATTAAGGAAATTAAAGGTAGTAAGTATCTGTTCTGCTTTAAACAGGTATATCTTATTAAATAAACAGGTATCAATGCAGGTATCATCTGTCTCACCTGAAGGTGTGTGACAAAATGATATTCCAAAAGATATGGAATTAAAATTTATTTTTTGCCTGCTTCTTTTTGTACTCTTATCATCTGCTTTTAATAGGAACAGAGTGTTATAAACGGGTCAAAAGTGATAATTACCCTACTGCAGTCAGCATTGGGGTTGCCTCAGTCTGAACGCTGCTTGCAGTTCTGGGCCCCACAATTTAAGAAGATGGGAAGGTCCTTGCATGCATTCAGTGGAGGGCAACAAAGCTGGTGAAAGGCTGGAAGGAGTGTCCTATGTGGAGCGGCCAAGGACTTGTCTAGTTTGGAAGAAAGGAGGCTGAGTGGCAACCTCATTGCTCCCTACAGGGGAAGTGAAGAGGGAGGTGATAATCCCTTCTCCCTGGTATCCAGCGATAAGACACATGAGAGTGGTTTAAAGCTGCACCAGGGGAGGTTTAGATTGGACATTAGGAAGCATTTATTTACAGAGAGGGTGGTCAAATGCTGGAACAGGCTTCCTGGGAGGTGGTTGATGCCCCAAGCCTGCCAGTATTTAAGAGGCTTTTGGTTAATGCCTCTAAAGTGCTTTGTCTTCTGGATCATGCTTTAACTTCTGATCAGCTCTGAAGTGGTCAGGCAGTTGGACTGGATGATCACTGTGGGTCACTTTCAACTGAAATAGTCTCTGCTCTGCTCTGCTCTATTCAATACAAATTTCAAAACCAGATTAATTTTCATTATTCTGTCTTTGTACAGAAAAGTAAATCAATATTCATGTGTTGATACACCAACATATTACATCATGTTGTAACACGTTACAATCAGGTAAATAATTTTCTTGATTTCAGAAACTGTTTTGTGTAGATTTAAGGTGAGTTCTGAATACAAGGCAAGTAATTAGCTTCTGCTAATTGTGGAAACATGAACATGAGCTACTTATATACTAGCTCATCAACAGTCAGCTAGCATCCACTGCTGGAAAATGAAATCCTGTGACGCTTGCATCAGATTGCATCATCTTAGGGTAAGGTGAGATTATAGAGATCACAAAGGAAAAACAAAAGACGAAGCAGCTACTGACAAAAAGGGTCATGATTGATTTTATGATTATACTGTGATTGTACTATCCGTTTTCTTCAACAGAAAAACAGCTATTGAAAAGGCAGGATCAAATGTGACAACATTACAGGTAGTTGCTGTCCTCCATAGCTGACTTTATTTCATGAGAAGGTACATCTTTAGTGTTATATGGTTAGTAAAATAGGTATGTCTCAAAAAAACAGTACCCCAGTGTTGACAAACAGCCTAGCAAAAATACAGTTATCCGTACTGCCTGCTTTCACCCTGTTTAAAACCATAGTCCGATACATTCTCTGGAAACAAAATATTCAATGCTTAGCAGTCAATTCTCCTCTACTAGATGTCATACAGAATAAGGAAGTCAGAGAAAAGCTTAGTGACAGAAAGACTGCGCAGATTGAAACAAATAGTTTGCACATGCCATGGCATTTTAAAAATGAATAATGACACACCCCCAAACTAGTCTAATCCTTTAATGATACCTACCTATATACCTGTAATAATTTCTACCCTGGTATGGCCCTCAGATTACTGTCCCTCATTGATTTTTCAGGTAGGAAGCCATGAAGTTGCAACAAGCAGTCTGAGGGCAATCAGGAGAGACTTCAGGGCCATGAGACAACCAGTGAGGGGATCAGGACCACAAATAGTGTTCTCTATCCTTCCAGTTGCAGGGAATGATGAGGGAAGAAACAGGAAGACCCAGCAGATCAGTACATGGCTCTGAGCCTGGTGTTACCAGCAGAATTTTGTTTTTTTTCATGATGGGTGGGTTTACGTTACACCAGGCCTGCTGGTGACAGATGGGGTAGACCTCTCTCAAAGGGGAAAAGAATCGTTGCAAAGAATTTAGAAGGGAGACATCTTGACAAGGGCAGAGGAAAAGGCTGAGGCACTTACTGCCTTCTTTGCATTGGTCCTTAATAGCAGGAACAGCTGTTCTCCTGGAGAAGCTGGCTGCTTATGGCTTGGATGAGTGCACTCTTTGCTGAGTAAAAGACTGTCTGGATGGCCAAGCCCAAACAGTTGTGATGAATCCATTAAATGCAGTTGGGGGATTTAGTATCTGTTTAATATCTTTATCAATGATTGGATGAGGGGATTGCATGCACCTTCAGTAAATTAGCAGGTGACACCAAGCTGGGTGGGAGTGTTGAAGGATAGGGAGGCTTTACAGAGGGATCTGTCCAGCTGGATCAATGGGCTGTGGCCACTGGTATGACATTCAGCAAGGCAAAGTGCCAGGTCCTGCATGTGGGCCACACCAACCCCATGCAATGCTTGAGGAAGAATGGCTGGAAAGCTCCTCAGTGGAAAAAGACTTGGGAGTGCTGATTGACAGAGCTGAACATAAACCCGCTTGTGCCCAGGCAGCAAGAAGGCCAACAGCATCCTGGCCTGTATCAGCAATAGTGTGGCCAGCAGGGCCAGGGCAGTGATCATCCTCCTGTGCTGGGCACTGGTGAGGCTGCACCTTGAATCCTGTGCTCAGTTCTGGGCCCCTCACTACAAAAGAAACATTGAGGTGCTGGAGCAGGGCCAGAGAAGGGCAACGGAGGTGGTGCGGGGCCTGGAGCACAAGTGTGATGGGGAATGGCTGAGGGACCTGGGGGGTTCAGTCTGGAGAAGAGAAGGCTCAGGGGGCACTTCATTGCTTTCTACAACTACCTGAAAGGAGGCTGTAGCAAGGTGTGTGTTGGTCTCTTCTCCCAAGTGACAAGCAGTAAGACAAGAGGAAGTGGCCTCAAGTTCTGCCAGGGCAGTTTAAACTGGATATTAGGGAAAATTTCTTCACCAAAAGGTTTCTTAAATGTTGGAACAGGCTGATCAGGACATTGAGGAGTCACCATCCCTGAACATGTAGATGTGGTGCTTAGGGTCATGGTTTAGTGGTGGACTTGGCAGTGCTGGGTTTACAGTTGTCTTTTCCAAGCTAAACAAGCTATAACATGGTGCTCAAGGTATTTTCCTTGTCGGATTTTTTCCTCTTGATTTTGGCCTTTGGAGGAAATCCACACTGGCAGGAAGGGCTGCACATGTGCATCTTTTTGCAAGGAATTCATCTCCGTTCTTCAATACACACATTTGCTGAAGAAACCAGAGTTCTTTAGTTGGTTTTGCATTTTAAAAGACATTTCACAGATGATATAGCATGGGTGAAGGCACGCCACTGATTTAAGGAATCACAGAAAACAGGCAGTATTTTCATGTGGTGACAGCACATCAGCTGGAACCAAATATGGTTTTGATATAATTGCCGGTTCCATTTACTCCTCTGAATGAAGCTCTATCATTTAGGTGATGTTGACCAGCGAAATGTATAATTACTGTAATCGATCAGGATGTTAAAAAATTAAAAAATGTCCTCTCCATGTATATATTTGGAGTATGTTTTTCACATTGTGTAATTGCCATTAGTGGGTCCAGGCAGGCTTCTCAGATGATGGACAAATAATTTCGCCTAGAACAATTTACAAACAGAGGAACTGAACGTCCTCATTTTAAATAGGTGCAGACTACTGGCAAAAGCTGTACCCTGATTAATCACAGGTTTTGCTGAGCAAACTGAGTTCTGAACAGCTTGAAGTAGTGGTTAGAAATCAGAGGATGGGTTAGAGCAACAGGCAGGAGGGAAGCAAGGAAGGGAGGGAGGGAGGAAGGAAAGCAGGAAAGGAGGGAGGTATTGAAGGACAGAGAGAAGAGCTTTCTTGGTATCTTGAGATCCATCTTACTGATCTTCTCCTGGGAGACTGAATAAAAGCTAGAACAGGATCTTAAAGGACAGATGGCATAGCATAAGTCTGCTGAAACTGTGTTCTGATTTCTCTGATTCAGCCTTTGCCCCATGTGTGTTGATCCGAGAAGTCATGGGCTGCAGTTTAACTCTACTCATTTTGTCATGAACATGCATTTCCAAGTGTTTTTTGAGGAAACTGTGACCAGCACAAGTTTAAATATAAAATTAAGATATAACCACTGAATATTCATTAAAATTTCTGTCCTCAAATAGCTCTATTGGTATAGTGGATTCATAGTCAGTTATTGTCAGGGGTAAAAGTCAGGGGATGATCTTCACAATTCACATGTGCAATCAAACTGGCTTCAAATTAGATGTGACTTTTCATGCCTGGAAGGAATTTTTGGCTGCATCCCCAGCAGTGTGACCAGCAGGTTGAGGGAGGGGATTCTCCCCCTTTGCTCAGCTCTGGTGAGACTGTAAAAAACAGTGTTCTACAGGCGAGGACTGCCCGTGCAGTCCTGTGTCCAGCTGTGGGACAACAACACAAGAGGGACATGGAGCTGTTGGAGGGACTCCAGAGGAGGCCACGAAGATGCTCCAAGAGCTGGAGCAGCTCTGCTCTGGAGAGAGGCTGAGAGAGCTGGGTTCTATCAGCCTGGAGAAGAGAAGGCTCTGAGGAGACCTTAGAGCAGCTTCCAGTGCCTAAAGGGGCTGACAAGAAAGCTCAAGAGGGGCTTGTAGGGACAGGACAAGGGGGAATGGGTTCAAACTTAAATATGGGAGATTTAGGTTAGATATATGGAAGGAATTCTTCTCTGTGAGGGTGGTGAGGCCCTGGCACAGGTTAGCCAGAGAAGCCAAGGCCAGGTTGGACGGGGCTTGGAACAACCTGGTCTAGTAGAAGGTGTCTCTGCCAGTGGCATGGGGTTGAAACTAGGTGAGAGTTAAGGTCCATTTGAACCCAAAACCAGTCTGTGATTTTATGTTGTGTACATGTAAAGGTTAGAGAAAAGTACTCTTTCTAAGGGTGGCCAGAAGCATCAAGCATATGATATTTTGCATCATTCAAACGACATATTTTTCTTATCTATTTCTACTCAAAACTGTGACTCCAGTTCATTCAGTTCAGTGGAGCACACAAAGTTGAGACTGTATCAAGATAGTTTCTGTTGAAAGTGCCTGTCTTGATGTTATATTTTTCAGAATAGTTAAGAAGTAGAACAGCTTGTGTGGTAGCGAGCTCAAGTAAATGCTGTAAACATGTTTTCTGTAATTGAATCTTATTAGCTTTAATTCATATTCTACATAATTAAGTAATTCTTTTTTCAGAATGTTGTCGCATCAGTCAAAATAATCTATTTTTAATGAGTGTCAAAGCAAAATGAATCTAAAACTTGTTTATATAACTCGGCAAACTGTTTTGTTTTGTGTCAGGGTTTTTTTTCACCTTTTTTTTTTGAAGAGGATTTATCTTGACTGGAAAATAGTAGTTTGAAAGAAAGACTCTTGCTTTGACATGAGTTTGAGTGACTTTTCTGACTACAAGGGAAGCTGTAGTCACGCAACATGCACTGAAAGCTTTTCAAGGTGCTAGGAGTAATGGTTATGTGAACTTGAGAGATCGTGCTTGAATTATTCCATTAAAAAATCCAGATCACATTGCTTTTTTACAAAGTCAGCATTTGTCTTTCAATCTTCCCATTTTCTGTCATCCAGCTCAGCCTTTGTTTAAAATAAAAATCATTCTAGCCATTAAATCCACTGAAACAGCCTGTACCAGCATACTTAGGAGTTCATGACTCTAAAGCTAGTAACAGCAGAGTCAGTTGAAAGCCTTAGCTTGCATTAAATGCATTATGTTTGCAAAAGTCACTTGCCAATAACCAAAACCTCTCTTTGGGATACGTGACTGGGAACCAGTCTGAGAAAGGACAGTCTGTGTTCACTATTTAGGAAATGCTAATCAGGTTACAGTATTCTCTTGATACTTGCTTGTGAACTCTGAATATTTGCCTCAGCTGAGATTTGGTGTGTATTTCTCATTCAGCCTCTGTAAAGCCAAGGACTTGAGCATCAAACTCCTCGTGTATGGATATGGATATGGATATGGAGTAAATCTTGCATGTATCAGAGCTTCCCTTGGGAAATCCAGTGGCTGCTTTTCACTGAAGCACTGACTGGGTGCATTTGAGTGCTTCTGAAATAGAACGTCATATAATTCCACTTATATTTCCACTTATAATTCCACTTACTTCATGTCTTAGCCTTTCATTATTTATATGGGATGATACATATTTTTAACTGGAAACTCCATGAAAAGAATCTCCTTATAGGTGGAGACCTGCGATTTGCTTTTTTTTAGCCAACTCTAATCTCCATTTCTTTTTTTGTGTGTGTCTTCAAACAATCAAGAAGGAGCTCAGCTGAAAATGTGGTGAGAAATCCTGAACATCTACCCAAATTACACTGAATGACATTTTTGTGCCTCCAAATGCGGGGAGCTTGGCTACAGGACATGGAGCATAAAAATCACTGCACTGAAACCTTTCTGACATGGTACCTCACTATATGGAAATGCTGGGATTTAACATGTTTGGCAATGGCAGGCAATTCCTCATTAATATGCCTGCATACTAAACAGTATGTAGTATGCAGTGCATACTAAACACTCTGGCTTGCTGACAGGGCTATATTCATACAAAATGGGAGTCTTGAGATAATTACAGTTTTGTGTCTGGAATGGAGAAGTATGTGGAATAGATCTTTACTTCGCTAGCCAAAGAAGAAACAATTTTCTCCTTTACATGCATATTTAATCTTAATAAATGGACAGTCAGTGGATTTAAGATGGTCTGTTGAACTATGTACAGTATTTAGAATGTGTAACTGGGCTCTTGCCAGTATAGAAACATATTTTATATTATTACAAGACTGAGGTTTTGAAAATAATATGTAAAGACTTGTATTAGCAATGAAAGAAGTCGCAAAAACTTCTACATGGAAAACTTTATCCTAAGAAATCATAGGGTGATCATACATTGGTTTGGGTTGGAAGGGACCTTAAAGCTCATCCAGTTCCAGCCCCCTGCCATGGGCAGGGACACCTTCCACTAGACCAGGTTGCTTCAAGCCCTGTCCAACCTGGCCTTGGACACTGCCAGGGATGGGGCAGCCACAGATTCTCTGGGCACCCTGTGCCAGGGCCTTAGCACCCTCACAGGGAAGAATTTCTTCCCAATGACTCATCTCAATCTCCCCTCTGTCAGGTTAAAGCCATTCCCCTTGTGCTGTCCCTGCAGGCCCTTGTCAAAAGCCCCTCTCCAGCTTTCTTATCAGCCCCTTCAGGCACTGGAAGCTGCTCTAAGGTCTCCCCGGAGCCTTCTCTTCTTCAGGCTGAACAAGCCCTGCTCTCTGAGTGTGTCTTGAGCAGAGCTGCTCCAGCCCTCAGAACATCTCTGTGGCCTCCTCTGGACTCGCTCCAACAGCTCCTCATCCCTCAGTGAATATATTAAATTTTCCTTCTTTTTTTCCTTTTTCCTTTTTTTCCTTTTTTTTTTTTTTTCTTAATAAATCAGGAGGGCAAAAAACCCCACAAAGAAAGTAAATTCAGAGATGGAAGTGTTGTCAGCTTTGCTGTAAAATCAGCAGAGTTAATGTTGGCAGGAAGTTCTTGATACTTTCCCCTTTTAATTATGGGATACATTTTCTCATTAAGCTTCTCTATTTAAAGCTAACTATAATTGGCTTACATGTTAAAAATAGCCGTGACAAACACAGATTAGGATGCGTGTTTGTATGGATGAGTACTTGAGAACCAAAGCTCTTGCTGAGAGTAACTTGATGAAGGGAATAATTGAGTCTCCTTTGTTACAGGTGAGGATGAAAAACACTTCATTTCTTCTCATAGAGGCATAGGATGGTTTGTGTTGGAAAAGTTTAAAGCCATTAAGCTCATATTGCTCACAGAGGGTCTAAGCAGAAGCCTTCTCTCTATCCAAGTGTACCTAGGTATTGTTAGGGTCAGAGGGCCGTGGTATGGAATAAAGCTGTTTATCCGACTTGTTTTACTGTTAGAAATTGCCATTGATTTATGGTGTTTGGTTGTAACAAGGGGTTTGGGAGGCTGGTGGATCTGCCTTCTGCCCTGCTTTCTGCGGGACACATTCTCAGCCCTGCGGCCAGGCCTCTTGGGTTCTCACTGCCCAATTACTTTCCTCCTAGTTGCTCATAAGCCCATGGTTTTAGCCAGCAACCTCATGGCCCCTCCTCTGCAACCTCTGCCTAACTAACATCGTGGTGGTGCGTGCCAAGCAGATCACGATAAGGCATAGTTCTAGGCTCTTCTGTGATCTTACTATCATTTGCTGTTCCTCCGGGCTGTGAACACCATGACTAAGTGGCCATGAGCAGGCAGTGTTTTAAAGGTATGCCTGCGACAAAAACAGGACGGTGGTTTGACCAGGATGTCCTAAAAGCCTTGGCACACACCCTCGTTAGAGCTTGCCTTTCCTCACTACTGCTGGGGGTTGTTTCTTTTTTCCATCTGTCATGTAAAAAAGAAAAAACTAACTCCAAGAAAAACCTTGTATTGCTCCAACAATGTCCTGAGGACCAGGAAGATTTTTAGCTAATTAAATCCAAATGGGTGCCTAAAATCCCATTCCTTTCAATGGTAGGTGCCTGAATTAGAGCGGTGCTATTGAATATCTGTGTAGGGCCAACCCTACTTGTTTACATGTAGGTAGTGGTCACTGGTGTAGCAGTGACCTTTATTTATAAAATGGGCTGTTTGTGTTCAGTCCGGTAACAGCAGTCTGCTTGTATTGATTTGTTTATGTGAGTTACTATATTTGTGTTGCTGTGCAGTATTTATGTAAATTGTGTTTCCTTTGAGTATGATGGGTAGCACAGGTTTGAGTATAGTTGTGAAACCACTTATTCTCCGTTTATTTCCTCCACAAAAATTGTTTTTCGCTCATTCAACCACCCACATGGATCTTTTTACCCAGGAAAATAATTCACTGTGATTACCAAGTTTTTCTTTTAAGAAATAAGTATTCTTGAGTCAGTGAGAATGTACAGGCATTGCCTATACATTTCTTCATATAAAGACTTCCAAACCCCCAAATTTGTTTCAGAAATAATGCAAGATTTCAAGAAGCAAACACAGTGTTTTCCAGGAGCATCACTCACCAAGTCCAAGCACTTAGTGACAATAATGTCTAGCTAGGATGTTCTAATTCTCACACCATCTGCAAACTGCATGTATGGTTTGTATGCATAAAGAAACATACTTAATCACAACAATCTAAATCAGCAACGAATCACAGTTATAAGTATAACCGCCCTTTTGATTTTAGTATCAAAATATTCCTAGGGTTTTTTATGTGACAAGTATCTGATGACAACTATTTAGATTGGAAGTTCCCTGCCTGTTCAGAATAATGCTATCTAGGTAGTCTTTTTTCTTTTTGAATCTATGGAAATTAGGAGAATATTGATCACCTGCCCATCTGTGTTATTAAGTTCACAGTTCAAATGAATAAATTCATGCGTGTATGTATATTTGCTTTGGGTTTTACATTGGTCTGATTTTAGAGTAGCAAAATTATGTCAGACTTCATCTTGATACTTTATGCACCTCAGATGAACATCAGTTTTTTATAGAGCAGGTGGAGGGGTAATGCAGATAAAGGTAGTGTAATAGGACGAGTGGCTGCAACCTTTTATTCAATGAAAATTTACCAATTGGACACGGCTGCAGAGGTGTAGTATGTAAAACAACTTAAATATCAGCTTCAACTCAGTAACCTTAAGAGTGTATTTATTAACCACAAAAATATACTTGGGTATTTGAAACCACAAACGACCTATTGCTGAACACATTCTTTTTTAATAATTGCATTGATCTGTATTTCAAAATAATTTCCTGATTGTTTGTGGGTGCCCAGTCTGATATACCTCAACCCAGGTGTTTAGGAACACAAAGTCATAGAATCATAGAATGGTTTGGGTTGGAAAGGACCTTAAAGCTTATCTAGATCCAACCCCATGCCACTGGCAGGGACACCTTCCACTAGACTGGGTTGCTCCAAGCCCCATCCAACCTGGCCTTGAACACTGCCAGGGATGGGGCAGCCATAGCTTCTCTGGGCAACCTCTTCTGCTCTGGGAAGAACTTCCTAATGTCTAATCTAAATTTCCCCTCTGTCAGTTTAAAACCATTCCCAGTCACTGCAGGTCACTGTAAAACAAAGAGGGTATGAGACAAGAAATAAGCACCTCTATACTGAGCTCTTAGCATTAACCACAATGTTAATATTTCAGCCAGTGGCGTTTGTGTGTTTGTAACCTTTACCAAAATAGTGTTATATCCTGAATTCTCTGCTCCATTCAGGGTTGGATTCTTCAATCATGGCCAGCACAGGAATGTTCTCAAAGGCTTATACACATGAAAATCTTACAGAGGTTATTCTTAATCTGGTTGTACCCTAGGTGACAGCAGGAAACATTACATTTTCAGGCAACCTCTATTAATGTGTAAAATTTCACACAATATACTGAAATGCAAGACAGAAAGACAGAACGAATGAAGGGTGAATGATTTAGACAGCCACATCTCTAAATATGGAAAAGTTCACCTGAGAAATACATCAAATCAAAGAGAAGAGGTAAAGAGTGGAACCAGAACTTTAAGATAAGTTAACCGTATCTTTCTGGCACCATACAGGCTTCAATTATTATTTTCATTAATTGCACAGCTTTGCATCCAGTCATCAAGCCCCTGAACCTCTATAATTGGTTATGCTCTGAAGAGCTCTAATGACATGGAGCTTTATGCTATGCTTTTGTATTTTGTACAAATACTTATGTACAATGCGGTAACTAAATAATTGTTTTAATTTTGCAAAAGGAATGGTGTTTTCTCCTTAGGAACTTGGAAGCTTAAATACTTGATAGAATCATGGAATAGTTTGGGTTAGAAGAACTTAAAAGGTTGGGGCTTCAAAGGTCATCCTGCTTTTGTCTTTTCAAATTCTATTAAAGTACCAGTCCCTTCACATTCAGTTCTTTCCAGAGAACTTTTTTTCCCCTCCTCATTAAACTTCCAAGTGTAGCTCCACAAGTCTTTAAAGTTTAGTTTTTCATTGAGTTTCCAGAGATGTTTCCATCAGACTTCATGTTCAATAAAATTAAATAGGTTTTTAGCTCACTGGAAAACAAGCATCTGTAAAGAAGGTGTGAGTGGGTGGGTTTTATTTTGCTTTGTTGTTAAATAGGATACAATTTGCCAGCCCCAAATAAGATGTTAAGTCTTCCAGCAGAAGTGTCAGCCTAATCACATCGAACTCTTGAAGTGTGTGACCTTTTGGAATCAGCTTTGTGAAAGTGTATCCCCCAACACTAGGGCAATACAGACCTCCCCATGGTTCACTATCCCAACGAACAACAGACTAATCTGAAAAGGGTGTGAAGAGAACCCAGCTTGATTAGGTTTGTTGCCAGAGTAATCACTGAAAGGTAGCAGGGATGGAAGAACTGGGAATGCCACGATTCAATATTCATAACACACATCCCTCTACTTACTAGACCTTGAATACAAACATTACAAGAAAACCAGCTGGCTGAGTTCCAGGGCCATTCCCTTGTACCTCAGAATGCAGGTTTGCCAAGAGACTAATGTAAAGATTCTGGGATTAGTTTTACAGTAGTAGATGTGCTCTATTTTCTGATGATACACATAGAGAATTTTAAAACAAACCTTTCAAACTTTTAAAATTTCAGTGGTCTCCTGCCTTGTTAGACCAATTGGAGATAGAAAAGCTCGCCTTTGGATGTGGGAAGTCCATAGTAAACTGGAAGTTATAAGGCTTGGGCTTCTAATGCACTCTAAATTAGAGAATAAAAGAAAACTTTTGCTTAATGCTGTTTTGAAATCCTCATTGCTAACCAGCCCCTTCTCAGTGAAAAAAAAATGTTTCTTCCTTTTTATAAGAGGAGAGAACTGAAAGGTCTTTAAAGTCTGAGAAGCTGAGCTGCAGACTGCCATTAGTGTTTTCACACCTGATTGAAAGCCGCTGAAGTCAATGCTGTTCTACTGACAAAGCAGTGTCGGTTTGGGATTTAATTCCAGCCTTTCAGAGCTGATGCCTTGGAAGAGGTGTAGAGAAGTTAAATAAGAACCACTGACTCTCTTCCAAGTTTCCTGGGTTTGCAGTGAAAGATTTCTCACACTGCTATAGCTGGTGAGGAGAATCTTGGGTGCTTCATCTTTTGCTGTGATTCCTGCATGCTTGAACAGTTTCTGTATTTAGAAAGGTGGGTTGCTTTTGATGTTTTTCAGGTCCATTCACAGCTGCCAAGAATAGGCAACCTGATCTAGTTGAAGATGTCCTTGCTCATTGTAGGGGGGTTGGAACTACATGACCTTTGAAGGTCCCTTCCAACCCAAACCATTCTATGATTCTATGATTCTAATGCCAGCTTGGGGCTGCAAAGTTTTATTACTCTCTTTGCATCTCTAAATAAAATCTGTATTAAGACTATCAACTAATTTGTAGCTGCTCTGGTAGGCTGTAATGACTTTTTTGGATGTTGTTGATAGGAAGTAGAGTGAAACAGCCAAAGCTGAGTGAGATAGATAGCTGCAAATCCCACTAATGTCTTAAGTGGCAGGGATGTTATTGCTCTCTTCAACTATCTGAAAGGAGGATGAGGCCAGGAGGTAGCTGGTCTCTTCTCCCAAGGAACAAGTGATAGGAGAAGAAGAAATGACCTCAAGCTGTGGCAGGGGAGGTTTAGCCTGGATATTAGGAACAGTTCCTTCCCCAAAGGGCAGTCAGGCATTGTAACAGGCTGCCCAGGTGTTGTGGTTTAAACCCAGCCACACAGCCTGTCCACTCACTCCCCCCCTTCTTGCCCTCCCCCTGCTCCCAGAGGAACAGAGAGGAGAATCAAAAAAGAATGCAACTTCCATGGGTTGAGATAAGAGCTGTCCAGTAACTAAGGTATAACACAAACCACTACTGCTACCACCAATAATAATAATGATAAGGGAAATAACAAGGGGAAAGAATACAACACCTCAATACCAGCCAACTGATAACTTGCCCCCCACCCCAGCTGAGCACCGACCGATACCTCGTCCAACCTCGCAGTCCCCTAGCCCTTCCCGGGTAACTCCCCGTTACATCCTGGGCATGACGTGCTGTGGTATGGAATACCTCTTTGGTCAGTTTGGGTCAGGTGTCCTGTCTCTGCTTCCTCCCGGCTTTCCCTCCTCCCTGGCAGAGCATGAGGCTCAGAAAGTCCTTGGCCAGACCAAACATTTGAGCAGCAACTAAAAACATGGGTGTTATCAGCACTGTTCCCAGGCCAAAAGTCAAAACACAGCACTGCACCAGCTACTAAGGAGAAAAATGACTGCTACTGCTGAACCCAGGACACCAGGCCAGTGGTGGAGTCACTGTCCCTAGAAGTGTTCACAAACTGTGTAGGCAAGGCTCTCAGTGACATGGTTTAGTGGTGGCCTTGGCAGAGCTGGGGAGCAGTTGGACTGAATGATCTTAAAGGTCTTGTACAACCTTGCTGATTCTATGATTCTACTTGAATTAGACTTTTGATTTTAAACATATTTGTCATCTTTGTCAACAAAGGTAAAATTTTATGGATAAAACATGCTTCCTTCTCTCCAATTCCCACTCAGTCTCACAGATGTATCCCTTTAGTCTGGACAAGGTTCTGTCCATCAGTTCCATATGCCCCTTTCAAATATCAGTCTAAAATCTACTGGTAGTCAGGGCTTCTCTTGGATGACCCATGGAGATTTTCTAAGTGTTTTCATAGGTTGAAGTTTTATGGTTTTGGGGATCAGCTGCTTCTCAGCAGCTTTTCTATATGTAGCCTCGGCAGCCCAGGAAAAACGGATGATCTCATATTGAGGATTGATGCTTTTGACATGATTTGGGCTGTTTCTCTAATTTGGATGCAACATGGCTTCTGTCAGAAACAGTACTTTGTATTCCAGTTACATGTGTTGGGAATATGAATGCATGCCAGGAATCAAAAGTTTGTCTCAATATTTTCTTTTTCCTCCATATACTGTTAGCACTTTCCACCACTAACTGATTTATCATCTAAACCCTTTTGTACAAGAAAGAAAAAGGTACGTGGATTGTCCTTTTTTAATTACACACAAACCTGTGTGAATTAAGAGGATGGATAAATAATTAAAGCTACGCTGCAGACTCTATTACAAGAACGTGACAAAATCCAAACCAGCATGGTCTTTCCCCCAACTAGTATTCATGTAAAATGAATGCCATTAGTGAGCACTGCATTAAATAGTCTTAAGGTAGATGGTAACACTTAAAAAACCCACAAGAAATCTTCAGTATACAAGGAGAATGCTATAAGCTAATGTCTTAGATAATACAGGGATAACTTGAATATGAGGGCAAAACATTTTCCGAAAGACAGAAAAACTCTTTGTTGGGACCATTAAAGTTACTTCTAAAATATGCATAATTCAAACTTCCTATTTCTAGCTAAGCTAGAAATATTGTAGTCTGAGCTCAAATAACACTCAAGGGATATAATGAAGTTGGTCACCAGAAGAGATGTAAAATACCTCCAAATCATTAAAGAAAAAGGACTCTGGGACTGAGGGCTTTGGAAATGGCATGTAGTTCTCTATGCAGCTCAATAATTAAGCTACAGTTGATGATGATGGTAAGTCTCTGATGGCTTCTTAGGTTTCCTGCATATATATTCAGTTTAAATGAGAGCCCAGACCTTCGGCTGGTGTTTTGAAAGAAGTAGCAAATGATTGAGAAGCCTTTGGAGTCCAACTCCTATTTACATATATTCTGTTGATTTAAAGTTTACAATTTGTCATAGTACTTAGTGCTTTAGTTTCCCTCTGGTATTAATTTCAGTTACATTCAGCATGTATTTCTTCTCGCTGGCTGACACTAGAAGAATATAATTGAATTCTCATTTTTTATCAACTCTTGGGATACTGCACAGTATTGCCTAATATTTTGTCTTGAGAATAGTAACAAGAATGTGAATATACGGCAATCAAAACAGTTCATTTAAAGACATTTGTGAGCCTTCCAGCAATGATATTGTTTGCACACATCAGAAACTCTTCCATCTGGGGGTTTTCTTCAGGCCACTTCTTTGAATCCTTCATTTTATGTCAAGGGAGTTTGTTGTTGTTCTTTTATAATTCCTCGGAAGAATGATGAATTAAAAGCTGATTCATCATTATTTGATATAAAAAGATTAAGGAGGATATTGATACATGAAGGATTTAAACATTAAAAGAATTCTTTAATAGTCTTACTATATGTCTGTCCAGTGAAAACATGTGATCTTCTCAGTCTGGAAAGGGCTGTGGACCTATTTCAAAGTATGAAACAAATGAGAGTGCACAGATACCATCATCTGAAAGTTTAATTGTATATTTTTGCTGTGTGCTAGGGGTTTAGCTATACAGATTTTACATAATGGAAAGGGGCAATCTAAGCAGGGAGGGAATTGGACAAAATTTTGATCAGATGGTCTTTTGTCCCCCCTCCCCCCCCCCCAAACTCAAGCTAAAACAAGTAAAATTAATGGATAAAATTCTTCTTTTTTTGCCTTTACTGCTATAATCCATTGTTGTTTTAAAAAATGCAAATACTGAAGAGAGTTTTGACCAATATCAAAAGCAAGTTCATTACTGAACAAATGCTTCTGTATCAATAATAAGTAGTTAGCAACATGATAGCAGTGCCAGTGAAGAAAATTGTAGCTTTGATTGTTGTATTTCTAGCTAAAATCTGAAAATCTGTTCATGAAAATCACAGTGTATGTACTTTGGATGCTTTTAGATGATTTAGATATGGAAAATGATTACTGTTTGAATGGAGGGGAAGATTAAAGTCAGAGATAAAGTCCCTTTAAATCTGAAAGGAATAATCTTAACAACCAGAACTAAGTCTACTCTCAGGTAACAAGTTTTGATGAGACAATGTTGAAATGCCAGATATCTAACACAGATTTGGATCTCAAGAACACACAAGCTGGAATTCCTGGTGTTGCCTTATCTACTCCTTTTCAGAGATAATTCTAAGCACCTATAATAATAGACTTACAACCATAATGATAGTATTAACTGTTCTTCATTGCACATTTTGTTCCCATTTCATTTTTTCCCTTGCTGCTAATGATTATGGGATGTTTTCAGATTTCTTTACAAATACATTGTAATTTTTTACCTAAGAGATACGCTCTTTTTTAATTTAGAGTGCTTGGTTCTACTTTTCTCTCTCTTTCTCTCTCTCTTTTATTAGCCATATTTGGAATAAAAAGCATGAAAGCATTATCTCCCTGTTTCTCATAGAAGATTAATTGGAGTTGGGAGCAGTTGCTTGAAAGTAAATTTGCAATGAGGCTTGTTTTTCAAAACTGCTCGTATTCATAAACCATCTGCCAGTTCCTCCTTAATTTACAAAAGCTTCTAGGACAATCTTTGCCTTTCATGAAAGCACAAGGAAAAACAATGCTGAGAAGTTTTGATCTGGCAAGAAAACGGAAACAAAAACCTCCATGATTTTCTCAACAATATAAAAAAACCCCAACTATTAAATTAGAGCAGTATTTAGCCAAAGTTTTTTTGCCAGTCTCATTATTTGAAAAGGAAGCTTATTTACATGTTTCCGATTAAAGGAGAATTCAACTGTGAATATATGTGTTGTTTTGGGTTTTTTTTTGCCTATACCTTACTTATTCTGTTTCATTTCCTGTTTTTCCTACCATAGTTTTTTTCCTACTTTGCAGTTCATTTTAGCCCTGAATATGATTTTTCCAGCATGAAAAGGGGAAGGGAAGTTACCTGGTAGCAGACAGCAAATTTTGGAAGAGCCATTTTAAGTAATCTGCAACAGAAGTGAACCTTTACATCACCTCTAGCATAGGCCAAGGTAAATGCAACAGGACTCTGTGTATAGGAAAAGGTGCATCCATGATTAATTAATTTAAGTAGTTTTTAATGGCCTCACTTGCTTTTTTCACTTTTTCAAGATTTTGTAGAAATTAATGTGCCTCTGATTTCAGTTAAAATAAACTTTACCTTCTTTGATCTGTATTGCCCCTCCTGAAATTACAGGCCCCTTCAATCACTTCTAATCAGTGCAGTTCTTTACGAGCTGTTGTTTTCAATCTTGTAGAATACATCCCATGAGAGCACTTCTATCAGTGCATTATCCTTCCTGGATTATCACTCCGTTCACTATTAATTCATGAGATTGATTCACCCTCGTCCTTGTAGAGAAATATTAACATGTAATTAAGATACAAATCCAAATGTGAGAACATAATAACAGGAAAGCCATCTGAGGGAAACAAAATCACAGCAGTGACATGTTTGAGAAGAGGGCTGCAGCTGAAGATTAATTGGTGAGCACTCACACTGACAGCAGATAACTCATGGGTTGCATTCACAGAGGGAATGAAAGAGCTGGAATCTGCACACTCTTTGTCATAAATAAAGGAGACGGCTTTCTGCAGAGCAATGCCTAAATCTGCTTCCATTTAAAATGATGGCTCATGGTGAAGGTAATTCACTGAATACTATGTGAAATCTGCATAGCTCCACTGTAGTCAGGCCAGGTCACACTCTCCTGGGACCTGGCTCTTCTGTGTCCCTCGTAGTGCCAGTCAGCAGCTGTGAATTCATACATGAGCAAACTTTGATTAAGGTCACGCTACTGGAGCTGCAGAAGGGCTAATGGCATTCTGAAATTATGCTTGGCATTTACTGCTCAGATCTTACAAGATGCATAAGCACACAACAACATTTTGTTGATCTGGAGTTATATTTTGTGTTTATGGATGCGTGTGTATGCGCGTGGTTCTCAGTAAAACTTTGAATTTCTTGGTCACTAACCAGATTTACCAAAAGAGAAGTAGATGGATTTTTTTAATACATTTTTACACTGTTGAAAACAGATGAAGATTTCTAAGTGGGAATATTGCAGCAGATGATTTGTGAACAGAGGGAGAAAATACAATTTCATTTGGAATGTTAAAAAGAAATAGCTTTAAGTCATGTGTCTGCAAGTAACTTCATCTTTGTTAAAGATTTTATTGCACTGCAAAGAGGGTCCATGCAAAGTTACTTGTGCCGAAAATACCGTGGAATCATAGAGTCCCAGACTGGTTCAGGCTAGAAGCGACCTGAAAGCTCATCCAGTTCCAACGCCCTGCCACAGGCAGGGGCACCTTCCACTAGAGCAGGTTGCTCCAAGCCCTGTCCAACCTGGCCTTGAACACTGCCAGGGATGGGGCAGTCCCAGCTTCTCTGGGCACCCTGTGCCAGGGCCTCAGCACCCTCACAGGGAAAAATTTCTTCCTAATGTCTCATCTCAATCTCCCCTCTGTCAGGTTAAAGCCATTCCTCCTTCTCCTGTCCCTACAGACCCTTGTCAGAAGCCCCTCTCCAGCTTTCTTATCAGCCCCTTTAGGCACTGGAAGCTGCTCTAAGGTCTCCTGGAGCCTTTTCTTCTCCAGGTTGAAAAAGCCCAGCTCTATCAGCCAGTCTCCAGATAGTATTTAACTGTTGTTGGGATAAATCATAGAATAGTTAGGATTGGAAAGGACCATAATATCATCTAGTTCCAACCCCCCTGCCACGGGCAGAGACACCTCACACTGAACCCTGCACCCAAGGCTCTGTGCAGTCTGGCCTTGAACACCACGAGGGATGGAGCATTCACAGCTTCCCTGGGCAACCCATTCCAGTGCCTCACCACCCTCACAGTAACGAATTTCTTCCTTATATCCAATCTAAACTTCCCCTGTTTAAGTTTTAACCCATTACCCCTTGTCCTGTCACTATAGTCCCTGACAAAGAGTCCCTCCCCAGCATCCCTGTAGGCCCCCTTCAGGTACTGGAAGGCTGCTATGAGGTCTCCACGCAGCCTTCTCTTCTCCAGGCTCAACAGCCCCAACTTTCTGAGCCTATCTTCATACAGGAAATGAGTTTAGTAGGTATTTTGGGAAAGGAGTCTTTCTTCCCTGAAACTTCACTAACTGATGATGGTTGACTTTTACCACAGTGAGATAGGTTGACTGAGAGCTCAGTGTCTGGAACTGCATCTTCCATTCAGTCTTCTTGAAAGAGTGTAATAGGAATACAATTGATCTCCCTTGCTCCCTCACTTTCATTCTCCCCTCGCAATGAAAGGAAAAACTTACCTGGGACTCTGAAAAACAGCTCACCATGCCACAGTGGCTGTATCAAAGCTCAGCTCCGCTGCTTTTTGCAATAACAGACACAAAACAGCAGCAGCCATTTTGCGATTACGTAGTAAGCTCCTACAGCGGTGTAGTCATTCAAACACAATAAAAGTGCATGAACAACTTACACAGGCTGCTAATAGTCATGATTTGGGGCATCAAGTGCAGACAACCATTTGTAACTGTTACATTTGGTACTGCAGTGTATCAACCACTCTGAAGTATCGAATGTAACCACTCTGAAAATCAGAAGCATTATGATGACTTCAGCCTTCAAGAAACACTCTGCTTATCTCTCTCAGGCTGAGCAGATCTAAAAACATCACTTTTTTCAATAATTAAACAGTTATCGAAATACTATCATTATAAATCTTGCCTTGATTTTTCGTTAGGAATATCCTATAAAAGTCTGAGGTTTGCAGTCCTGGCTTTATGGGTAGGCTATACATGTCCTAAATAGTGCAATAATGGTGAAGGGTGCATAGGAAAAGAGTACACCATAGTCTTCCTTCCTTCCCATCATCACATTTCAAATATGTTCACGAGCAGCCAGTTCAAAGTTAGACACAACGCCAGTCTGGCCTGGAGATTGTATTTGTCTTTTGATGGATCGTGTAATTATACAAAAAATAATTAGGATTGGTTTGGAAAAGTGTCTGTTCCGTTGGCCCTTTTCAGCCATCCTTTTTACAATCATCCTGTCTGAACTAATAGAAAGTAAATAATGGTTGAAAGGTAATGAGAAGTAATGGACCTTAAACAGATTGACTGTTGATTGGGTACCACCAATTTGCAGCATTTGTGCTTCCTTCAGGGCCCTTGAGCTGTACAGCTACCTAGCAACCATGAAATCTGCTATGAGATATTCTCACACAGAAAAAGCTGTGCTTGCCAGCACTGTACTGTGATAATCGAGCTGGCAATACAGCTGAAACTGCTGTGCAACAAATACCCTTACGTTCCGCAAGATGCTAAGCTCTGTGCTGCGCATCACAGCTAAGATTATGACCCTTTGCCACTCAAGGAAATATTTTCATCCTTCAACTGCAATTTCATTGCAATTTGTTGCAATGAAAAAGTTGTTGTGATGGGGGGGGTGATCTCATGCTTTCTCTGTCAGAACACTGTAAGCATTAATATTCTAGTTAGCTAACCTGTGATAATATACAAATCTGGATTTGGGCAATCCAAATCTGGACCCCAGCTTCTTCAAAATATTGGCATTGTACTTCTTTTGCTTTGGATTTGGAGGCATTTCTTCCCCCGTGCATTATTTCCTATAAAAGAAGACAACAACATTTATTATATACGTCATGGGGTAGAATTGGTGGAGGGGAATGAAGTTACTTCAGTGATGGAAATTTTAATTATTTCATTGTTACTTTGTGATCAGGTAGAGGTTGCACTGTATCCTTCCTACAGCAATAAAATGGCCGAATCTTGTATCTGATCTCCTGGCTCCAGCTTTAGCATTACGTCTTGTTCTAGTCATACAGGAAAATGGCATCAAAAGTGCAGCGCCCCAGCCATCTGCTGAGTTCTTGTCTATTGAAAATAGGACTAACAGCCTCACCTACCTTGTTAAACTCTTTTTTAAACATACTGTGGCTCAGACTTAGAGAATCATAGAATCATAGAAATAACTTAAAAGTAATTTCTCCCTACAATGAACACTTGTAATAAATTTCTCATACGTAGTTTAAATATTAAACCAATTTACAAAGTTTTTAGTTGTTTTTATTTGCTGTAGTCAAAATTAATACTGCTTTTTCAGATACGACACAGGAATGTTTTAATGTCCTGTTGTGGATGATGTCCTGGCACATTAACATAGTACCTTAATCTGATTTTTGTCAGAACATCTCCATCTTCTTAAAATAGCACTTTCTGAATTAGGTCTTTAGGGCTGTACTGTCATCACTTTGCTATGCTCAATTAAAATGTGTTAATTTATGCATATTTTATTTTAGATTATTTTTGAAGTGCAGTATGAGGCAGAAATACCAAGCTTAGGAGGAATAAGAAAAGTAACAGCTTTGGGAACTGCGGCATTACTGTAAAAAAATATGTCAGGAAAATCTATCTGATTAAACTCAGCATACTTGGTCTGACAGCATTTGGGACTTCTAGCACTTCTTTTTCCTTACCAAATGTGATTGAACACCGCCCCCCCCCCCCCCCAACAAGTGTACTTGTGTCATTTCTCCTCTGGTTCTGAAGCCTGGGGTGCAGTCAGGGGGACGATAACCTTGTCCTGATTCACCTGACAAATTGCAAATGTGAGCAGTGCAATGGATGGCTCATCAGAGCAGCTGAACGCAGAAGGTTAGCACGGATGTAGTATCAGACCGTTCTGAATTCCAACTCCAAAAGTAATCTTGAAAAAGAGAATATTGAATCAATTTGTTACATGTCAGTCAGCCAGTTCCAGTTTTGAGCCTGGCAGTGACAAGGAACAACATGGAGTATAGTGCGGAAAGCAAAGTGTGCACATCAGAGTAGGCTTTATCAGTCTTAGCCGAAACATAATGGCTCTTAGTGCTGTGTCTTTACGTGATGTATTTTCTGAAGTTTACAGTTTTGCTTAAGAAAATTAATAGCATTGTTACCATGGCTTTAAAGCTTTGTGACACATTTTGATCAAGTAACACAGAACTTGAAACACAGGCTTCTTAAAACCCTCAGATCATAATTGTGAGTAGGGAATTGGCTTGGGCAGCCACAGCTACAAGGAATTTTTGCGGGGATCGTACCATTTTTGGCTATGCTTGCCCCAGTAAGCTGCTGGCCACAGGCAGGGTGTCCCCTAACAGACCCCTGCGCCTGCAGCTCCATCCAGAGAAGATCACACAAAAGGACTATCTTGACCTTGGAGATAACTCCTCCTGGAATAGTTTGTCAGACTGTGGGCCAGCGAAGCAAGGAAGATGAATTAGAGGCTTAAGGTTAAGGAACGGGAGATTAATCAGGGGGTTGAAAATATGGCACTGCCTCAGCTGCTCGCCCTACTTGGCAGGTAGGAGATGACTGCGGGAGGAGGAAGGAGCGTTTTTAGTGCCAGGGGTGGGCAACCCGACAGCTTTAAACGGGTGCTACCGAGGGCTGGCAGTGGCTATAGACCTGCACTAGGCGCCTTCCGCTGGCGGTGCTACACTCGCCGCCTCTGGGCTGGGTCGAGGCCGCCACCGCCTGGGAGGGAAAGGCTTTACCGCAGGAGCTCCGGCCAGCGCTGTGTTGAGGTACAAAAACCCTTTTTTCCCCCTTTTCTTTTGTGTGCATGTGAGCAGCGTTATCTTCTGCGGGGCTTTGAAGGTTTGTTTCGATGCGTGGAGGTCCTCGAATGTTGTGGAAGCAGCCCGCCATGTTGAGGCAGGCTTGCTGTCTTGGCCGCCGATAAAGCCCTTTTTCCTCTTTGAAATGAGCTTTTATAGCAAACGTGTTTAGGCGGGCTTAATGTCATTTAGAAGATCCCGTTGTTTTTCAAGTATAAACCGGCCAGGAACGAGGCTGCCGTGGTCCATGTGGCTCTCCGGGGCTGGGCGGGGTTTACCTCAGGCCGCCCTCACGGCCTCTCCCCTCCCTCGGATCCTGGGTGGGGGTTGTTCATTCTGCACCGTGGCTTTGCACTTCAGGTAGGCACCTTAAAGACCGCAGTTGGTGTTGAGGCTAAATTTTAGCAGAGTAAGTGTAGGCCACTGCTTTTCCTTGGCTTTGCTGCCCTAGGTATGAAGGGTAGAAAAGTAAAAAAAAATGTGTGCTATAGAAAAAACATTTAGAGGCTTAAACGGGCAGTGATGTGTAGGCTTTGCCTGACGTTATGAACGCAGGCCCTACAAGGGAACAATATTACATACTGGCATTGACTTGGAATTGGCCTTGTTTGCTGTGGCCAGTGTTGATGCAATTTAATGTAAAGTGGGGGTTAGAACTGGGTGAGCTTTAAGGTTCTTTCCAACCCAAACCATTCTGTGGTTATATATTCAAGATAAGCAGTTTTAGTTAGCCAACAATGGTTTTAAAGCAAGGTGGTGATTTCTGGGTTTGTATATACCTGCTTCTCTGGAATGTGAATGGGAGAGTGAAATCTGGCCTGTATTTTTCCATTGAGTGGATTTGAAACTAGCACTGTAGAGATAAATTTGTTTGGCACAGCCCTACTTCATATAATCTACCCTTCTGTGAAAAATGATAGCTTCTTTTAAAGTGTCAGTTTTCCAGGTCTTTTGGAGCTCTGTCTTAATACTAACATGCTTTGATTGAAATGGAAGCTTAAAGTTTTTGTTCTTTATGCCACTTCTGCAAAACCAAAATCATCACTGATAGCAAAGCTTTGATTTGCAGTGTTCAAATTTTGATTCTCTTCCTGGAGAATAAAACTTGTCTTGGTGTCAGAGTCTCATCTGCAATGAGAACTGTGCTGGGAGCAGGAAGCAGGAGTGGGTCTTCATTTAGTGCCCCTATTTGGGAATCTTGCACAGGTCTCAATTTATAAGGACATCATTTATCATGTAGATGAATCTCGTTTCAGTTTAGAAAATACCAGAATGCTACTCCAGACCACTGAATATGGGTTTGGCAGACCTTGATATCCAGGTAGTCATAAGTACTTGTGTCTTCCACATGATAAAGGGTGCCCTAACAACTCTTGGGAGTTATGTTGATCCTTTTTGGTTTTTATTCTGAAATTTAATTTATTAAGGTACAAATTAAAATTAATTTGTAAGACTAAAGCTATTTCAGTACTCTAAACATGTAAAACATGTACGTTTCCCCTTCCTGGAGGATTATTATTACTCTTGCATTACTTTGTGAATTAATAGCATGTCTTACAGCTTGTGAATTACATAATGTTTTGAACTTTCTGCATTTTTGTTTTGTTTTTTTGTTTTGAGGCATTCTGAAATGTGAATGTTGGAGGGCTTGAACTTTTAATAATGGAAACTCCTTTGGAGAACTATGGTATTTTGAAGAAAAAACCCCAAAACCTTAAGAATGCCATCTCAGAAGTTAAACAGTTATTGGGGGTGGTGGGATAGAAGTAGGTAATATGTTTCATCGAGCAGTTTCCCTAGCTGCTTCCTCTCATTCCCACTGTAGTCACAGAAATGTTTGCTGTATGCTGTTCTACTATCAGAAGAGACTTTGAGGAGATGTGTTTGCGCTTCACATTCCTCTCCTCAAAGTATAGGATGATGTGTGGGAACTTGCAATATTACCTGATAATGAAACTTTAGTGATGAGTAAGACAAAACAGCAAGGAAATTATTCTGTACTTTCCTGTTTTCCTGGGGTTCACCTGGGGCCTGAGAGTGAGCTGCAATACTAGGTGTAACTAACTCAGGAGTAGATGCAGTTCAGCTGGGGATGCAAAACTACAGCAAATACTTGCTTTTATGGTGACTGAAGTGCTTCATTATCTGTGTCAGGTGTGAGGGCACCTGTAGTTTTCAAGGAGGGTGTTATTTGACTAATCAGGTGTTCTTTCTGTTGCTCTGGGTGTGTCTTTGGGTTAATGAATGTGAATTAACTGACATAAGAATTAAGGTCGATATGGCCTGTTATTGTCTTCTGCCTGGCACGTACTTCTGGATACTGCCAGGGAAAGCATCAGTAGTGGTAAGCAGGTAGTAGGACTGCTCCAGAGTACTGTTAGGTATTTGTGGTATGTGGTTTACTGAGTTAATGGTGGTGACCGCTTTTGATAGCGATTGCCAGACTTCTGTTCCTGTAACCTGCTAATCCTGTTTTGAAGTAAGCAGCACCCCTACCTCTCCTGTAGACTGTGTGAAGAATGATCTCTTGCTTTGTCCTGTTTCTGCTTCATTTGAAGCTCCTGTGTGCTTGTACTGGGGAAAAGCTGTGAACAGTGTGGTGTTGCTTGCTCACCTTCCTATTTTAAATGTGAGTTCAGTCTTGGTAATGTCCTGCTATGGTCACCTCTCTTTCATTTGAACAGTCCTAGTCTGTTAGTTTCTCAGAAAAGGCTTTTTGGTTTTGATTGACCTTGCTACCCTCCTCCTTCCTTTTCTGAGATAGAGGGGTGGAAATGTATGTGAACAGCATGAACTTCTGCAATGGCATTCACTCACTTGGTGTGATGGGGTGGAAAGCATGCTATGATGGCATGGACTTCAAAGAAGGAACTTGTTTTGTGCTGGTGGCAGTGTGAAACTAGAGCAGTTTGTCTGTGCCTTGAAAGCACTTGGAACTGAAATGCTGGAACTGGGCTGGGAGCTCATAGATGAGCAAGTGATAGAGGATCTGGTTTGCATTATTAATCTCATAAATATTTTTAGGTAATTTTGGCAACTTGTCTTTTAGTTTAGAATATCAGATCGTTATAGGCACTAATTAATATTTAGTGAAAATTAAGTGTCTCCAGGTAACACCGTTCAGTATATTACATCAAGAAGGAAGAAATGGAAACCAAAACTGGGGGGAAGCCCCAGAGATATTTGGAACCAGCAGGTATGCTTTGAAAACTGAAGCTTTTGCAGCATTTTCTGGGCAGCCTGACTTGAAGTAGATGTTTCAAAACACAAGTTCATGAATATTAAATCTGAAATCCCAGACAAGAGTTATTAAACTTAGTGGCAATTGCTATGTTTTTTAGTAGTTCTGGAGTTTATAAATAGACTGTGAATAATGTGTGTTAAATTTTGATAGTGTATGAATGAGAGGGTTTTAGTTGCAATCCTGTGTTTTATATGGAAGTTGGAGTCAGGATGTGGAAGAAAATCAAATGCAGAGTTAGCATTTTGGTAATTATTTGAATAAATAGGGGCTGTAGAACAGCCCTTGGTTCCCTAGTTTAAGCAGAAAAATGAATGGGATGTAGTATTTTGTGTCTAGAGAATGTACAGTTATACTCCAGATTTGTGAATGGAGTGCGTTTGCTGCAGTTTACATCTAGTGGACTGGTTTTGTGAATGAAAGGCAAAAATTCCTGGAGAGAAAAATAAAAAGACAAAACACAACTTTAGAAACAGGACTGCCTGCTCAGACTAACTAAGCCACAGAAGTGGCTTTACATTGGTAATATGTAGAAGCAAATAGAGTGGCTGTTAGTTAATCCTGTATTGCCAGTGGATGGATTTCTAGATGAAAGTACAGCCTCTTGCTTGTCTACAGGTTACCTTTTTTTAAGCACCTGAGAAATCAGGTGATCAAATGCTGCTAATGTGGTAACAGCAGATTTTTTTGTTTGGGCTCCTGTTTTATTCAGACTTAGTGTTCACAGCTGGCTGAGCTACTCCTAGTGCCAAATATAAGTGGCGTTTGTGGATTCTTTCATTGGAAAAGGCTTTCTTAGTTGAACTTGTAATGTTACACTAAGTGGTAGTGCAACCTGTGTATCTACTCAGTAAATAAAATACTTGTGTTTTTGCACTGATAAATGCAGTTTTCAGTTGCATAAACTTTGTTTATAAATATGTTTTTACAGTACATTTTCCAACACTAATTGGGTTTATGCATGTATTAAACCGGCATATTAATCTTGGAGATAAAACAGGAGGAGCTTGTATATTGGCAAAAAAAAGTTATTTTCAGCTCAAGTAACTTATTTAAATATGAAAAAACAATTATGGAAGTGCTATTCCAAATTTTGTCTTTCAGATCATTTGCTCATTTCCTCTTAATGTTTATGCATTTTTTTGTAGCTGGAGTGCTGTAGCTGCTGGTTTCAGCAGTATTCAGTTTGGTACTTTTGCTATCAAATTGCATTATTCTTAGAATATGATAAACATAAAGATCACTTGAAAGTTCTGATGATTTGTATGTTTAGGACTTACAGTAATAAACATAGTGGTTATATTGCATGATTATATTGTAATCCACTGAGCAAATAATGACAATTAAGCTTCTTTGTTCTTAGCAAAGCAGAAATAAAACTATTGCTATTGGTAATGGTAAAATGCATGATTGTGACCAGTTCCCTAACACAGATTTCTCTGTTACATATGGGTATAAATAAGATCTTACTGAGCTTCAGAAACTGGTTGTTCCCAGACCAGTCATTAATGAGGCTATGCCACCACCTGCAATTGGTATGGATCAGGAGGTGGAGGGCTCTGGAGCAGAGAGTGTCAGACCTGGTGACTTTGAGTCTACAGTGCCCAAATGTAATGATTTGTCTTAATGGTTTTGGCATGCTTCAGAGTGACCCAGTGGATTGAAAGCCTGTTTGTGCCTGTGTAGGGGCAGACTTGGAGCACAGTTTTCAGTTTATTTTGATTCAGACTGAGTCCAGAGGAGGGCCGCAAAGATTATCAGAGGGCTGGAGCAGATCTGGATCAGAGGGCTCTGCTGTGGAGACAGGCTGAGACAGCTGGGCTGCTTCAGCCTGGAGAAGAGAAGGCTCTTGGGAGATGTTAGAGCAGCTTCCATTGCCTAAAGGGGCCAACAGGAAATCTGGAGAGGGGCTTTTGATAAGGGTGTGTAGTGATAGGACAAGGGGAATGGCTTTAAACTGACAGAGGGGAGATTTAGATGAGATATTGGAAACAAATTCTTCCCTGTGAGGGTGGTGAGGCCCTGTCACAGGTTTCCCAGAGAAGCTGTCACTGCCCTGTCCATGGAATTATTGAAGGCCGGTTTGGACGTGTCTTGGAGCAACCTGATCGGGTGGAATGGGGTTGAAATTGGACGAGCTGTAAGGTCCCTTCCAACCCAAATAGTCTATTTTCTTGTTCTTTGGTATCTGTGTCCAGGGACTACTGGGAGAGGTACCTGAAAAACATCACCCTTTTTGGAAATAAAAACACTGACGTAACTGTACCTGCCATTTCTAGGATCCTGTGATAGGCTTTGGCATTACAGTCAGTACCCAGTAAATGTTCTAATATGATGCAAATCTGTGTTTTGTCAAAAACAGGTAAAATAATACTGGGGAGTTGAGGATAAATAGTTACTGTTTCAGTCTCTTCCCTGGCATTGCCACTTTTGATTCTAAACCAACCACTTCTCTTTACACTTCTGTAGTCTATGAATACTTTAACTACACTAATTGTGACTACCAAATACAGTAATTGTGCAGAACAGGCACGTCAAGTGTCAGCTATTAGACACGTTTGTAGACTTAACTACTTGAAATGGCCCGGTTTGTTCTTGGGGAGGCTAAGATAATAGGATATTATCTGTTGTGAGATTTTACCTGTAGTCAATTCAGTAATATGACACTTGAAATAAAATTCTTCCTTTTTTCTAGAAAGTCCTGCTGCATTAGTGGTCTTTTAAGGCAATTAGGGCTGTCTTACATGGCTGGGTAAACAATGTGAGAAACACTGCAGATTTTAATCTTTTTAAATGGTCTTGGCCTGCTGGCAGTAGTGTCATTTTACATGAAGTGAGAAACTGCAAAAATTTAATTAGTTCTACATTTCTTAAAGTCTATATATTGATCAGAAGTCTCCCATTAATCAGTGACTATTGTATTCAGTTTGTCATGTGCCCTTGATAAACCAACTTATGTTTAATGTTACCATCATTTGGTTTGAGGCTTCTCTGCACAGATAGCTTTGTATGTCTCTCTAAACTCTGTCCAAATTTTGGAGTTGTCACTCATATTGAGAGCCAATGTAGTGTCCTTTTTATATATATATATATATATTTATTTATATATTTATATTTATATCTTTCTTATACTTCCTACCTAGATAGATTTGGTCACTGGCCAAGTATTGACAAGATGTATTCCCTTTGTTTCTTTAGTTCCATGTAGGTGCAAAATTCAGGAGGTTATATTAATGTGAAACTTGAGTGTAGTTAATGCGTGTAATTAAGTTCACTAATCACAAAGTAGCTCTGACTTTTTTCTTTTCACATCTCTTGTGAAAGTATAAATTGCTTATATGTTACACTAGAAAACAGTGTTTTATAGAACAATGTTGGACTTTTTTTTTTTAATTCACCTGCTGGCTGTATATTCAGTAGCATTTTGTATGCGTGCTTGCATATGGAATTTAGCCTTATGATATTTATGTTTAATTTGTATTGTCTAGTAACTTACGGTTCAAAAGCATGGGGGTGAAATGTGCTGCCCAATTTGTGTATTGTTAAGGCTGTTTAAAACTGAGCTGCTGGTTATTTGACCTCTGGTTCAGAGTTTGATGTCTCTCTTGGCAGGTGTTAATACAGGTTAGCTTTTTATCACAAATTTTTTGCTCTGGAATGGAAACCCTTAATCTGTGTGTGAGCAGGCCTTGAACTACAATGCTGCTAGTAAATTACAATTATGCTAAGCTGTAATTATGTTAAGTACTTCATGCAGTAAATTTGGGGAGAAGAGTAAAGATAAGAATTGAATGTCTGAAGGGCTCAGTTAGTAAGGTCACTAACTATGTAAATATAATGAACCTATTCATTCCTTTTTCCAGTTTTCAGGCTAGTTGTCTAAAAAAAGTATGTAATGCAGGATCTGGAGACTTGAGACTGCTGCCTGTGAAGGCATTGAAATGTCATCTGCTGATGCAGGTGCCATTGTGTGTATGGAGGTTACGGTTGGAAGCTGAGGAGTAGGATGAGCATACTGACAGTTGCACTGGCTTGAGTTAAACAAGGTCCTACCAGACACTCTGGTTTAAGCACTAAATTGTTGTGTGACACTTTAGGTGGTTAAATTACTAGCTGTCCCCTACCCCCAAAAATGTAAGCTAGAAAATGGAAAAGATAATGTACTGTGCTGAGCACATTTTCTTATTTCTATTAGGGCTCTAAATACTATATTAAACAAATGGTGTGGGACATAAAACGTGGCACTGTGTTTTTAGGGTTTGCATATTACTTTTTCCACTAGTTAGATGAAGTCAAAGCCAGTTGTACTGTAAGTCATGCATTCAATTTGTGGCAGATCTTTGCTGTTTTATTTATTTGCTTTGTAGCAGCAGCAGCATCGGGTGTAACTTGCTGATTGGACACATTGAATATGCTTAACTTGTCCTGAGATATTGAATGTGATGGATAACTGACATCTGGTGCAAGTGTTGAGTTTGGGTTTTATTCCTTTTATAGTTTTGTCTTCTGAAATACCTAAGGGTATTTGATTAAAAGATAAAGGTGATTCTTCCAGTTGAAACCTCTTGATTGTTGCAGCTGTTTTCCAGCACAGCTGACTCATCCTGGATATCCTCTCTGACCAGATTATTGAGCACTTTATGAGGTATGGAAATCTTTTGAAATACTGCTGTTTGATTCTCTGCAGTACAGAAAAACTCCTCCGTTTTGTTTTAAGCATCCAAGATATCTGCTAGGGGGTTTTAATAGCTTTGCCTGAAACTCAGATTTAGACCATCAAATTCTGCTCAACTCTCACAAAACCTCAATATGCCAGAAGTCTCTGAGCACATGAATTTCTGATGCTTATGTTCTCAAACTGCCTTATGTTGTACTTCTGGTCTTGATCTGACTCACCTCAGATGCTGAACCGTTCACTATTGCCAAGACTAAGACTTGTCAGTATTTGAAGACAAGTTTTTTTACTTGCTCTCTGAAGGTGTCTGTTAACTTTGAGTGCAGCATCCTTCCTGGGTCTCTTACATAAATTGCTTAATTGTGAGAAGGTTCACATAAAATGATAGACATAGGCTCAAATTATACCGTTGCTAAGGAGGGCTTGAATTCAGTTTCACCTCCTCAGTGCTTCAGGGTAGAAGTGTAACAGCTTCAACACACAGGATTTGGGAAGCTCCCCAACTGAAGGCCATAAGGGATTTGGTTACTTAGGGGATAGGACAGCAGTAGTGCCTGTGAGTGGTGTCCAGTCAGCTGGGTTAGCTAAATGGAATTGTAAATCAGAGTACTAAAAAACCATTGTGTGAAAGGAAAAAGGAAGGGCTGTTTGGTTTTGCAAATCATTATTTCCCAACTGATTTTTGCCAGGTAAACCCTGCATCCAGATTTCTTAGCTGTTTATAATTACATGCATGGAAAGCACAGATAACTTGAAATAACCTGGCTATGTGTCTGCTAGCCGCTGAACAAGGAATGGATATGACTTGTTAGAGAATCCAGAACAGAAAATTCAATCTCTCCTGGTGGTTTTTCTTGCAGGGGCTCATAATGACAGATTCTGGGAGTGTCATCTTTTGTGTGCATTCAGAAACTTGCTGTGCTGATAAAGATTCTTTGAATTGAAGCTGTTTGTTCTCGACTTTTCTGAGCTCAAAGTGTTATTTGCTTAACCCAAAAAGCCAAACTACTGTGGTTATGGAACAATTAAACAGCACTGGAAAAGCTGTCTATTTAGAGAATCATCTTTTTGTATAAAATAACACCTTTTTCATTCCAGATGTCTTCCAAATAATTCAAAACCTAAATGCAGTATATCAGCCATGAACACTTGGCATCTATTTCACTAGAAATCGTTTATACAATTTGTTTTGCCTCTTTAGTTTTATGCCTTAGAATTTTGTCTTCAAGGGGGTACTTTTTCATAAAACCACTTCTGTTTGTTTCACTAGGGTGCCTCTGCCTAATAGAATGAAAATCTAAATTTGAAATTGGTCTTAAGAATAGAATAACATCTTGATTCTCCCCAGCTCTAAATTGTGTGCAGTATGCTTTTTCTTTATCAGGTGGGCACTGATGCATTGAGAATTAAGGGCAAAAATGCACCAAAAATCAACAATTTTTAGACGCAAACATATTGTGGGTGGTGGATGATGCTAACATCTGATTAATATTTAATATCTAAAACATGTTTATTTTGCTTATAGCTTTCCACAGTGTATCTATTGGTCAAATGATGGCAGATCTGTAGTACAACTGCAACATCTCTTCCCTTTACACCACTAAGTGTGTAAAAATAAAAATGCAACAAGCCAAATACAGTGCCCCCTCTGACACCTTTTCAAGACCAAGTACTGATACTAACTTCTGCTGGTCTGCTGTTCCTGATGATTCTTATTTGATTGGCAGTCCCAGGCACAGCTACGGGTTGGGTGGAGAAGTGATTCAGAGCAGCCCTGTGGAGAAGGACTTGGGTGTTGGTTGATGAGAAACTGGACATTAGCTGGCTTCAGTGTGCACTCTCAGTGCAGAAACCACCTGTGTGCCAGGCTGCATCAAAAGGAGTATGACCAGCAGGTTGAAGGTGGTGATCCTGCCCCTGTACTCTGCTCTTGTGAGACCTCACTTGGAGTATTGTGTGCAGTTCTGGTGTACTGAACATCAGAAGGATATGGAGCTGTTGGAGCAAGTCCAGAGGAGAGCCACAAGGGTGATAAGGGTTACCTGGGGCTGTTCATCCTGGAGAAGGGAAGCTGTGTGGAGACTTCATAGGAGCCTTCCAATATCTTGTAGGGGGCCCATAAAGGTACTGGAGGGGAGTCTGAAGGGGGGCTATAGGGATGCTGGGGAGGGACTATTCATTAGGGACTGTAGTGATAGGGCAAGGGCTAATGGGTTAAAACTGAAATAGGGGAAGTTTAGATTAGATATAAGGAAGAAGTTACTTACTGTAGGGGGGGTGGTGAGGCACTGGAATGGGTTGCCCAGGGAAGTTGTGAATGCTCCATCCCTGGTGGTGTTCAAGGCCAGGTTGGACAGAGCCTTGGGTGACAATGTTTAGTGTGAGGTGTCCCTGCCCATGGCAGGGGGGTTGGAACTTGATGATCTTAAGGTCCTTTCCAACCCTAACAATTCTATGATTCTATCATTCTTCATCAGGGGTGAAGTGATAGGACAGTAGGTAATGGGTTTTAAACTTCAACAGAAGATGTTCAGGTTAGATAAGAGAAAAAAGTGTTTCCCTGTGAGGGTGATGAGGTGCTGGCACAAGTTGCCCAGAAAAGCTGTGGCTGCCCCATTCCTGGCAGTGTTAAAGGCGAGGTTGGAAAGGACCTTCAATGATATGGTCTAGGTTGAGGTGTCCCTGCCCATGGCAGGGGTGTTGGAACTGCGTGATCTTAAGGTCCTTTCCAACCCTAACCATTCTATGATACTCTGTGTAGTACAGAACCTGTTCATTTGGTCCAAAAAGATACAATAATTTGTACTTCCTCACTGGTCCTGAGGAACTAGGAGCAACTGTAAGTAGACTCGGGAATTGTTTGACTTGGTAAACTAACGCCTTTAGTGTTAGTAAACTAACTTGGTAAACTAACACTGGTGTTTCAACTTCTGTAAAAGAAATAATACCCCCACCTCTTAGTTGAAATGTCTATTGGGACTCTTCCTTTTTAATCCAGTTTAAAATCTTTGAACCTGCTTTATAATATAGAGACAAACAAATGCCTGATGTAACACCAAAACTAACAGTTGTGCACTTTTTCAGTTCTGTAGGTAGGGCCAGTTCTTTCAAATACAGAGCTTTGAATACAGTATTTCAGCTTTACGTATCTCATGTTGTGTTGGTTTGAATACTTGTATGATAGATTATTAGTGGAAAGAGGGGAATAAATTATTTTGGAGGGTGTGGAGGAAGGAGTCCTCTGGTGGGTTTTATAGTATCAAGGATTTATTTAGTTGTGTATATTTGTATAACTGTATATTTGTATACCTGTGTACTATGTTTGTAAGATCCAAATTTACCTCAGTCTAACATTGTCTAGGAAGCAGATTATGATTCTTGAGCTTTTTATAGCTCAAGCTTTTTTGGTTCTGTGATCTAATTGTAGCTGACAGAAAAGTCTAGTCTTGAAATGCTCATCCACATTTAGATTTTAAGAGTTAAAGCAGGCTCTGAAGCAATGAAAGTTTACCTTGAAATAACTGAACAATCTGGAAAAAATAAAAGCTCAAGAGTTTGGTATGTATGTGTAAAAAAAAAAAAAAAAACCAAAAAAAAAAAACAAAACAAAAAACAAAACCTTTGGCTCCAGGTGTTAACTTACCACTATGCCTGGTCAAAAGGATATTATATAATATGCACATCATATTTGAGGTCATATTGTAGAATACCTGATCTTGCTTGTGTAAAGCCAGCAAGAGTTGTCTTGTTTTAAACTGGTGATACTGAATTTTGATTTTTTCGCTCAGAGCTTTACTATAAAAAAAGAGGTATTAATGCATCTAGGAAAAAACCCTTCCCTGAAGCTGACCCTTCCCCTGCAACTTCAAGTCAGATCCGTTTGTTTTTGTGACATTTATGTGTGGAAATTGTTTCTGAAGAAATTAAGATGATGTGACAAATGACCACACAACAAAGAAGACTTGGTGATACTTCTTCCTTGACAGAGGGGAGTTGACCATACAAGTTTTATTTTAATTTATATCTAGTTTATGAGATGTGCTTTGTTTTACATTGATTAAAAATCTGTGAAGAATGGCTGATGTTATATTAACATTGATGAATAGCGTGCTTGCTGCATTTGGCATGCAGTTGCCATAGCAACTGTGCTGTAGAGTGACCCAAATTAATTTTCCACCAGTCACTAGGTGCCCTGTCAGTTTTCCCTTGTGCTGTGGAGAAGCAGGCTGGAAAGTACTTGGGTTTTGTTTTGAAAAATCTTGCCTTATGATTTCTTTCGTGAAAGCAATGGCTGAGCTGTGTTAATCAACCAAAATGAGAGAATCATAGGATGGTTTGAGTCAGAAGGAACCCTAAAGCTTATGTAGTTCCAACCCCCTGCCATGGGCAGAGAAACCTTCCACTAGGCCAGGTTGCTCCAAGCCCCATCCAACCTGGCCTTCAACACTGCCAGGGATGGGGCAGCCACAGCTTCTCTGGGCACCCTGTGCCAGGGCCTCAGCACCCTCACAGGAAAGAACTTCCTAATACCTAATCTAAAACTCCCCTCCATACCATTGTAATTTGTGCACTGAAATGCATGCTATTTAAATCTCATCATTACAGGAACAAACACTTGAATGAATAACTAGTAATTGAGCAGAAGTAAATGTATAGTATCTCCATAGCAATTGGAGTACACAGTATAGTATTGTCACTTACAACCTGTCTTCACGTGGCTCTGCTGTTTTTACATACGTGTTTCTAAGTTCTTATTGGTGAGTATTTACTGAGCACAGTATGAATAAGGCCCGAGAATGGTGTGCTTTATGCCCCTAGCTAGCTCTTCACGATTTGATAGCAGGATGCTCAATGAATACCAGTGGGAAAAGGATTCCTGTTGCAGCAGAAGGATACTAAGTTCTTCCTTGTGAGGTAGTGAGACACTGCCACAGGTTGCTCAGAGAAGCTGTGGCTGCCCCATTCCTGGCAGTAATTGAAGGCCATGCTGAGTGGGGCTTGGAGCAACCTGATCTAGTGGAAGGTGTCCCTGCCCGTGGTAAGGGGTTGGAACTGCGTAAGCTTTAAGGTCCCTTCCATCTCAATCAGTCTATGAATAACAAAAAGTCTAGTACTACACTTAAGGAGTAGTGTGGTGAAGTAGGCTGAAAGGAAGTGTGATCAAATACTAAGTAACATACCAGGTACTTGGAAGACCTATTAAAGAATAACAAACTACGTGATTACATGGTAACACACTGTAGTCAGACACTCTTACTGCTCTTTTGATCCCCATTAGCAACTGTGGTGCCTAGCTGTGTGAAAGATGCATGGACATCTTAGATGGCTTTTCTTCCTGCTTATTTCTTCTTTTACTAAGGGAAGTTCTTACAGTTGAGCAACCTGCTCCAGTGGAAGGTGTCCCTGCCTGTGGCAGAGGCTTGGAACAAGATGAGCTTTAGGGTCAGTTTTAACCAAAAGCAATATGTGGTTCTACAGAGACTTGTAATTTGTTGAGGAATGCTTCAAGAGATATGACTCATTCCTAAGTGGCTTTAATTTTTCCAGAAGGATGGTTCTTGTGCAGTTCAAATACTGATCTCAGAAGCCATTAACAGGCTGTAAAATAACACATACTGAAAGGAATGCCGTTACTCTATATGCATAGCAATACAGTATTTATTTGCATGGAGACTTAAGGCTATTACATCCTTACTCTTCAAAAACAGTTATGAGTCTCCAGAAAATAACAGGATCCTTACCTTTAGGCCTGTTTTTACCTGTAATTGGAAAGTGGTGACTCTTACCAGCACCTGCCAGAAGGATACAGGACTCAAAAAGGAAACCTGGAAAAAAGAAAACCTGAAAACCACAACAAAATGCACACAGAAAATTGACCCCAACCCCCCAACAATACATACATCCCAAAAGCAGGCATCTCTTCCCCTCCCCCTGTGCACCCCTATATTCTCAAGCCCACTGCAAAGTCTGTTATAACGGCATAGTTTCCTTCAGATCCATTCAATTTAAAAAGAAGGGGCTTAGGAAGTCATGATCCCCAGTTTTTCCTGATTCTGCAGCTGTGTGCTCAAATTAAAAATGTGTGCCTGGGCAGCACTGTGTGTTGGCTGAGCCTTAAAGGCTAGCTTAACTTTAGTCTACAGTTTAATCAGCTTGAAAACTTTGTTCAGTATGTGTATGTTGAAAATTACTGCATATCACTAAAAATAGAGTGATCATTTTGAAAATGGGGTGGAAATATTCACAGGCATCCTGAAGCTTCAGTAAGTGTCATACTGGTCTGTATAATAAAAGGGAAGATCTTTGATCAGAGGTTGGGAGCACCTCTGCTCTGGAGACAGGCTGAGATTGCTGGAGAAGAGGCGGCTTTGGGGAGACTTAAGAGCATCTTCCAGTGCCTAAAGGGGCTGACAAGAAATCTGAAGAGGGGCTTTTGACAAGGGCCTGTAGGGACAGGAGAAGGGGGAATGGCTTTAGCCTGGCAGAAGCGGGGGATTGAGATGAGACATTAGGAAGAAATTCTTCCCTGTGAGGGTAGTGAGGCCCTGTTACAGGGTGTCCAGAGAAGCTGTGGCTGCCCCATCCCTGGCAGTGTTGATGACCAGGTTGGGTGGGGATTGGAGCAACCTGGTCTATTGGAAGGTGTCCCTGCCTGTGCAGGGAAAACTTTGGAACTGTATGAACTTTAAGGTCCCTTACAACCCAAATCATATGATTCTATCATCTTCAGGTTATAAGATGCTTAAACCAGCATTTACATATGGAAGACTGTTCTATATCCAGTTATTAGCTACTATAGCTTTTTTGAAACTAATATAAAGGTATTGGTGATAAAATCCTAGGAGTTTGAGGAGAGAATAAAGGAAAAAGGCAAGAAAAACAGAGACGTACTGCAGTAGGATATATGTGTATGTGCATCTCATCTGCATGATGCAGTGCTTCAATATTTAATTTGTTCATTTTCATGTGAGCATTGTCAGGCACAGATTGAAGGAGTTATATTTAGAGAATAGAAAAGAGTTTGTGATAGTTTCTTAAGAACTTACCTGCCTTCAGACCATCTCTAGCTGGATGGTTTTGTTCCTCAGGTAACACTCAGAACTATTATCTGTTGAATGTGCAGAATAGTGAGGTTGCATAACTAGCCCCTGAAGACTGCTTGAAGTGTTCTACTCTGCTTTGTAATAGGTTTGAGTTAAATATTGTTCAGCTGGGGGAAAGAAAGAAAAGAACAATTAAACATGCATTAAGTGTTCTTATTTCAGTTGCAAGGCTTATTTTTCACTGTTGCTTCCATATCTTATTGAGGATGAAAGTTTTCACTTCAAGTGTGGGGATTAGAGAAAGGGATCATGTGTGACTGGGTGATTTCATACAGAATTACTATGTTTTCAGAGAAAAAAGCAAATATTTTGTTACCTCTGAATCTGCAGGCAAAATATTAAGTTTAATATTAATCACTGCAGAAAAGAGATTGAGGGGGTTTTCTTCCCTCTATTTTACCTCCTTTCCTGTCTCCATCCAGTGGCTTGCGGGGGGCTCTTAGGGTACCGCAGGGGATCTTGCTGACAGAGTTGGATGCTGTGGTAACTTCAAGCACACTTACAGGGTGGAGCTTGGGGCAGGATGTTTTGGCAAAGTTACTTTAACGTCTAGGTGTTAAGCAGTCAGATACATACTGAGGTTAAGCCAGGAAAAGAAAAATGTTCTGTGCAAAGTGCTTCTGAGAAGGTTAACTAAGTCTTTGTAGTAACTGTATAACAGCAAGCGTGTCATGGAACTTAGCTTTACTGTAGCAGTGTAGAAAGTTCCATAATCATAAAACTTGATAAAGTTATGGTGGGGGGAATGGGTTTCAGTAGAACCTGTGGAAGCGTTGCAGGGTATTAGCACTGCTATTCTCTATTCCAGAAATAGATGGCAGTGTTTAAAACATTTCCATAAGTACACATATACACAAAGAAGTGACGTGTTTTTAAACTAGGCTTGGTTTAGTTTGAAGAAGATAAATGCAGCACACACAAGTAACACACATTAATGGAAGGGGAAAGGTTAGTGTTTGGGGTTTGGGGTTTTTTTGTTTTTTTTGGTTGTTTGGTTGTTTGTTGGTTTTTTGTTTTTTAAACTCTGATTACTACCACTTGGCGGCAAGGTTTGTAGTATTTGAGGGGTGACCATATTAGTTTTAGGCAAAATGGACCGATAGACTGGGGAGAGGACATGCATTCTTTGTTTAATTCAACGAATAACCACTTTGTATCTGCTTGACTAGAATTTGGCTACAGTTAGCTGAAGAAAATTAATTTCTAATAAAGTCTTCATATACCCTGTAGGCTGTTGGACAAGAAGTGCGATACAACCAGGGAGCTTTTATTTTAAATCCTACAGCTGGCATTGAAAGGGGTCTGTCCTGCATATAGTACAAGGGGGAATGGCTTTAAGTGGAAAGAGGATGGGTTTAGGTTAGATGCTAGGAAGAATGGTTGCAGGTCCCTGATGTTTCCCGTAAGTAGGTGAGCTTTGAACTAGGTCAAGTTCCAAAAAGACATTCCAGAGATCTTTGATCTTTGTTTAATCTTAGTCTGGTCATCGGTTTTGTGGGTTAGGATTGCTATGTAACAGGATGAGAGTTGCTATAGGAAGCAGGGATTTGGTGTGAGTGCATGGTGAAAGTGACCTCTTGTTAGAAACCTCTGGATCTCTGCAGGCAGCTTATGAAACTATGGCTTCACCTGTGCTTTGTGGGAGCTTGCTGATGAAGTTGTTTGGGCTGAGATCTGTGAAGAAGACCTGTCTTTTCTTACCATCTTAACCACAGAAACACTGTTACTCACTTGAAACTAATGAGAGTAGGCTTGAGCTCTTCTGAGTTTGGTTTTGTGCAAATTAAATTTGTTGTTGCTCAAAATTAATTTAGATTTCTTACCGCTCAAAATGACTAGTTAGATCACTTGTAATTCTTAAGCATACACAAAAGCTTAATAACTGCACCTGTCTTTAGTTTCTGTGCTTGGTACTATAGATGTGTTGTCTGTTTGAATGTTTTGCAGATTATAATATTTCTTTTGTGTGCAAATGGCTTGTTTGATTGCTGAGGTGCTTGGGCATGCAACACATAAACTAAGCTTTGGTTTTTTGCTTCTTGAATGTCTTTCTAAATTTGGAAGCCAGTGAAAAATGATCTGCCTGTAAAGTAAGCATTCTGCTACAGGGGATGTAGGTAAGAAAGAGCATGTTATTAGCCTTAAGGAATCCTACTATAGCAGGAGGTAATGGTGAGTAGTGCATCAAGCCAAGATGAATTCCTTGGGCAGCTTGTAATTGAACTCTGTGGTCTTCCAGAATGATCCAAATGTGAGTTAAATCATGAATGTGTTAGGCACCTGTTTTTCTTGAGAAACAGCAGCTCACCTTAATGTCTTCACAAATGGGTTTTTCTTCTGAGTTACTAATCCCTGCTGTGAGAGCATAAAATACTGGGTTCACTTGCACATTTGCAACAATACTGAGTGTGAACTCGTAAGGCTGTGAAGTTCGTAAGTAGAAGCTCATTACAGAGCTGCATTCCAATTCTATTCTTCCCAAACTGTACTATGGAAGCTGGCTTTGCTATTTGATGTGAAACAATTATATCATGTTAGATGGTGCAGTGAGTGAAATTTTCTGCTAAAATAATTTAATGCAATTTCACTGTTAAATTATGGACCCTGCTTTTTTTTTTTCCTGGTTAAATCCATCATTGGTTCATAAAACGCTTTTTTAAATGTAATATAAACTAAAATCAACTATTTTTCCTTTGAAGGCACTAAGTCTGACAGTCTTCCATTTTTAAAGGCCTTCTGGAAGGCTGTAGAAATTTACAAGCATATATTTTGTGGGCTTTCTGGTAGTTAAATGTGCTCTGTAGCAGTGTATCTATGCAGTCTATCATTTATACTTCGTGTGTGTAATTTATCACTGGGTGGTGTCCAGATACGGTCCTCTGTTGGAAGACGGAGCACAGTGTAGGATCTTATGATGACAGGCTGAGAGAGCTGGGCTTATTCAGCCTTGAGAAAGCTCTGGGTAGACCTGTGAGCATCTTCCATTGCCTGAAGGGACGGACAAGAAAGCTGGAGAGGAGCTTTTAGCAAGGGTGTGTAAACACAGGACAAGGGGGAATGGCTTTAAACCAACAGAGGGGAGATTGAGCTGAGACATTAGGAAGAAATTCTTCCCTGTGAGGGTGCTGAGGCTCTGGCACAGGGTGCCCAGAGAAGCTGTGGCTGCCCCATCCCTGACAGTGTTCAAGGCCAGGTTGGATGGGGGTTGAAGCAACCTGGTCCAGTAGAAGGTGTCCCTGCTGTGGCAGGGGGTTGGAACTGAATGAACTTTAAGGTCCTTTCCAACCTGAACCACTCTGTGATTTTACGGTTGGGTTTGTATCATGCTAGTTCTTCCACAGTAAACCATGGGAGATCAGATTCTGTGCTTTTGCATGATTCATTCCAGCACTTAATTGTTCTTCAGATTTTCATATTTTTGCCTAAAAATGAACCCCTTCTATCTTGCCTGTAAAAGTGTGTTCTATGTATCCGAATAGGAGTGTTGTTCTCAAATTGTTTTCTAGGCACAATTGAACACAAGATTTGTGCATTTTTCAACAACCGCATCAACACAGCTGCAGTCCTTGCTTGTTGAGACTTGAGACTGTAGTGAAATTTCTGGTGCTCACAGTCTATTCTTGATCCCAATGCAGAGTTTCTCAGGAGAAGCATGCAAAAGTCTTCACATCTTTTTCATGTGCTTGTTTTGGCAAAATCTCTCTCAAAATGATAGTATTTTGGGGACAACTAATAGGAATAGGGGAAGAAAGCAAATATTAATGATTTGGAAATTTTTCTTTTATTGAATATGTTAGTGCACTAGTAAATAGAAGAGAAAAATCACTTTTGAGCTCTGGAGAACGGAAAGAACAGGTAGATGAATCCTCTTCATCTTAGGCTGTAGGTCTTATGTCACCGGGAACATGTCCCTGGTCAAGTTTAAAAGCAAGCATTTCAACTGAAATAGTTTATTTAGCTGGATTTCGTGAAATACTGTCAAGCTGGCAGCTGCACAGTTCAGTATGTCATAGCAAAGGAGCTTTGTAAATATTCTCACTTGCAGCTAGTTACAGCTAGGGTAGTAGCTTTTGGAGTCTTCTGGTAAAAGAGTAACTAAAAGCATTACTTAGGAATCAAATATTTTTGGCAAGAACTTTTTTTAATGATTTTTGAAGTGTTTACTGTATGCAGAAAATGAACTCTTAAGACAAAATCCTCATGTAACCTCTTGAGTATAAGGGTTTTAGACCACCATCCAAGTAGTAAAAAATACATGGAATAGCTGACCTTATGAGAAATGCTTCTTATTCCATTAAGCATCCTGTGGCCATTTGCAAAGAAAGTGCTTAAAGGGTTTTCCAAAAACCCACTTACCATTAGTCTTGCCAGAAACTCACATGCAGTATTACTTTGGGAGTTTAAATTGGGCCACTAGTACAGTGCATACAAACCCAAAATTAAGGCCACACACAGGAGATAAGTGAACTAAAGTAAAACCATGCAGTTGTTTTTTTGCAGGAGGTTTGCTGATTGTGTTATTAGCCATGATAGTAATAGAAAAAAGGACTGTGGAAGTGTTTGTTTGCCAACAAATGTCTGTAACCATGCAACAATGTTTGTTTCTTTTCCATCAGAAGTGTTTTTAACACCGTATTCCAGGCTGCAATCTCTGATTTAAGAATAGCTTTGTTAGGCCAGAGCAGAAGTATCTTGAGCCTTAGTGTGTTGCTTTTTATAGGACATTCAACACAGGACCCCAGCAGCAATCAAATAATAAGTATGCAGTGAAACTTGTCAGAATGTGGTTCCAGGGTTTAGTGATCTCTCACTCTAGGAAGGTCATCTTGAACCACAAATCATGTAATTGCGCCTGTATTGGCTTTTAAATCCATGAGTGTTTCCAGACTTTTGTCATGCCATCTGAACTTTCTGGAACCGTTTGAACTTCTGCAGCAAGGAATTCCATGGTTTAAAGACTTATAAAGTATGTATTTCCTTTTGTTTGACTCCATGGAAATTTAAGACCTACAATAATAAAACCTAAGATGGCAGTGTATCGCAACAAGAAAGGAGAAAAATATCAAAAGCATGGTTAAGCTTCTTTGTTCTTGCAGCTATAAGTATATATCTACCATACAGAATAAATAATAGGCAAGTAACTGGAATCTCCGTAGTACAGCCATAGTGAAGAGAGAGTTCGTGGAGCACTAGGCAGTCTGTAAATGCTGGCCTTTGCAAGTTTCATAATCCAAATGGAAGATAAGCATGAGGTAGGAGAGACTAAATGCAATACAAGTGGAGAAAACAATGAAAGCGCTGCAAGTATGCACTTGTATACACTTAGTATGCAAGATTTTGGAGGGGTTAGCTGGTTTAAAAGGTGTGGTTTTACTTTTATCTTCTCTAATGGGAAATTTGTTTGGAAGGTGCAAGTAGAACAAAACTGCAATGAATATATAAAGGAAAAAAATTATTGAAGCTTTGTGGGAGTTGTTCTAGTGTCATAAAACTCCTTTGTGCTACTTCAGATGTTTTCCCACTTGTAAAGATGTTCTGCTACGTTCAGTCACTCCTTTGCAACCACCTTCTATGGAGAGCTGAGTAGGAATGTTTTCTGCTGAAGTATTACCTGGGGTTAGATACAGACTCAGCAATGGATGTCTGCAGGTGAGCATTGCAGTTTGAGTAAGAAGTTTGAGGTAAGTCGTAAGCTTCATGGAGTAGTGGTTTAAAAAGAAAACTACAAAAATAAGTCTTCCCAAATCAGGGAAGGAAGAGTAGTGTTCAGGTTCTATAAGATAAAATCTGTGCAGGGGACTTACTGAAGGGAATAATAGCAAAAGCTTTTTTCTAAGTTTACTTAGACCCTGATTTTTGCATAAAGGAGAAGTTATTAATATGGATATTCTGCCTTGAGCATGCCAAAAATGCTTTCAGATATTTGTATGGAAGTAATACAGGAAATACACATTTCAGACAGAAAATGTCTGGTATTTAATGGATTTGTTGTGAAGGTAAAAGAACCCTTGGCAAGCCTGGTGGGATTTTAAGATATTGGGATAGATACTTGTAATTCAGTGTTGACTTACGGGTGAGATTTGAGCAGGTGGAAAGGAGGACAGACCAGTTGTCATTTGTAGGTCCTACTTTTGTTGAAATAAAGTCAAGGTATTTGCTTTTTTAGGTGGAAAGCTAGTTGATGTTGGCAGACTTTGAAGTACCACTCTGAAAATTTAATTTCAGCCTCAGCTATTATGCAAAATATAACAAGGTGGGTGTTTATTAATATAAAGAATACTGTACCTTCATACAGGATGGCTAAATACCATGACATTTATTCATAGACTGATAGAATGGTTTATGTTGGAAGGGACCTTGAATGTGATTCAGTTCCAACCCCCTGCCATGGGCAGGGACACCTTCCACTAGACCAGGTTGCTCCAAGCCCCATCCAACCTGGCCTTGAACACTGCCAGGGATGGGGCAGCCACAGCTTCTCTGGGCACCTTGTGCCAGGACCTCACCACTCTCAAGGGGAAGAACTCCTTCCTAATGTCTCATCTAAATGAGTCTGTCAGTTTCTGTGCGACCTTTGCCAGGGCCTCAGCACCCTCACAGGGAATAATTGCTTTCTAATGTCTAATCTAACCTTTGTTACCTTCAAATGTTCTTATGTTGCTCCTCTAAGAAACAGCAACACTAAGTGGTGAGAATATTCAGTGTATGTGGCTTTTAGAAGTAAAAAAATTTGACCTGAAGGCTCAAGGAATGTTGGTAGTAGAAAAATACATTTCACTGTTCAAAAACCGGAATAATTTTATGACCTGTATGTAATGTAAAAATGTTTCCATATGTGTTTAAGAGAGGAGAGGCGGGGGTGTGGGATGACACTCTGGGGTGTTCTTTCTGTAAGGCATTTAACATCAAACTTGTTTTCTGTTTAGAAAGTTTTGATGCTGAATGTGCTGGTAATAACTTTCTTAAAATTAACAGAAATACAAATCCTTTCAAGTGATAATGTCACATATTCAACTCCCTGGAACTAATATGTTCAATTGGATCTTATTTTGAAGAATACCATGATACCAAGTATCATAGCATCAGGTTTATTTAAAGAGATGCCCAGTGAATATGTGTTTTGTCTTCTGTTTTCTAGTATCTCCCTTATTCATGTCTCTCTTGGTTTCAGTTCTCAGTAGTTGATTTTTTTCCCTTCTCTCTGTATGTATTGTCTGCATGATCTCTTTCAACCCTGCTTAGTTTTAGCCTTATTTATTCCTTTCTGTTTTTCTTTATGTATGGTTGGATGAACACAGAGCTGAAAGGCTGGACAGTAGATGTTGTCTGCGTCTGCTGTTGTGCATGTGGGTGAAGGCTGATGGTAGGAGGAGGATGTAGAAGGCCACCCAGTCCAGCTTTTCCTGTACTGTATCTTGCTGGGTTGTTTAGGTTCTCGATTTGTGTATGGAGTGTTGTATTGCTGTCATAGTGGTTTTCCAAGGTATAGATGCTGTTCAGAGTTAAGGTTGAAGTTGTTTGATGGAACTGGCTAAGTTGTCAAGTGCAGTGAATCTATATGACTAAATGTGCCATGAGACTTTGTTTTACTAAACTCTACTTAGGATTTTAACATTCACTTTGTTTTGTTTTGCGTTGCGTTGCGTTTTGTTTTTTGGGTTTTTTTTTTCCCCAAGGCTATGCTCCTGAAAAGGAGGCAGTTTGCACTGCCTGTGAGGAAAGCTGTTGGGTGAGCTATCTCAGTCATATGCTGAAGTACCACACACTTCATTCTCAGCTGGGGTAAATTGGTACAACTTGATGTGGCAAATCTCTACTGCTTCATATTGAATGAAGATGCCATTCGAACTGCTGTTGCTTGAAGTGCTTGGGAAGTAGAGACTGTATTTGTGTTCCTTTGTTGCTTCTAACACTGTAATCTGTCTGTTAAATACCTGCATATGGTAGTAAAGAAAAGTGATATGGGAAAAGGAAGAAATCTGGAGGAGAGAGGAGTCCTTCTGTTGGTCTCCCTCCATTTCTGTAGGGGTCTCACAATATTCTGCTATGTCAGTTGATCCTAATTCTAGCTCTTCAGTAGAAGAAATGGAGGGGATTTAATCTACAACTACTGTTGTTCAGAGTAGTGCCAAGCTTTCCTAAGTTGGTAATGAGGTGTCTAGAGCTAGCAAGTCAAGCTGTTGAACTGTGTGGTGTCCACCTGAACCTTGTCCTCCCCACGGTCTTGCGTATTATGGAGCTCTCACCTCAGAGGGGTTTGATGGCTTGGTTATTGAGCTGGAGAGATGTGGGAGGCAGTGGTGCTGTGTGGATACAAACTGGAAAGTACTAGTAGTTTTAAAAATCGTGATTATCATGCAGAATAGATTTATAATAATGCAGAATAGATTATAATTGTGCCTTAGATTGGGAGTGTTTCATTATGGAAGGCATTAAATCCAGTAAGAGCAAGGTTGTATGTGTTCAACTGTATTGGAAGTGTGTATTTGAAAGGCCAGTTTCATGAGTACCTTAATGATGGTACTCATTAGCAGTTCCAGCGCTGCGGAGAAGGACTTGTGTTGTTGGTCAATGGGAAACTTAACATGAGCTGGGTTTAGTGTGCTCGCAGCCCAGAAAGCCAACTCTATCCTGGGACGCATCAAAAGGAGTGTGACCAGCAGGTCGAAGGAGGTGATCCTGCCCCTCTACTCTGCTCTTGTGAGACCTCACTTGGAGAATTGTGTACAGTTCTGATGTCCTCAACATGAAGGACATGAACTGTTGGACCAAGTCCAGAGGAGGGCCATGAGGATGATCAGGGGACTGGAGCACCTCGCATCTGAAGATAGGCTGAGGATGTTCAGCCTGGAGAAGAGAAGGCTGCTTGGAGAACTCATAGCAGCCTTCCAGTATCTGAAGGGGGCTATAGGGATTCTGGGGAGGGACTCTTCGTCAGGGACTGTAGTGATAGGACAAGGGGTAATGGGTTAAAACTTTAACAGGGAAGTTTAGATTGGATATAAGGAAGAAGTTCTTTACTGTGAGGGTGGTGAGGCACTGGAATGGGTTGCCCAGGGAAGCTGTGAATGCTCCATCCCTGGCAGTGTTCAAGGCCAGGTTGGACAGAGCCTTGGGTGACATGGTTTTTAGTGTGAGGTGTCCCTGCCCATGGCAGGGGGTTGGAACTAGATGATCTTAAGGTCCTTTCCAACCTTAAGTGTTCTATGATTCTATGATACTTCAGGATCCATTTGAGTGATAATTGAGATTTTTGTCTCTGATTAGTGTACAGTGTTGTGTTTATACCCATTGAGGCTTGCTCCTAACTTCCAGCATGACAAGAAATAAGAATATGAAGAGCTTCCCTTTAGGACTTCATGAAATATGTCTATAGCAGTTGGAAATGGCTTTTTCTTATGATTTCTCTTCTTGTCCTTTTTCAGAGGAGGGAAGGAAAGACTATAGAAGGAAGAATGAAAAATCTGTTCTGTGTTTTTAACCCTCTGTTCTGTAACTCAGTGGAGAAGTAAATTGTTGTCTGGCTCAAAAATGTGAAGTTATCGTTCTGTGATTCCAGGATGTACGTTGTCCTGTGTAGTTGAGTGACATCTTGCTATTAATAGTACCCATGCACTGCAAGCTCTGTGTGTGTCTAATATACCATATAGAATGAATTACCTCTTAGCTGCTGAGCTCTGGCACTGCTGCTTGCTTTTTAAGATGTCAACTTTAGTAGAGCTGTTAAAAGTGCATCTATATGATTATGATTGAGCATCATTCCAGAAGGCATTGTATGCAAAGATGTTTTTGGAGTGTATACATAGGTAAACTATAAAAAGTGAGGTTTGAGTGCTTGCCATAATTACTAGCTAACTGTGAGAAGATAGAGAGTGCCTTCCACTTAACTATTCAGTAAATGGCTAAAATCACTTTCTATTGCTCAACACTGGTAGACTGCAAATGCTGTGTGGCCAGCCCTGTAGTTGTGTCAGCACTAAGGCTATGGGGTCTCTTGTTCCTGTTTTTATAGAAGATTCATAAGAGACGGAGGGTTAAGTTATGGGCCATTGAAAAATACATTTTCCTCTAGTAAAAATGAATTACTGATGTTTGTTATTGATTTGCGGCCACCAGTGCACGAGGGATGTGGACCTGCTGGAGTGAGTCCAGAGGAGGCCGCGGGGATGTGATCTCGTCTAGTGGAAAGTATCCCTGGCTATGACAGAAGGGTTGGAACTAGATGAGCTGTAAGGTCCCTTGCAACCCCAACTCTTCTGTGGTTCTGTGTTTAAATGTGTGCTGCTTTAAGCGAAGACAGTCTCTTCCTCTGTTACGGATCTTCACTAGTATTTCAGCTGTTTGCTTTGCTATGTTTATCAATTGGTTGGGGAGTTTTGGATGCAAAAAAGATTTCTGTGATGGAAAAGCTAGAATATACTCCTTCTTGGTGGTTGCAGAGCAAATCAGTTGCTGAGTTTCTGATGAAACATGAGAAATGTTACTATACCAAAGGCAAGCAGAGGTTTTATCACTGCTGCCACCATGAGGTGTTGAGTGTCTGAGGTAATTTATGTAAGACATGAGGAAGGAGGCTTGAGCTTCTTAGGGCACATGCTTTGTGTTTCTAATAGGAACTGGAAATATGGTCAGTAGCTCTGCTGCACTGCAGCTTATGCAGCTGTTTCCATATGGATAAGTCTAAAAGTTAACTTTTCTCTGTTCAGTGAGTTGTAGTGCTGATGACCTGCTAGTCAATTGCTAGGGTGACTTTAGGTTTCATGTAGTTTAAGGAGAACTTGGGTTCAGCACTGACAAGTGTGCAGCTAACAGCAAAGTATCTTCTCTCTAGACAATCTGTTTTGTATAGCATGCTGAATTCTTTGTTGTAGCTTTCATAATGTCAGTGGTTCATACGATAGAGTGGTCAGCTAAACTAGTTGAATTGGAAACAGAAGTGAAACACAGACTCTTGGAGTGCTTCTTGCACATGAAAATCACTGCTACTGTTACTGCTTGTGAGGCGAGACATTTTTCTTTGCTAGCTAAAGGCTCTACTGTTAAATACATACGCTATAGCCCAGAAATCATGGAGCAGTTTGAGCTGATGGCTACAGATGTGTAGAAACAGACACATGCTGGAAATGGGCTTTAGAGAAGTCTGTGGGAAACTGGATGGGTTTGCTGTATTATGAATACTTCACTTAAATTGTTTCTCCATGCATGTAACAGTTTACTTCTGCAACCTGAGCAAGGTCTATACTGTCCTAAGTGGAAAACTCGTGATATTAGCAGGTATTTTAATAAGGTTTTTTTGTTTGCTTTTATTATTTTGAAATTTAACTTTGCTGCTCTTACAGATGGATCTGATTTGGAGTAATGAGCAAAGAAGGGTACAAACAAGCAAAGTTACTGCTATTATTTTATTATTTTTTTTTTTAAGTTGTCCCATATGTACTCATCTATAAGCAGGTTTTGGAGAGGATCCTGGGAGAGTCCTGACCTGAAACAGAAAGAATGAGCCTTCTACCTTATTGTTGGGGGTATTTCTATCTATGCATTCAAGTAGAAGAGAGCAGAAGTACCTGAAACTGTAAAGGGTAGGTGGAGATACTGTACTCTGTCAACCCCTGTTGCCAGCAAGGATGGAAAAATTCATCCACCACCAGATGTTGTACAGCAATGTTGTAATGTTATATATTGGGAAGATTTGACATGGTAGACAATTCCTGACTTTAAAATTCAGGTTTCTGTCCCTTGTTTGAAGTAGCAGGGACCTTGGAAGGTCATCTAGTCCAGTGCTCTTCTCAAAGCAAGTTCAACTTGATCAGGTCAACCTGCTAGTCAGTCTGACAAGTAGACACCTTGTGGGTTAACCCCAACCTACTAGAGACTGTAATTGTCTCTTCTCTGAAAATAGTGTTTCTTTTTGTTCTGTAGTCTTAATAGAAGACATTTCTGTCCTTTCTGATTGCATTGCATTTTCCAAACTTATTTTAGTAAATTTATGGTAAAATTGGTATTCATTCTTCAAAAATACTACTGTAATATTTGTTTTGCACAATAATCCTGTGACTGGGCCCAATTCTTTAACGCAGGTTAGTCAGTTACTGTACAGCTGCTGCATCTAAATGTGTTCTGGAAATAGGTTCACTCTGGTGTGCAGCCCAGACTGTTAAGTATGATCATAAAGTTGTTTTTTTTTACCATTAAGCAGTTCTAAACATTAAATGTTTGACAGCTCTCAGGCTTTTTCTGGCCATTCTTCTGCTGTAAAGGTAAAATGGATCATAGAATCCCAGACTAGTTTGGGTTGTAAGGGACCATAAAGCTCCTCCAGTTCCAACCCCCTGCCATGGGCAGGGACACCTGCCACTAGACCAGGGTGCTCCAAGCCCTGTCCAGCCTGGCCTTGAACACTTCTGAGGATGTCTGCTAAAACTAGAGAATGAATTGCATAGCACTGTGGCTAGCTTATCTGGTTTAAGTTTGTGTGGCTTCACTTACTTTGAAAAATTTTATTATTGGTACGTAGGGCTTTGTTTCTTCAAGCCTTTCTAATTTTAATCAGACATTCCATTTACCAAAATTAGTTCAGGGTGTCAGTGCTGCAAGCCACTTTTTTTACTTTCTTTGATAGCATAAATAATTGATTGGGCTTGTCCAAATCGCAATAAAAAACTAAATACCTGAGAAATATCTCCTTCTCTTTGTATTTAATGAGTAAATATTAATAATCTGGTTCTAAATTGTCATTATTTGAAATTGCAGAATTTACCTGTGGGGAATGTTTAATGATCCACTAGCTTCCAAATTTCCTTGAAAGGTAGAGAATAATTTGCCTGGAGTATTTCTTTACACAACAGGCAAAAGTCAGATGTGCTCCTTGACTACTTCAGTATTCTTATTTCTGGTAGTAGGATGTATTTCATCTGCAGTTCACTGGCTTTACTGGGACATGAAGGCAGATGCCATGACCAGGAGGCAGCAGGCAGTAGCCGTCAATGCACTGCCCATCACTTAGTACCAGTTAGAGAGCCAAGGTAATGTTTTTATGTAGATTCATTCCAGAAGAAACAGGCTTTCAAAAGTGATCCTTGAAGACAGACATTTGAATACTTTGTTACTTAGCATGTGACAGAAACACTGACAAACAAAAGTGTGTGTTTCTGTATCCTTATTAAAGTGGTATTTGAATATCTGTTTATACAGTTCCTAATTGTGGTGTCTGTTCATGTAAAGCATCTATAAAATTTCCCTTGGAAAAGATTTGATTAACTCTGACTAAAGGTCTGGCATCAGAAAAATAAGTAGGGTTTAGCTTTCAATTAAGGTAGTTGCAAAAATGGTGCAAAGGAGCTTCCCACAGTGCCTGTCTGTCCCATCTGGCTACAGCCCTGTGCTCTTAATCCTTCACTTTGATAAATGCCAGAAGTCACCCAGTCTCTGCGTGTTTGACTCAAAAATGATAGTAGTAAGTCTAGCTGTATAAAACAGTGTTCATGCATATCTGCCTTCTGCTATTCTTAATTAAATTAAAGTGAGGAGAAAATACAACTCCAGACAGGACAGACTGTGGTGAGCAGTGACTCAGACTGGGAGGGGAGCAGTGCTAAAGCTCTGACTGTGGTTTATGCCTGATGTTATTTATTGATAGGCTATGGAACATGAGTGCAGAACAAATGTCGAAAATGACATGGTAACTAGTCCTGTGGTCCTGAAAAGGAAGGATTAGAAAATTTCCCTTGGACTGGGAGTTAAAAAGCACGTACCTTTGCATGTTTGCAGTGCTGTCCTGTGGCATTCGGTATCATCTGGTTCTGTTGCTTTGTGCTGTGTGAAAGCTGGGAAGAAAATGAGTATTCGTGGAAGAAGTTGGTTTTGGATTAGTCATTAGGAAGAAGCTCTTCCCTGTGAGGGTGGTGAGGCCCTGGCACAGGCTGGCCAGAGAAGCTGTGGCTGCCCCATCCCTGGCAGTGTTCAAGGCCAGGTTGGATGGGGTTTGGAGAACCTGGTCTAGTGGAAGGTGTCCCTGCTTGTGGCAGGGAGTTGGAGTTAGATGAGTTCTAAGGTTCCTCTCTTGAGGGGGTTCCAAACCACTCTCACTCCATAATTACTCTATTTGCCGTTATCTGATTGCTAAAAAGCATCAGTTACGAACTCTTATAAGTGTTTTTGCTAGTGTAATACTAATATTTGTCAACTGTTCTCTTGTTTGTGTTCTAACTGACACAGGTTTATTGTGCCTTGGGGCAAGTCATCAACCTACTCTTTGTTTCCATTTGTGTACTTGTACAGTAAAAGTAATACATTCCTTAAAATCAGTTTATTTGGCTGGCCTTTTGAAGTGACAGGCAGTAACTTATGTAGGTGTGTTGCAGAGATGCATACAAATTGTGCTGCAGAAAAGTATATTAAAACTGAGCCATGGACCCATAATGTCATCTAGGAATTCCCAGGTTGTGTTTGTGCTGTTGTACATCCATAACAAAAGAGATCTGAGAAACAGGAAAATGGAGTTTTTCCCTGTGGTGTTCTAGTGTTCAGCTACTACTAGTTTGATGTGTTATTTAGGTCTTCTGTGTGTGGTAAGGCAGAGTAACATGTCCCTAGAACTGCAAAGTTTTGATTAAAACTTCCGCGTTCAGCCAGGTTTTGCCTAAACTTTATTTAGAAACAGCTCAACAGTGTGTTGTGTCCCTTATAGGAAGTACTGGAAAGGGCATGTTACCAAAGAGACAGTTGTACCTGAAAATGTTGGGATTATAAAATCTCTTCAGTTATTGGGAGAGTCCTGAATCTCTCTCTAATGGTTATGGGAGAAGATACACAGCCTTTTAATGGGAAAGGTCAAGCATGAGAAGACAATTGATCTAGGAACAGATCTGTAGTCCTTGGTGCTTGGTGTTTCTTTGAAATACTGGGCACTCTGCTCAGATGATTCCTGGAAGGGTGTGAAGGAATGTAACATGGCACAATGGAATAGGCCATTGGCAGTTATCCCTTTTATACTTCCTAAAAAGAGGATTAATTAATGTAACTATTTCTAAATACAAAGTCAAGGTAGAGCTGGACCATGTAAAAGGGACAAAAATGTCTGTTTGGAGACCTGCTGATCGCTACTGGGATGGTGCTGTTTAACATCTTTACCAGAGACATGGATAGTGGGAACGAGCACCTCAGGAAGTTTTCTGACAACAGCAAGTTGTGTTCTGTAATTGACACTCTGGAGGGACGGGATGGGACCCAGAGGGACCTCTACAGGTGGGACTCTGCAAACATCATGAAGTTCAGCAAGGCCAGGTACAAAATCCTACACCTTGGCTGGGGCAATCCCAAGCACAGCTACAGGCTGGGGGAGGCTGGATGGAGTAGCCCCGAAGAGAAGGACTTGGGGGTGCTGGGTGACGAGAAGCTCCCTATGACCCAGAAACCAACAACTGTATCCTGGGCTGAATCACAAGCAGCGTGACCAGCAGGTCGAAGGAGGGGTTTCTCCTCCTCTGCTGCACACTGGTGAGATCTCCCCTGCAGCCCTGCACGGGGCTCTGGGGCAACAACACGAGAGACATGGAGCTCTTGTAGGAAGTCCAGAGGAGGCCATGAAGATGCTTTGAGGGCTGAAACAGCTCTGCTCTGGACAGAGGCTGAGAGACCTGGGCTTGTTTAGCCTGGAGAGAAGGCTCCAGGGAAACTTTAGAGCATCTTCCAGTGCCTAAAGGGGCCGACAAGAAAGCTGGAGAGGGGCTTTTGACGAGGGCTTGTAGGGACAGGATAAGGGGGAATGGCTTTAACCTGACAGAGGGGAAATTTAGATGAGACGTTAGGAAGAAATTCTTCCCTGTGAGGGTGCTGAGGCCCTGGCACAGGGTGCCCAGAGAAGCTGTGGCTGCCCCATCCCTGGCAGTGTTGAAGGCCAAGTTGAACGGAGCCTTAAAGGTCATTCTCCAGAGGCATTCTTGTTGAGACTGATTGGTTGAAAAAGGAGGAGGGACAGGGTAGAAGGGGCATGAATGGACACAGCGAGTGACAGGTTGAACAGATACGTTGTCTGTCCTGTAAGACCTCATCAATTTCAATGTATCCCTTAAAATAAGAATGGTAATTGGTTTTTGTCCAAGTTTGGCTAACTGAACTAAAACTGTGTAAGAAGGGGTCAAGAAGTTATTAATCTAGAACAGAAAGACTTTAGAAATTCACTGTTGTTGTAGAAAGGTGTGTTTCTTGATTGCCTGTTGGCCATGAGGAATACTGGATGCAAGTGAAAGAAAAAAGTAGTTCTTTTTCTAATGGAAAGCTGATGTCTTTTATATTTTTTGAGGCTGTGATAACTTGATGAGTCATTGCTGTAAAAACACCACGAGTTGATCTATTTCTGGTAAAACAAATCAAAGAGAGTGGAAACCCAGATTTTGGGTTGATTTACATATTCTTCTTACCCTGTGAGTCCAGTGAGATCAGAGTTTAAATCAGGTCAACAGTTGGACTAGTTTTTTGGATAGTTCATCAGTTAAAGAGCAGTTTTGTCAGATACTTTAGGGAAACCCTGCTGCTGGGTTTTACATTCTTGTGGTAAAAGCTGCTTGGGCTTAATGACTCAGAAGACTGAGTACTGGCTGGAGTGAGCCTCTGTAAATACAAAAGGGTGAGTGAACACAAGTATTCAAAGTTATCCAAAGAGATGGCTGTATCCTGAACTCCTGTTTGATAGCACTAGCAGCAAGGGTGTTTTAAGTATGCTTAGGTGGGAGGTCTCAGTGGAGTTCCAGGAAATGAACAGTCCTCTTAAGTACCAGTTGGCATTAATTTGTGATGGGGCTGATGACAGGGTTGTCAGTGTAGTCCCAGAAGCAAGCAGTGAGTTTGAGGTGAGCTTTCTCTTATTTTCTCCTTCAGTAAATACCAGTCTGAAATCTTCATGGAAAACAAAGTCACATTTTTATACCAAGAATGTCAAGTTGTTTTTATATAGTTTTAATGAGCATTGCTCTGAGCTATGTTATAATGAAATTTGCTTAAAAGTAGAACAGGCTGGTGATACTTGGCAGGACGATCTGGCATATGGTAAAACAGTTGTGATCTATTGGCAAGGGCTCTCACTTTTGGGAAGAGTGGCTTTCAGCACAGTGGACTGTATTTTGATATTCAGGGTTTTAAGGGGAAAAACCTCTGTGAAGCATTATACATGGGTTATTGTGAAAGGTAAGGCCTTTCAATAAGTCCAGGACAGGAAGCTTTCTATCTTACTCTGTTTTACCTGTGGCAAGTGACTTTGCCCTGTTTCTCACCTTTTAGAAACATCAAAATACTCAGTAGCTTAGAAGTTAGTGAGCATTTTAAACTTGCTCAAGATGGGATTTCTGGAGCTTATGGACCCTCTTCTTTCATTGTAGCTGTGTACATATTAATATGTTGGTTTATTGCAGTTAATATCCTGCAAAAACTACTGCTAAAGTTATTGCCAGGACAACATCATGTGGTCTCTTCTCCCAAGGAACAAGTGATAGGACAAGAGGAAACGGCCTCAAGCTGCACCTGGGGAGGTTTAGACTGGATATTAGTAACAATTTCTTCCCCAAAGGGTGGTGAGACATAGGAACAGGCTGCCCAGGGCAGTGGTGGAGTCACTGTCCCTGAAGTGTTCACAAACAGTGTAGATGAGGCTCTCGGTGACACGGGTTAGTGGTGACCTTGGCAGTGCTAGGGAGTGGTTCGACTTGATCTTGAGGATTTATTTCAACCTTGCTGATTCTGTGATTCTATGTGATTGCACTGATAGCCACAGTAAATGAGTACAGGTGTACTTGAGTTGATTTTGCAGCATTCTGACACAGTTCCGGTAGGGTTTAGGCATTTAACTGTTGCTTGTGGTGTAGTACAAAGTAATATTGTTCTATTCCTTTCTAAAGAAAGTGCAGTTTCCTCTTGAAAGACAGCTGGGCACAAATGCCAGTCTTTCCTCTAATGAGGAAGCAATATGGCACCTGCTGCTTTTGAACAGGTAAAGGAGACTTCTTTAAAGAAGCGAACTTCATTAGAGTTGTGACAGCAGGCAAGCAGACAACATAACCATACTTGATCATCCTAGAACAGTACACCAATATTATCCTTTTGTGACCAACATATAGCACTAGTATTCAAATCGAAGACTTAAAAGTACCTGATTGGCAGCTTCTTTTTTTGCTTGTTTCTCATCCTTACATTATCATATCTTTCATTGAGTGCAAGGCCTTAAAGTGTGTGTGTGTGTATGTGTATCTGCACATCAGCCTAGATACAGAGCTGAAAAGCTAGGCTGGACAGGACTTGGAGCAACCTGGTGTAGTGGAAGGTGTCCCCGCCAGTGGCAGGGGCTTGGAACTGAATGAGCTTGAAGGTCCCTTCCAACCCAAACCAGTCTGGGATTTCATAAAAAATGGAGTACGCAGGACTCAAGAAAACTGAAATGCAAAGTACTTCTGTTTATATGATGTTCAGAGTTGATGACCCCAAGTTGTGATTGTTGTCCAGCTTAATCCTATGGGTCTCAAGTGTATTTTTTAATGCAGGGTGTGTGGGGGAATCCAAAACAAGATGATTTTTTTTTTTTCCCCGGGAAATTTTAGAAATATACGATTACTTTAAGATTTCCTGCTCTGTTGATTTGCTGACGTATGTAAAATAGTAATTCATCTCTGAAATGCTGTGCTTCAGGTTCTACTTAGCTTTGCAGATTTTATTAGCATGTTGTTCTTTGCATGGGCAGCCATAGGTGAGAATTCTTGCCAGTAGCCACAGAAGGACTGTAGTTCTGTCATGGTTTCTTAGTTGCTTGAAGAAATAATGGGACTGAACTTCTTGTGGTGGATGTATGGGTGTCAGTGTGTATTGAATCATAGAATACCAGTTTGGAAGGGACCTCAAGGATCATCTGGTCCAATAAATGTGTGCCGGCCATTTCTATGGCAAAAAATGCTCTTTATTCCCTGTATTGCATGCTCAAGCTGTTAAATAAATCCTTTTTTACTTGCTACTGAGAGGTTCTGGTATTCTGAGAACACTTTATACCTGGTCATGTAGGCTCTGGACAGAGAGTATGTTAGACAGAACTTTAAACAGTTCTTACTTCCATGATGTCTTGGAAGTGATGTTTTTTCTTTAGAAAGTGTTGGCTCAGTATGCTTTTAGGGCTGTTTTCATCAGAATTCAGTGTTGTTCTAGCATGTGGGATCTGGAAAAAGGAATATGTAAATCTGTTGGATATTTTAAAGCGTATGGCAAAGCTGAAATACCGCAGTACTCTGAGGAGAGGTCTGTTGCTAGTGGTGCACATTCCAGGTCACACGGATGATGCTGCTGTACAGGACCAGTAGCAATTACTTTCACAGTTTGGTCAGATGTAACCTATATTACAGATCTCTGGCCATGCCCCAGACTCATGGGCTCATGAGTTATTAGCCTATTTTTATTTTTTTTTATATGAAAGATTCTTGTCCTTGTGATTGCAGAGCATGAAATAGAGTGCTCTGAAGAGTAACTTAGAGGGCAGAGCTTCCGTGAGATGAATGCCCTTTGAATTAGGGGCACAGCTAGAAGCTGGGTCCATTACACTGATCTGCAGGCATGTGTGGAGAGGTGGGTCTGCCAAAAGTCAAGGGAAGAGCTAAAATCGGGATTGTCCTCATTTGAACTGGTTGCTTTTTAACTAATAATCTGGACCAGGACTTCAGTGAGGAGATCATAAAACAAGCTTTCAGTATTATACATGTCTGATCCAACTGTCATTTTTGCACAAAGCTAAGGATGACTGGGTCTGATTTTATGTCTTTAGTATTTAAATTATTCTCTGGCTTTTTTTAAGGAAAACAAGATAATGGTTTTTACTCCCCCTAGAAATGCTTGTCTTTGTTCTGTTCTCTGTGTGTGTATAAATATTTATATATAGCTGATCTTTGGGTTCTGTAGGTATAACTGAGAGGTGTCTGTGCCAAAATGTCAAATAGTGATTGCCGTATTTGTTGGTTTTTTTTTTTTTTTTTTTGACCAGAATGCTACAGGAAGTGTTTTAAGTTTTCTTTGGATTTTTTCCTCCCCTTGAGTGTGGGCAGTGAGAGGGGCTTCCAGTTAGTGAAATCAGGTCCATGAATTTAAATTGTTACTATTGGATGTTTTGCACGAAAATCTGAAGAATTTCTTCTTAGTGTTTGGCAAGGGTATTGCATTTGTTGTCCAGATGCAGTTTTTCAGTGTGGGCATGTGTTGAAGACCTTAAGCCTTCAGTATAAGGGATCAGTTAGGACTTCCATTGACATACACTGGACACTGACTTGAATGGTTCTTCAAGTTAGATCATGATATTGTAGCACAAGTAGGAAGGGAAGATGATGTTTCATTAACACCAAGGCAGTTAAGTGTGCAGAGTTTAAGTGTGGAGCAAATGATAGTTGACATAGTTTAAATAGGATTATTTAATTTTATTGTAACTTTACCTGCCTGTGGCCAGTGGGGAATGTGCAGTGTGTCTGCTGAGCACTGCAAGAGTGGGGGGTGCCGCATAGCTCCTGCCTGAGAGAATATCTGGTCTGTAACAGGTCTCCTGGTCCTGTTACTGACATGCAAAGATAAATGCTAGATCTGTTGGCAGTAGTAGTGCTAAGGTAAAACTAAGTAGCTGATACATTGATAGCTGTGATGACTGATGCTTTTGGATTAGTCCGGTTTAACTGGCTAAATAGGGCTTCATAGAATCACAGAATGGTTTAGGTTGGGAGGGACCTAAAATGAACTGTGTTTTGATCGTTGAGAGCATAAACATTTCTCTTGGCAGGTAGAAGTGGTGTTTCCCCTTTCCCCATTCCAGAAAAAGTAACTGGAGTGGGATGAGGAGGAGAGGGTGTTTGGTAGTGGGTTGGTGGCTGCTTTAATATTCAGTGTGTTCATTCTTTGTGGCTACATTGTGAAAACTACTATATCTGTGAATTATGTTTCATACCTGTTCTACCTTATTTTATCCAAGTGAAACATTTTCCAGGGCAAATGCTACTATTTTAGCATTGGCTGTCTTTGTTGCAGGATTTCCTCTTGCCTTTGTGCTCTCAAAGTAGACTTACAAGGCAGCTGCTAAAGGGAGAACACTACCATAAGCACTAATATCATTGAGAGTTTCTAGAGCAGGGAATAGAATTAGGATGGGAAACCAAACTGCAAAAGAGAACAGCTGATTGTTCCTAAGGGGGAGAAATAAGTTAAAACAGCTGTTTGCATTCAAAAGCGTGGGCCTAGAGAGTGATGCAGCTTTGTTACTGGCTTGTACTCTAAGGAAAAAATGATTGCATTAGAGGAACTGAAGGTACATAGTAAATAAATTATGTAGAATATCACTTATGTGAAGTGGGGAGTTTAATGGCTAGCTCACCATAGTGCTTGCCAGATAAATGGACCTGGGGAGAAAGATTCTGAAGCTTAAAACTGGCTTTTACTCTTTAAGCCTTCTTAGGCATTGGTTAACTGTGGTCATTGAAATAAACAGAATCCTTGATACAGAAGGAATGATTGTGGTCCTTCAGCTTTGATCTCTGGAAATGAGGCTATAGTTATACACTGTACAGAATATGTATTGTATTTGCATGTTTTCAGTTCATCTGCCATCAATCCCAATGTGCAAGAAAGTAATTTTGGGGACTGTGTGACAGAAGAATTCTCATCACTTGTTTAATCTTGGTCAAATGTTCTTTTCAGTTTGTTTTCTCTAATCCTTGTATTAGATGCTTGCCTCACCATTATGCATGGTGAACTTCATGATGCTACTGAGTGTCAGAAACTACAAACATGAAAGAACTAAGTAGTTAGAGAAGTATGTCTTTGGATCTGCAGAGGAACAAAATATTCCAGAGAGCCTGTTTTGAAGAGCCAGTGGCTTAAGATCTCTGCCTTGCTGTCTAATCTTCCTTTTCTTCTGAAAGGACTAACATGTCACTAAAAGTGAAGTACTTCAGTGTAGTTGCATCATTATTCTCTGCATGCTTAACCATAATACTTTAGCATGGAGTGGCAGACTAACAAGAGAGGTTCAGGTCTTTTATAAAACTAACAGAACTTCCTGTAGATAGGCTGAAATGTCAGATATTTTTCTGAGGTTATGCAAGTCTTTTTGCTTTATCCTCATAGGTCTGGCTTTGTGTGTTTAATGTATAAAGATGATCTAGTAGTGTTTCTTGGTACATAGCTTATTGAACAAGACCAGGCTGAGCTAGGAGAAGGTACATAGCAGGACAATGTGAAAAATACCATCGTCTTGCTGGGTTTTCTGTAGCTTTTGAAAAGCTGATATTGTAGATGTGATTGTAAATAATATCTGTGCAGACTGCTCTTTCTTGTGACTGGATGAAGTTGGATGGGACCTCCAGTTCACAGCATTCAGCCCCTCTGCTCAAGCAGAGGCACCTAGAGCTGGTTGCTCAGGACTTCGTCCAGGTGGCTTTTGAGTATCTCCAAGGATAAAGACTCCACAACCTCTGTGGACAGCCTGTACCAGTGCTTAGTCACCAGCAAAAGAAGTGTTTCCGATGTTCTGACAGCACCTTCTGTGTTCCGGTTTATGCCCACTGTTTCAGGCCACCACTGAAAAGAACCTGATTCCATTTTCTTTAGACCTTCTCTTCATGTATCCATATATATAAATAAGATCCTCCCTGTACCTTTTCTAGGCTTAAGAGTCTCAGCTCTCTTATAGTGAGATGCTTAAGTCGCTTAATCATTTTAGTGGCCCTTTGTCTCTCGTAAGTAGCTCCGTATCTCTTGTACTGAGGAAGGTGTCACCCCTTGTGCAGGTGGTGTTATAACTAGTGAGCTTTAAGGTCCCCTTCAAACCCAAGCCAGTCTTTGATTACAGAAGAACTTGCCCATTTCCTCTGGCTTAAGAACTCCAGGTTTTGAGCGAGCCTTGTTCTATGGAGCTTGTCAGAAGTCCATAGGTTTCAGTGAATGATAATCTTCTCTAGCAGGATATCTGAACTGGGGAGGGAGGGTTTCTCCAAAATGTTGTGTGATTATGCCACCAAAGCATTATAGCTTAGCCAGCTGGATACTCAGTTTAAAACCTGTCTACACTCAGTACCGGGGAATTTTCCTGTATCAACACTCATTGTGACAGTGATATGGATGAGTTGACTGCACTGCTGATATATTCCGGGTCTTGGAATTGATTTGTGGTTGTAACTTAGCGCAAATTTTAACCTCTGGCTATTTTTAACTCTTACTCTTCACTCATCTCTGCCAATGAAATAAGATAGGCTTTTCCAATGAAATATTCTAAATACCTGGTACTCATAGAGGGCATTTCTTCATAGCTTATTGGTTTTATATAGGCTGTCACAAGTGAACTACAAAGGCTTCACAAACAGAGAATGTTAGATCTGTAGTGTAAGTAGCTGGAGGATGCACAGGTATTTTTGCTATGTTTTCAAGAAAGAAATAGTGCTTTTGATTAAAACCAACACACTTAAGTACCATAGCTTTGAGTTAATGCAGAACTAATTTATATTAGTATTTTCCTTAGATGTAAAGAAGGCTTTATTTTACAAGTATTTAATTAGCAGAAGTATGGTGACTTTGTCTAGTTTATGAATTGGAAAGTGCTTAAATGCACAGATAATGACAAACCAAGTAGCATTACGAAAGCAGAATTTAATTATGTGAACAGTTTTCCATGTTTTATTTTCTTTTTTGAAATGCCATTATTGAAACTGTAAGGTTTTAAATTTGAGGGTGTTTTTAGAGGCAAAATCGTTAACAACTTCTTTATCTCTAACAGTGAGCATGTTTCCCTCTTCCCTTCATGCTACTTGCAGTGTGCTCCTTTGGTTGAAGTTCATACAGGAGAAGCGTATGGTTGTTTGATAAGCAGATGGAGAAAGGGAAAGAATTTTCTTCAAGGTGATGTACTCATAGCTGTAAAAATTGTGATTGCTTTGGAGACCAGCAACTGGCTTAAATGCACAAAATGCCATGCATAGCAGATAGATTTGTGTGGCTGGGAGATTTACTTCTTCTCTCAGATTAGTTCTAAGCTTTCCTGTTGATTTGCTTAGCTTTATCTTTGCATCCTTTTAGGATTCCTGACTGTATAAGAAACATTTTTGCTGTGTCTTGGCTCGCTTGCATGTCAGAACAGAGTGCAGTAGGGAGGTGCTCTAACTAGTTATAATTGAGCCACCTCAGGTACCAAAAGCTCCTAGCCATGACAGCATGGATCTCTGTGTGATTAATTTACTCCTGCCCTCATAAGCTTTGCAGTGCTGCAGTCAGGCTTGGCAGGAGGGTGATTCATTCCTCCTTTTTGTAGAATCTGGGGCTTACAATACATCTTTGCTATAGTAAGATGGGTCGTGTTAATAAAACCAAGAAGGATGTCTCTAAGCAAAATAAAAAGCTTAAGTTTGGAACTGACATACTCCAGCTGTAGCGATGCATCTGTCTGAAACTTGGTGGTGAGCAAGAACAAGAGAGTTCTGTAGCTTCTAACAGTCTTCCACTAGTCTTGCAACAATCTTCCAATACCTAACAGGGCCAACAAGAAATCTCAAGAGGGACTTCTGACAAGAGCCTGTAGGGACAGGACAAGGGGGAATGGCTTTAACCTAACAGAGGGGAGATTGAGATGAGCCATTAGGAGGAAATTCTTCCTGTGAGGGTGGTGAGGCCCTGGCACAGGGTGCCCAGAGAAGCTGTGGCTGCCCCATCCCTGGCAGTGTTGAAGGCCAGGTTGGACGGGGGTTGGAGCAACCTGGTCTAGTGGAAGGTGTCCCTGCTTGTGGCAGGAGATTGAAACTGGATGAGCTTTAATGTCCCTTCCAACTGAAACCAGTCTGTGATTCAACACCATGCTGCGCTGGCTTCTCTAAGGCAAACTGGTGTGACTGGCTTGTGTTGTAGAACATGGAGTTCTCTTTCTGCATATGTGGTCATGTAGCCTTCAGGGAAGCATGATTTTGTTGAAGCTTAAGGGCATCATCTGTAGTATCTGAATATTATTTAGAAGGATTGTCACTTTTCAAAGAGCTTCTTAGCCAGACAGGGGACAGTGAAACCTTTAGTATCTTTACGAAGTTAAAGAGGTGTAATAATTAGTTTTCAAATGTAACTGGGAGGTTCTTACTCATGATAGCTTCTTAGGGAATTAAAAGTCTTAAGTAGGGGAATAAAAATTCAGTATATTCAATGTTCCACAAAACAAACCAAACATAAATGACCAAACTTTCAAAGATCTGAATTCTGGATAGTCCAAGAAACCCTCAAGTTAAGAACCTGGTTTAGGTTTTTATTTTAGGCGCTACATAAGTATTTATAGTTTGGGCATATGCTCTTTATTCTGTATGTGTGAAGGAAATTAACTTTTTGTGTACTTACTATTTTATTTCAGTAAGCAATAGATGTTTGAGAAGACATGTATTAAGCAGACTGGGGAAAAATGTAGTCAGTTCTATTTTTCTGAACTGTTTCTGTTCATTATTTTTAAGGGCCAAACCCATCTGTCTCCTGATTTGGCTTACTTAGAACCAACAGCATTAGATTTCTTTTTTTAAACTGAAAAATCCCTGGAAAAAATGCACCCTCTGCAGTTCTGATTTACCAGTAATGCTGTGTATCTGGTGTCTGCTCCCTTCTTCAGTCCTATTAAAAGCATTGGTAAAGCTATTTCCTGCAAATCTCAGAGGCGGAATGCCAGAATATGGTGTTAGAAATAAGTCTTATTAAGGATGTTTCTCAATATTCTTTTTCTTTATATATAATGTCTTTATATATAAAATGTTATTTCTGTGGAGCTGTTCATGTCTTCATAGGCAAAACAGTTTAGTTGTGCAGTCTGTACAGACTTCTGGTATTTTTTACTGAAAGGGAAAAATGTTTTAATAGAAAGCTGCCTGGTTGCTTGTTTCTCAAATTTGGAAATTTAACAGCAGTGAGCAGGATAAAAGCATGTCTATGTCAGACCTTGCAGAAAAAGTCTTCTCTCCTAAAAAATTATTGCATTAAAGCAGTGTAGATTGATTTAGGAAAACTGTTAAACTAGTAATATTTGCACAATTAAAGCATGCCTGAAGGTTTTATCATAATTGTCCTGGGTTAAGCAGTAGCAGTCATTTTTCTCTTAGCAGCTGGTGCAGTGCTGTGTTTTTTACTTTCAGCCTGGGAACAGCGCTGGTAACAGCTATGTTTTTAGTTGTTGCTCAGTAATGTTTACTCTGACCAAGGACTTTTTGAGTCTCATGCTCTGCCGGGGAGGAGGGGAAACTGGGAGGAAGCAGAGACAGGACACCTGACCTAAACTAGCCAAAGAGGTATTCCATAGGACAGCATGTCATGCCCAGTATATAATCTGGGAGCGGTTACCTGGAAGGACGAGATCACTGCTTGGGTCGGGCTGGGTATCAGTTGGCGGGTGGTGAGAGGATGTATTCTCTCCCCTTGTTATTTCCCTTATAATTATTATTATTGGTGGCAGCAGTAGTGATTTGTGTTATGCCTTAGTTACTGGACTGTTCTTATCTCAACCTGTGGGAGTTACATTCTTTCGGTTCCCCTTCCTGTCCCTCAGAGAGTGGGGGGAGGAAGGCAGGGGAGTGAGCGAGCAGCTGCATGGTTCTGGGTTGCCGGCTGGGCTTAAACCATGGCACATAATGAAGGTGCAAAGTCCTTCGCCTGGGTTGGGACAATCCAAAGCACAAATAGATGCTAGGCAGAGCCTGGATTGAGGCAGCCCTGAGGAGCACAACTTGGGGCTGTTGGATGGTGAGAAGCTCCCTGTGATGTGGCTTCAGTGTGCACTTGAGCCCAGAAACCAAAGTCTTAGGCTGCATCCCCAGCAGTGTGACCAGCAGGTCGAGGGAGGGGATTCTCCCCCTCTCCTTTGCTCTGGTGAAACCCCCCCTGCAGCCCTGCATGCAGCTCTGGGGCAACAACACAAGGGGGACATGGAGCTGTTGGAGTGAGTCCAGAGGAGGGCACAGAGATGCTTTGAGGGTTGCAGCAGTTCTGCTCTGGAGAGAGGCTGAGAGAGCTGGGCTTGTTCAGCCTGGAGAAGAGAAGGCTCCAGGGAGTCCTTAGAGCAGCTTCCAGTGCCTAAAGGGGCTGACAGGAAACCTGGAGAAGAATTTAGGTAGGTGGTAGCCGCAAATATTATCTGTAGCTGCTGCTTTCTCACCCTTCTGTCACAGTCAGGTGCAATAAGCAAGATGATCAGGGTAAAAATAAGCATAGGGGGAATAATCAGATTTAAGGCGTATGCATGGCAGCATCATTTTGGGAAACTTCCTTGTCTTCCCTGTCAGCACTGTCACAGTGGTGTGTAACAAAGGATGTGCTAGATGGAACGTTAGTGATGTACAGAAAGCATGGAGGGCAGGAGGTGGCAACACAAAGTTCACATTACTTGGAAAAATAAGCTTTTCTCTTTCTGCAAGCCTGATTCCTACAAATACCTTACTTTCTGGGTGAGCTTTACTTTATGAACACATCCTGTTCTGTTTAGCTCAGTTTGAATGAAAACAGAAATCAAGCAGTTCAGAGGGAACTCTTCCTGATGACAAACAGGGGAGATAGTGTGGACTGTGAGAGAAAAGGAACTTGTGCAAAACTCACTTTCAACAAATCTAAGAAGGTAATAACTTAGTCCAGCAGAAGACTGAACTACAGCTTTTCAAAGAAGGAATTTGCACATTATAGTTAATGGGTAGGCTTTATTTTATGCTCCTGACCTGCTGTGTCAGGATCTTCAGTAGCTCTGAAGGGAACTGCAACAAATGGAGTGCTGCAAGTGCATATAGCTAACTGAGAAGTACTTTAAAAATGTTGATTTCTAGCATTCAATATGGTTTGTAGTGTAAGTTGGGTATTGTTTGTTGCTAAGTTCAGACACAATTTTCATTCTTCTATGGTACATGGCAACACTATCCTTTTAAGTGTTAGTTCAAAGGGCTAAAATATTCATTTGCAGGTTTGTAGGGATGGTGGAAAAAGGAAAGGATGAACATGCTGTAGAATAAGGATAGTATAATAAATCCAGGCATGGCTGGCTGCTCTGGAGTTGGCTGTTAATGAGGCATACACGCGAGGTACCTCAGGTAGAAACAGAGTGTTCTGAATTATCTCTGAAACATCTGTAAGGAGTTCTGAAGGCATATAGCTTCTGGAAATCACTTACACAGCTGGCTTTGAAAGGGAGCTTTTCTGAGTCCTAACAGAACTAAATCATTTGAGGGCCTTGGAGTAAATGTGTTTTGTTTTGTATTTTCCCTTTCTAAAGCGCTTAAGTCTGGATTTTAAGCCTCTTTATAAATGAACTTGAGCACTCTTTTGGGGCATCTTATGGGTTTTAATTATTAAATATGCCAAGGCATACAGAAGTTTAGCAATGTGAATGTGTATTCATTAAAGCTTTTTAAGAACATGAAATGTGTAGCAGTTTTTCCTCAATTACTCAATGTTAGGGAAGGATGGCTGTTATCTAATTTTCTAATAAGTATACTTGTAATAGCTGTAAAGCATTTAGCAGTATAGCTTAAGGAGTTTTGAGAGATCAGTGTGTAAATGGACTCGTTTTCACTGTCCTGCAAAAACTAGTTCTGAACTATAGTGCAAAGAATACATGGAGCACCATGAAGTTACCAGCACAGAAACCAACCATGTCCTGGGCTGCATCCCCATCAGTGTGACCAGCAGGTCAAGGGAGGGGATTCTCCCCCTCTGCTCCACTCTGGTGAGACCCCCCCTGCAGCCCTGCATGCAGCTCTGGGGCAACAACACAAGGGGGACATGGAGCTGTTGGAGTGAGTCCAGAGGAGGCCATGGAGATGCTTTGAGGGTTGCAGCAGTTCTGCTCTGGAGAGAGGCTGAGAGAGCTGGGCTTGTTCAGCCTGGAGAAGAGAAGGCTCCAGGGAGACCTTAGAGCAGCTTCCAGTGCCTAAAAGGGAAGGCAGGAAATTTGTAGAGGGGCTTTTGGCCTGTAGGGGCAAGCTTAGGGGGGAGTAGCTTTAACCTGACAGAGGTGTCACCAGGTTTAAATCTCAAGTTGAGGCTCTTCCTTTTCAAGTGTGCATGTCCCTTTTTTTTTTCTGATTTTTCACAAAGGTGAAGGTTCCCTTTGTAGAGAGCTCAGCCTTAGCCTGATATCCCTTGGATTTTCTCCTGTTCTACAGCCAGTATGGCTTATCACTTTAGGTACAGGTAACCTATTACATAGCAGCTCTGGTACGTCTGATGAGGGCCTATTTTTATCCCACCACCTGTTAGTTCTGGTCACCGGGCCCTGCAGCTTGAGTCACTTTCTGTAATATCTTTCCTTCCTCACTCCCTCCTCCCTTTCTAATGTTCTGTAAGCACTTTCTTGATGTTTTCTCAGATCACCCAAGAATTTATTAGCATGGATGCTGTTTGTAGGTGCATAATGCTTGGAAGTTCTGTTACATCCCAGACCATTCTGTGATGATTCTATGATTCCATGATTCCTCCTTGCAAGCTTGGGCTTCAGAGATGTTGGGCAGCAGAGCTTCTACAGGAGTAACAGCTTTCTATTTCACTCCCATTTTGAACTCCTACTGTCAAGTTAACATCTTTTATTCAAGAGTGTAATTTTGCTTTATTTTGCTTATTTTGACTTTTAAAGTACTTTTGCATCTGATTCTGGTAGCATGAAGAATTGTCTTTACATCACTATTCGTATATTCTTCATTAGTATCTACAGAATGATTTGGTAGAGAGAACAGCGTCTTCTGTGTCAGAAAGCACCATTCATAAACTCTTAACATCTTATATATTCTGAAATTATCCAGATCCTGATCATAACTGGTTAGAGTTTGAGTGTTTTTTCAGAACTTGAATAACTATCTTTTTCATAGTTTTACAATGCAGATTTTAAAAGGGGAGGTTTGCAAAAGTATTTTTTTTTTTGTTAAATTAAACCTTCATTTGCTAGGATGGTTGACCTGAAACTGCCCCGAGTGAGTCTCAGTAAGTTGCTCTTATCAGAGAGAAGTCAGTTTTTCTCCCTACCAGTGTTCCAACTATCTTCATATACATCTGCTTCTAATGAGTACTTGTTATTTTTGACAGATGGCAATGCCATTTTCTCATGCATGATGGGGTATGTAATATTGCACAGAGACCTTTAAATTGTCTGTGAAGATTTATTTCCAATCACTGCAGTAAAATACCACCTTATTTACAATTAAATGAAAAACTTTGGTTCTCATACTCTTCCAGACAAGTATTTTAAATGTTAAAAATCAGTTGTTTGCTTCAGATTCAATGCTTATTTGAGCTAGTGTCTTAGTGTTTGCAGGGGTCATGGATGACAACGTGATAAGACAAAGCAGGGTTCAAGTCCTGGCAGATGCCAGTTCTGGCTTTTAGACTTCAACTAAAAGCCAGAACTAATGGCACTTACAGGCAAGTTTTTTAAATAGAATACAACTTTAAAATTAAAATCAACCCAACAACCAACTTCGCAAAGCCAAGCTGGTATGATATTTTGGAGATCCTTCTTCCATGCTCTGTTACATTATATGTTCTGAGATTACTGATCCAACAAGATCTTGGATATTCTGACATGTTAACACTTTTGAACACCACATAATCATCTTGCTGCTCACAAACTGAGTAAACAGGTGAAATCTTATTCAAACAGTGCTTTCTTAAGTTACTGGCTGACCAAGTGAATGATGCTGACTGTTCCCCAACACAAGTATTAAATTTACAATTAATGTTGGAAGTGTGACATCTTTTTTCACAAAGACCACACTTGAGCTTTCTGGCCTTGCTTTCAGGCTTTTTTAACTTTAGTGAGGTCTTTTTTGCAGACAGGGAAAAATAACTTTACAGTTAAAGCTGTATAAACCTTTGCTGGTGAGCTGACTGACTCCAAATACAAGTGGATTAAGGAAGACTTCGGAAATTAGCTGATGAGGCTTATTACATTATGAATATATTCTCGTAATTTCTTTGCATTGGGACTAAGTCTTCCAATCTGGATTTTCTAGCTCTGGCAATAATGCTCTCTTTAAATGGTCTGCTACTTTGAAGCACGCATTAAAAGAGCTCTTCAAGCTTTTATTCATTAATGCATTTTTATTCATTAATGTATTTAAATTCAAGGTCAGGTTGGATGGGGCTTTGAGCAACCTGGACTAGTGGAAGGTGTCTCTGCCTGTGGCAGGTGTTTGGAACTGGATGAACTTTAAGGTCCTATCAGTCCCAAACCATTCCATGCTCCTATGAATTTCAAGTGTGGTGTATGCAACCATCCTACTGGTAGCTGAAGGGTGAGCCATCGCTATTGCTGAGTTTGCTGGCCCTGACCCAGTGCCATGGTGCTTTTCATAGGAGTACTTGTGTACTTAAGTGCTTGTCTGGGCCTGAGCCATGGTGTACTTAGAACAATATAGGATGCTGTCTGAAATCACTACTGTGTGACAAGTCCATATGTTGAGAATCGAGATTTCAGTTAGCATGTGTGTCTCTCGGGGGCTGCTTGGGAGCTGAGGAGAAGAGAACAAAAATGATAAAGGACATATTAAGGTAAGATATAGCAATATCCCAGATGTTGCCATTATTGTGGTTTACCAATTCTCCCATTAAATGTTCATGGAGAAATAATGGCCGTGATGTCAGGCGTGATACAGTGTTTATTAGAGGCCTGCTGGAAAGCTTCAGTGTCTGTCTCATAACCTGAAATCAACCATTTGTGTGGTTATTAGAACTATTAAGTATCACAATAATGAGAATCTGAACTCCTGTACAAAATCAGGAAGTTACTACCTATTGAGTGTGATGGGTTACAAGAAATGATGTGTCAGGTGAAATTCTGACCTGAGTTTTCATGGAGTTGTAATTATAGCCTCATTTGTAATGAAATCTTTACTATTGAAAAGTTAATTACAGGAGAAGTCTGCAGTCATCTGTGTAGCTGTATTAAGCCCACAACAGTTAATTTACGAACATTGAGAGTTCACAAAACTAGTGAAATAAAGTAAATCTTAAAGACTAGAATCTAAAAAAAATAGCAAGCGAGAACATATTTTCCTGTCTGATTGAGAGGTTGAGGTCAAGCTCTGCAAGCAATATATCAGTGGTTCCCCCCCCAATAATGGCAGTGTATTTTTTTTTCCCTACATTATATGCATGGTAAGCTGCACAAAGCTTGGCAAAAACTATCAGCAGGCCAAGTGTGTAAGTACATTAAAAATGTTACTCCTTAGAAAAATGACCCTGCAGCATCATGCCAGGACATGGATGGAATTGTGACATTCTGTCTGTGTGTGTATGTGCATATACATATAAACCCTGTTCTGTCTGAGGAACAAAATTATCATAGGTGGGTCCAACTTGTATAACCCAGTCATGCTTGGGAGCCCTTCTTACACAGGTGATATGGTTATTTTTTAGAGCCACATGATGTGATGTACTCATGCTTAATACTGCATTTTAGGGGTACAGGAACAATTTGGAGAATCTTCTCTATTGGCAGTAAGTTTGAGTGTATGGAGCATGAAAGAACAGCAGTTCTTTCATATTTGATGTGTATCAGAAGGTGGATTATGTCTGTAAAGTGGGAAAAGAATTGTCTCCAGAATGAAGCATAAACTGGAGATGGATTTTGAGAGTTGAGTAACATGACAGAAAGGTGTGGTTGTTACCTGTTTTTTTTTTTTTTTTTTTTTTGTTCCAAAACCATGTAGAACCCCCATGCTCTTGAGCCACTTCTGTGTGGAAGTGCTGGAGTCCCCAAGACAAGAGGGACATGGAGATGCTGGAGCAAGTCCAGAGAAGGCCACAAACCCTGCAAGGCCTGGAGTAGCTCTGCTCAGGAGACAGGCTGAGAGAGCTGGGCTTGTTCAGCCTGGAGAAGGCTTTGGGAAGACTTTAGAGCATCTTCTAATGCCTAAAGGGGCTGACAAGAAATCTGGAGAGGGGCTTTTGACAAAAGCCTGTAGGGACAGGAGAAGGGGGAATGGTTTTAACCTGACAGAGGGGAGATTGAGATGAGACATTAGGAAGAAATTCTTCCCTGTGAGGGTGCTGAGGCACTGGCTCAGAGTGCCCAGAGAAGCTGTGGCTGCCCCATTACTAGCAGTGTTGAAGGCCAGGTTGGATGCGGCTTGGCGCAACCTGGTCCAGTGGAAGGTGTCCCTGTGTGTGGCAGGGAGCTGGAACTTGATGAGCTTTAAGGTCTCTTCCAACCCAAACTATTCCATGGTTCAGTATCCACAAAGTTCTGGAAGCAATCAAAGTACAAGTCACTAAACCACAGAATGTGTAAGGTGCTTTGCTACTGTACCAATCATATGCTAGTCATACTTCTGCTCCAGTCTATGTGATTAAGCAAAATATATTAAACTGCATTTTCATGTGCACTGAGGAAATCAATACTTTATAATTAATGTATAATCTCATACATTAGTAAATAATAACATGGGAAAAGAAAGAGAACTGAATTGGAAGAAAGTCGGTGGTTTCTACTACCTTTATTCAGTTGTTCTGCTTCTGTAGAAGAGATTTGCAAATTATATGTTCTCACAAGCAAATGTAAAATTTTCATTTCTGTTTAACCCAAGCATGAGCTGTCAGATTTATGAAGTAATACATGGTTGTGGGATTCTTTCCAACTAATATTTGCAAAGCCCCTGGGTGCAAGTGTTGTTTTAATGCTCTGTACTGCTACTTTGTTAGTTTTCAATGAATGAGGCACCACACACCTGAAAAGTGTGATCATGTGGTTGCATCACATTCTTTTATATTGAGGAATTGGATGGAATTATTCACTTTGTTGAACAAAATTCTTCTAAGTGTGTATATATATATATATATACATATTCTAAATATATATATTTTTTTTCTAACTAGAGTCACTGTCCAGAATACTTTACAGCGTAAAATCTTCCTTAGAAACCTTAATACAGGGTGAATACTTTTTGTAGCGTTGCGTAAGGGTTATTACTCTTTAAATAGGTTAGAATTTTGTTTCCCTTTTGTTATGAAGAGATCATGTGAAGCACGTGCACATGTATTGGAGAATGGCTGAGACACCAAATGTTACATCAGTGATTCTTGCTGCTTTGCCTTATTAATGTCTGTGTTAACATGCACAAGAAATCTTACATTCTGTGGATATGCCTTATTTCCAAATGCTTTCAATCCAGAACATGCTGAGTGTTGTTACTGTTTGTGAGTTTTCAAGAAAGCATCTTATTCCAAAATGAGCACAACTTTGGGTTCTTTGAGCACTGAAGAACTCTGAGTACAGCTACTTGTATTTAAAGTGAGCATCTACCAACGAGAAAAAGAAAAGGAAATGCAGTCTGTTCATATTGGCTACTTTTAGGAAAGTCTTTGCAGTCGGCTCTGAGCTGTATACACGCTTTGTTGGAAGGGTAACTGTGTCAGTGACAATAGATAATGGTCCATGGTGAGACAGACAAAAATAGAAAAGTACTGTTTGGCACGGGTTGTGGGAACATAACCTTGAAAATAGGGGAGTTAACACCGCTTTTAGCAAAAGGGAGTCTTATACCAGTAAACATCTGTTCACATGCTGGCCACGTGTGTGCTGATGTTGCAACTGGTAATTTTCCACTCCAGCCCGAGGGGGGATATAAGGACCTGTGCAGGGAGGGACAGGTGAGAAGGCCAGATGTGCATCTTGATTCGGGGGACGCCCTGACAACGCACTGCCTACCACCCCTCCAACCGGGAAACATGTTCCATCTCTTTCTCCTCCTTAGTGGTATGCCATGCAACCAGGGGTTGGTATGTATGTAAACTACTTCTCATTAATATATGTATATATTTGCTTTGCACTAATAACTCAGGAAATAGACTAGAGCATTTCATTGTTCACATTGTGTTTGGTGTCCAGCCTTTGTACATGAGAATCCTACAAACCTGGAACAGTAACCTGGCATGGATATAATCTGTTTAGGACTAACCAGATGGTTTAATTTCTGCATTATGAAGAGACTACGCGATCTTATTGCAATCTTATTTTCTGTTTTACTTGAAAGTGATGTAGCCACTGATGCCTTTGACCATTTTTCTGTCTCTTCTTCCATGTTTCTGTCAACATTAAATGCAGAACAGATGAAGAGACTTGCTTTTATGCGTTTTGACCCAATGCGGGTGCTAGATTTTTTTTCTCTCCTCAGGTATCTAAAACTTTTTGAAGTTGTATGATTTCACATACGATAAATGTTTTCTACGCAAAATGTTTTGAGCATTTAGAGTGGAAAACATGTCCTAAAGGCTTAGAAGCTTAAAGTAAACATGAAGAATATGCACATATTTATTTTAGATACTGGTGGGTTTTGTGTGAGTTTTCTTTTTTTTTTAGACTGCATTTGGGTAGTAAAACAAAAACAAAAAGGTACTTGGAAGCAAGAGGGCTGTATATATGACATACTGGGTCATGATACTCGCATCATGGCTGCTGGGACCCTTCAATCTCATTCCAGTTTGATAGAATCATGGAGTGGTTTGGTTTGGAAGGGACCTTAAAGCTCATATATTTCCAGTCCTTTGCCATAGGCAGGGACATTTTCTGCTAGGTCAGCGGCTTCTTCATGAAGGGAAAACATGTGGAATGCCAGGGTGTGGTTTGCAGAAACGAAATTGAGATTCTTCTGAAGCTAATGAAAATGGTGGTGTGGATTTGGAGACCAGACTCTCTAATTTCCATGTTATTTTCAAATGTATTGTATTGACAGTCTTACTCTAGCAATATTTTTAGTGCCCCATTACATCAAAATTTCATAGTGGAAAAGTATGACTGATTTTAAGTGTGAGAAAGTCATCTAGACTGTTGTGTGGACGTTGCATTATTGTGAAGCCTGAAGCAGGTTGTGTGACATGGGAATAAACTGTGGTAATGACTAGTAGTGTAATCAAAGCACTGAGTAGCTTGATCATAAAGTATAAATCTTGCTCTATTCTCTTATCTTTGGTTATTGTTACTTACAAATCTAATGAGATCTGTTGCAAAATTAACTTTCTGAGGAGGGTTCATAAAATAAACAGGAACAAAGTATTGTTAGATGAGTGAATTTTACTCAGATTGTATTAGAATGTGGCTTTTCAATCTGATTAGAATTTTAAACGTGCCTGGGAATCAAGAAGAAAGAAGAAATAGTTATATTGAAAAGGGTTCTGGAGCAGCTTCTTAGAGAACACTTTGACCTTGAAAAAGATAAAACCAGAACAAGTGTAAAATAGAAAGAAAATAATCCTGATATTAACACTAAATGCTATAACACAGTGTTCTTCACACAGCAAAGAAGCAAGAGAATAAAGAAACAGTGAAGAGGCAATAGTCATAGTAATTGCATAGATCTCTTAAGAATAAATCACAGTATAATTAATTACAAGATAGTGAATATTTATTTTGACTATCTTTCAAGTTAGCATAAAGTGAATATTCTGAAATGTTTCCAAATATTTCTGTAGTGATTGTTTTAGTGTCCCAAGTACCCCACTTTAGCATAATGCTATACCTGTACTATATTATAAACATATTTTTTTTTTACTGACTTCACTGCAAGAGGTGCAAGACTGCAAAATGGGGACCAGCTCAATCATTGCAAGATACAAAAAGGGAACCATCATAGCCTGAGATTTGTAGTTGCAATGAAAATAATTCCTGTACTTCTCTCCGAGCGCTCGGAATATGCGTAATGCGCATATTGATTTCATATAGTCATAAATAGGGGAGAGCTCCTGAGATTAAATCATATAATCACAGATTGGTTTGGGTTGGAAGGGACCTTAAAGCTCATGTAGATCCAACCCCCTACCGTGGGCAGGGACACCTTCCACTAGACCAGCTTTCTCCAAGCCCCGTCCAACATGGCCCTGAACGCTGCCAGGGCTGGGGCAGCCACAGCTTCTCTGGGCAATCTGTGCCAGTGTCTCACAACTTGATGTTGTGGAGTTGCACTGAGATGACCTGCAGGGCACTGCTCAGCTGTTACCTTTTCTAGATTCTAAAAGAATGCTGGATTTTTATAGCATGTAAAACTGTGGTTTTATTTACCTTTGTTAAGGTTATTTAAAGAAATACTTCTTTATATCTCAAACCCATAAAATCTTGATTTTATGATTCTGTAGAAACTCTACTACAGCTTTAAAGTGGCTTTTGTCTCAATTGATAAGTATGTGTTTTGAATTCAAACACTTCAACAAATGCAGAAAATTGCTTGGTGTATGTTGCAGGCACTGGCCAAATAAGAGCACTGGTCAGAGAATTCATACCAAATCATCTCAGTATTAATGTGGTTTAAGCAAAACCTGTCAGCATCAGACATGCTCCTCCTCCTCCCAATCCTTCAAGACAATAAAAACTCGTACATGCAAATTTCCTTATGAAGCTGTTTCTCTGTTAAGTACATCACTTGCATTAGTGTTTCAGTTCAAGAGATGTGACTTGTGATATTGCACCGTGTCTCATCAGACCAGAGTAACTGGAAGCAATGGCAAGTGGAAGTGACAGCTCCTGCCAGGCCACAGAAACACAGCAGTGGTGTAACTCAGTAAAAAGGACAATAATGTGTGTCAGGCTTCTTAAATGAAGGCAGTATTAAATGTTAACTGTGCCAGACTAATCTCTGATTTTGATGTAAACTGAAGAAGCCTGATTTTCAGAATTAAGACCAGTTCTGCCCTCAAGTTTTGTGCTTTCATTGTCATCACTCTGCATTGGAACTGGTACTTAATAGGCTGAACAATTTTTTTCATGCTGGGAAGGGAAGAGTGATATTATAGCATCCTGTGTCACAGCACCTTGCAAATATGCATAACATCACTATGTTATGATAAATGCATGCAGTGTGCTCTGCTGTGAGTGTAAACCAGGAACATCAATATTAAAAAAAGAAAAGAAACCATGCTTGGGGTAGTAGTTGCTATTGGGGAGTAAAAACCCAAACAGCCTTGCTTTTTGTAAATGTAAGTAGCTGTAGTGGCTCTGTTACAAGTGGGTTTTACTGTCTTGCAAGAAGGGAACAGGCTGGAGGGAAATGGGAGAAAGACAAAAATGGAGTACCCTTATGTGTAGTACGTTGTGACTCAAGAACAGTGAAGACAAGTGCTGGGGAGATACTGAATGAGAATAAAGAGCCTGATGGTTTTAGCCATCCAGAGAACAAGATGTTTTATGCTTATCTTGGGATATTATGAAATGGTGTCTTTTGCTTTGCCGTGAACATTGTTTATATTGCTGATGTATCCAGAAACCCCATTAGTAGATTATGAAGCCCTTTTCTGCCATGCAGAAGTACAAATTTATGTCTCTTTGAAGTAGAGACTAACAATCAGAGGGTTGGAGCATCTCTTCTATGCAGGCAGGCTGAGAGAGCTGGGCTCATTCAGCCTGGAGAAGAGAAGGCTATGGGGAGACCTTAAGAGTCTTCCAATACCTAGAGGGGGCTTAAGACAAATCCAGAGAGGGGCTTTTGACAAGGGTCTGTAGGGACAGGACAAGGGGGAATGGCTTTAACCTGACAGAGGGGAGGTTTAGATGAGACATTAGGAAGTTCTTCCCTGTGAGTGTGGTTGAGATGCTGGCACAGGTTGCCTAGAGAAGCTGTGGCTGCCCCATCCCTGGTAGAGTTCAAGGAAAGGTTAGAGGGGGCTTGGAGCAACTTGGTCTAGTGGAAGGTGTCTCTGCCTGTGGCAGAGGATTGAAAGTAGATGAGTTTTATGGTCCCTGTGATTCCTTTTAGGAAGTACTGATTTTATTGTGTGCATCACTGTGGAAGAGTTGTCTAAAGAAAATGTGAAAATTATGGTTATGCAAAGGTCCTCCCTAGAGAGAAAAGTTAGTGGAGAAAATAAATTGGTATTGCAAGGTGTTGAGTGGGCAGGTCAGAAAGGGTAGCCTCAAAGGTATGGTTCATAGCACAAGGGGTTTCAGCTGTGGGAGCAAGCAGCTGCTTTCTGAAGATCTTTGTTGTATTTACCAAAAAGAAGTGTTCCAAGGGTTGTGCTAAAAGTATAACCTTCCTGACAGGAAACTGGATTTGTGGTTTCTGTATCGCACTTATCAAACCAATGAAAGGAAACTTGTGATTCAGAGGTGAGTTAATGAGAGAAACATCGTGTGAAGCTGAAAACCATACAAATAGATTGAATGTAGAAGCATTTCCTGCGCATTCTTTCCTGTTTTCTTGTATCAGTGGTGGTTGTCGTTGTGACTGCTTTCCAAGTCTTGCACCCTTCTCAGTATCTTTAAAAAAAAAAATTGTTTACCAACTTACCTATTATTAATTAGGCCATGCTCTGACCACTGCATGTGCAGCTCAAAGGGATGAAAAGATCCCATTCCAGTTATGAATGTCTCTCTCTCTTGTTACACTGTTTTGATATTTTCCAAGCTCAGAAAGGTCAGGGTTGTTCAGCTTCCACTTGGCCTCCTTCTCTGAACGATTAATCCACATTTCAAGCATGTTATAAAGCCTGGCTCTGATAAGAGGCATTGAAGAGAACAACAGAATTCCAGCACATTACTCTGACTTGACTGCACCAATTACCGGAGAGGCATGAACAAAAAGCAGCAATACTCTTGGGAAGGAGGCCTCCCCATATGGATGTGTATTCTGGCTAGTGCATTACTAACTTTGCATTACTTCTTGATAAGTGATCAGGAGCTATTATATTTCTGTCTACAAGCACAAAAGGGAAAAAATTGAAGAAAATGGGTTTTATCACCTTTTATTATTGGGTTTAATTACAAGTCAATTACAAAGGCTCTGCTAGACCTATAATATGTGAATGAGATCCCTAGGAGGAAAGGAATGGGTACCTGTCACGGAGAGAGGGTTTGAGGGACCCAGGGGGTTAAGAGTGGGACTGCAGTTACCAGCTAGCTGCGAATGTAGTAAATGTAGTTTTGCTGAAGAATACTGTTTATTGAACTCTTGGTGTCTTTGGCAACCAGATGAATCTGCTCCTCATGAGTTGGGTCATGTTTGCATGCAGTTATCCTGTTTAAGTTTACTGTAAATAGAGTGTGTGTAGCAGCTGAGATACTATCTTTGTAATAGTTGACCTTTTAACCAGTATAAAACAGGGAATGATGATGCTGAATATACTTGAGCAAAAAGAAGAAATACTGTCTGAATTGACCTATGCTGTGAAAAGTAAGCAAGAGATTTTACAGTTAATGTACATTTGTATTTTTCTCCAGTATTTGTTAAGTATTCAGTTGTGATGATGTGTTTTAAAAGTACTGATATAGTTGTGCTTTGATAATGAATTAAGCTTTCTCTATTATTTAGCAGTTTTATTTAGCTATTAGAGCAAGGATATTTTTTACATTGATAGTTAAACTAGAAAAGCAATAGCTTATCAAAATGCTATTTTGGTTAATTATATCATCTGAATTCTTTTGGGTGCTGTTTAGTTCTTGTTTCATTGTCACAGTATACTGAGATTACTTTAGTAGAAAAAAATAGCAAAATAAAAAGGGGAGGAAATGCCCCATAACCAAATTGAATTTAGAATTGTAACCAAATAAATGGTCTTGGTAGATTGCTTAGTAGACATGTGTTAACTTAAGTAGAAGACAGGTTGTCATATTTTGCCTCTATTAGACTTCCCCGTTCTCTATTCTTAATTTCAACTACTGATACAGATTATTTTAAAGCACTCTACTGGAAGAATTTCAGATTAAGAGATGTAGTCTGCAGATACTCATAGAAGTATAGATCAGTCTGCAGCTATTTGTGGAAGAAATGGTGCATGAACAATTCAAATTCACAGAGGACCTGTGAAGAGAAAATGACTTTCCTGCTGGAAAATGAAAGCAAGGGAGAGGAAATGGTGTTGAGGCCTATGAGAGCAAACCTTGTGCTTCTAATATATAGCATTTTGTCGCTTACTATTAAGGATTTAAGAACTTGCCAAAATTACTTCTTCATTAGGGTGACAATCATAGAATCACATAGAATTGTGTAGTGTCTCAGCTTTTATATGAATTATAGCTTTTATGGTTTTGTGCTGTATATGATACGGCCCTAGAATAATAAATAATACTTATGATTTGCTCAAAATCAAAACTCCAGCTGCAGACACAAGTAATACAAAATCAGTGTTATAGTGCAGTATTTCTCCTTTCTTTTTCCCCTAAAAAGATTTGAAATGCGTTGGGGTCTTTGAGTCAGCTGAGACACAGATGGAGCCAGTCACATGCGGAACATGGCCAGCATTCCCAAGAGTTGTTTTCAGTCTATTTTCTAGTCAATAAGTTTCACAGGGGAAAAAAAAATTATAACAATAATGTCAGTGCCTTCCCTGCAGAAAGCAGTGAGAATGGAATATTTCCATGGTGAATTAAAATGCACACATTGCTGAGCAATGAAAGCAAATTAAGGCAAATCCTGTAACTTCATTTTAAAAGCAACTGTGAGCTTTAATTGTCATAAATTCAGAACTAATTAAAAACATGTTGACAAAAATTGGACCAACAGCTTGTCATTTTCAGATCTAAGTGAAATGCAAAGTGCTGAGAATAAATTACCAGGTTTGAATTCAGTTCTTAAGTGTGGTATGTTTGCTACGTAGAGGATATCTCAGGATATTGAGACAAGCTAAAAAAAAAAGGTAGAAAATATAGAAAATATTCTCTCTATGATCAATATATGGCTTGATGTCTATACTTTGAGACCTGGAAATCTTTCTCAGCAACTGGGCTTAGGTGTGTGATTCGTTCCTATTTTAATTCCATTCTGGGCGAGAATTAGGCACGTACCATCTCCTGTCCTCCCTCAGAACATCTAAAGAGGAAGTAAGTCTGGGGATGTGGATTGCAGTGTGTAGCTCCAGGAGGTCCAGATGGGTCCCAGGTCTGGATTATTAAGTAAATAGGACCACAGGATGTGCTGTGGCATGTAACTACCCCCTCAGTCTGTTCCCATCTGCTCTGATAATAACTAGGTATAATGTAAAAAGAAATACTAAAATCCCCAGTGGTTAATTATTTCAGGATTAACAAAATTTACCTTCATATGTTAATAAAATTATCATCGTTGTTGAGCATAGGAGTAGTGTTCTTCCAGGGAATAGGGTGGCTGAATCTTCTACTTTGCACCTTAAAAATATGAACGTATGAAACTTTGTATGTGTAAGGTTGTGCTGCAACTACCGTATGACTGGAATGTCCTTGGGGTTCGTATTTCACATCTTTCTGCTCTGTAAGAAGACAAATCCAGCTCTAATACCCATGAGCAAACTCTGCATTGCTGTGCACATACTTAAAACATGACAAAGGTGCCACAGGGTGACAATTCAGAAGTGTGATTAGGTATTTTGCTTAAGTGAGATGATATGTTTGTGTGTTGCTGTCTAATGCCAGCACCCAGAGCTACTGCCCTCCAAATCTCAAAGATCTTTGAAACCAGGAGCAAAAATGTGAAGTTTTTTTTTTGTAAGTATAGGCTGAAATGAACATCCTTTCAGCTTTACACAACTCCAATGAAGGCCTTATGTCAATATCCTTCATGTCTTTTAAAATACAGCCCTAAAATAAATAGCGGAGCACTGTAGGGCCTAATCTAATCTAAGGTGTAAATTTGCAAGGCCTGTATGTGAAGTGCATTGACTGATGGCAGGATATAGCATAGAAGTGTGTGGTTACTTTGCTTTTGTAAAGGACTCAGTGACAACATGCCAGTGTGGGGTTTTGTTCTCTGAGCCAATTACTCGTTTGTAATTGAAATTTCCTGAATGACTTTGGCATCCTGTGGTGAGACTTTTGGCAAATGAATGAGAACCTCGTGTACAGCTAGTATAAAGACAGAGGAATAAAATCATGCGTAGCTGAGGATGGGGTGAAGCTGCTCTTATTTCCTCTGCTAAAGGTCTAGGTAAATTTCAGATTCAGTTTAAGTGTCTAACTAAATTCCAGCCTGTCTTCCTTTATACAGACTGAATTGCTCAGATGCTTCCCTGAATAGAGTAGAATAATACCATGTATCAGCTATGTCAGTAAGAACTTTGGTTGTTAAGATATCAGCTGTGCTGAATTTCAAAGCTCTTTGTGAAAGATTGCATACCTGGCCCTAGGAATGCCAAAGAAAGTCTGGGGTCTGGCTTCAAGAAGTACAAGGGTATAATGCTGTCCAAGAGAATAATTTGAAGTGGGTTATAGCTATTACAAAAATACACTGTGCACTCCAGTGCACCTTACAAGATGAAATTAGAAACATGTGCATGTTTTTGAAATGAGACAGTTGAGAAAAATTAAGCTGAGTTTTCTCTGAATGCATGATAAAAATGTTTCTTGCTGCCAGAATGATTGCTTTTTGAGCAGTGGCACTTCCTTTGCATTCCTCTGTTCTAGTAGTTTTAGCTCACTGAATGAAAAGTATTAAATTCACATTCAAATAGTCTAACTTGAGTCTCTGTTTAAATCAAATGTTATGTGGCAGTTTACAATCCTCAAGTAATGAAGGCTAATCGTTTGTTATCTATGGAATCTGCATATCTAGGTATATGGAACAACTTTAAAGCAGGGCTGTGTTTTTTCACACACCATAGCTACTTTTTACCATCTTGCTGCATTGAGTTGTCAGACTTAAGGGCAGAAAGTCAGCTGTGAGTTGCTTAGTTTGAAGTATAATGAATACGTTGCTCAAGTTAATCTTTTTCGTTACAACAAAATATTTAAATGAGGAGAATTTAGTCCAACAGGGTTCATACAGCAACACATTCTCCAGTATTGTTACGTTTATGCAACTTGGAGTAATTGACCTTTCCTTAATGAGCTTCTCTGTGGTGCACCTTACTGCAAAGATAATCGAGGTGTATACTTTTAACATGTTTATAATGATCAGCATGGGATTTGCTGGTTCTGTGTACTTAAAAGTACCATAAAAGACTTTCCAGTACCTCTTATTGACTGCATATTCTGTAAAGGCCTTTGGTAGCAAGTCCTCAGTTACTTTTTGTTCTGTTACCATGGTAACTTTGAACTTTTTAGCTGTGGAAAAAGCTTTTTTTTTATTTGACTAGCAAGAAAAAAAGATGTATTTATGGTTTTGAGCAACAAGAAAAAAGAAGCATGGGTTTTAAGGAAGTTGTATCAGATGAGCTTGTGTACTGTAAAAAAGAGTTGTTTTTTTTTAAAGTGCTTTGGATTTTCTTTTTGGTGTATGTAAAAATCACTGAAATGGGGGGAAGCTATTTAAGTAAGATACATTAAGTCTTCCCTGCTTATAAACTATATAGAAGTATTTATCAGTGTGTATAAATATACAAATGAGAATTACATTGCATTCATGTAATAAATTAAACTGTAAAGCTTACGTACATTACGAAGGTTGCCCTTGTAGTGTGATACGGTTCAGATCTTGAAGAACTTAAGGGAATAATAAGCCAGGTTTGTAGTAGACCTGTGCTTTAATAAGCCTTTTATTTTCATGTGAGGGGTATGCTGCCTTTGTACTGTATAAATTATTAAGAGTAAGATTTGAGTAGAGGATAAGTTTGTAAAAAAACCTTTAAAGGAGGTCTTGTTGTTATGGAAATGTTAAAAGCAATCCAGGAAACAAATATTCTTTTGACCACATTGCTTAAAAATAATAGAACTACACTTGAGCTATTCATGGTCTTTAAAGCTTGAAAGCTTTTAGAACAATTTATTTAAATCAACTTTAGAAAACACTGATTAAAAATCCTTTGTAATTTTTTTTCCTCTTCAGAACATCAAGATTTATATCTGGCAATTATGGAATTGTCTTTGTGATGGTTATCAAGGCAATATGATAGTAAGCAATTAAAATGTATAATCAAACAGGAGCACAGGATGAACTCTCTGGCTTGCTTGGCAGTATAAGCCTGAAAGCTTGCAGTAGTTCCTGCTTCCTTTATTGCATCAAACACTCGTTTAGCTTCCCCTTGATGAAAGTCACATTGTTCCTAATGGCATCACAGGGGTTTTTTGTGTTACTTTAATAGAAAACACTGATGTGGCAAAGCAAGAAAGAATAAGACTATGCAAGTTACTATGCAAGTTACATCCAGCTCTGTAGCTTAAGAAAAGACTTGCTAGTCAGCGGAGTTCCATTGGTTTACCAGTGTCTGATAAGTTCACCCCATCAAGTTTCTTCACCTTTTTCCTCTTCTAAGATATCAAAAATTTGACTTTCATCTGAGTCAATGGTGTTGCTAACAGAAAATCAGGAAATTACTACCTGAGACTGAGGATAATTAAAAGAAATGGTAGGTATTTATTCTAAGTGATTGATTGGAAACCAGGGCTAGCAACTGATGTAAGGGAGAACTGATCAGAAACGCCTGTCCTGTCTATCAGGAAAGTGTTAATGACTGATATTTCTTCCAGTGCTGGTCCTTTAAACCATCGAAATTGTGGAAATTTATTCTCTGTAATAATGAGCTGTCTTCATTCTGAAAACACTGTTTTAAAGGTTGGATATTCTTGTTTTTAGTCTTGATATAATGTGGACAATGCCCAGTCCTGTCCTGCAGTTGTCATCCTATAATGGTATATATTTGCATGAGATACGGACTCCTGACAAGTATCATAAAGACTGTTGTCTAATGAATTCTAGTTCAAAAGGTTGGAATTTGGGGGAGATATTTGTCCAAGACACAAGCTTCTGCTCCTACAGGCAACTACATCTTCAGAACTACTTGTCTACTTGAAGAAAAAGCTCTAAAATTAGGATTAGATTTGAAAAATATATTATTTAGTGCAGAGCTGTTTGTTACTCTGCCTAAATATTTGTAGGCAAAATACTTAGATGTAGCTAATGCCCATACCTCACTTCAGAGTAGCTTGGTTTAGCTTCTGGAATGTAATAAATCCACTGGGCCAAGTGCTTGAATTAACATAGTAATTAAAGTTTCAGCATATTGTTGTAGGTCACAGTAAGAAAATGTTTAATCTTCCTTAATTTGTGTACATTCAAGGCACTGTGAGGTCTAGGGAGACTGAATTAAATTTGAGTGTATCAGAAAGGAGCTAAGTATTTTAAGAGAAATGAGCAAAAGGTTTAGCTTTGGGAGCTCTTCATAGTTGTTTGTCTTCTAAAAGATCCAGCAGAATTGGGTCACTACTGAAGTTACAACTCGTGAGAAAGCTGTAGGTGTATAGGAGCCAAAATATGGAATTATCCTGCATCTGGCCATGTAGGGATTTGGGGTTTCTTTGGTTCATAGTTCATTTTCCATGGTCAGCTGTGATTATAAGAAAAACTATCTGGAGCTGGACTGGAATAAGTGAGCAAGGGAGGGATCTAGTAGGTCAGGTGGTAGTTACTCTGCTGTAGAGGAGGTGGTACTTTACAAGGTACTAGAGTGGTAATAGGCTGAAGTCTGCTTTTCCTCATGTAGTGCCAGGTTTAAACATTGACGTTAAGAGGATGATTTAATTTCTTTTGTGAGTGAATCCAAGGGAAGTTCAAAAATTACTTTGTCCCACCACTGCACACTTGTCGGGGAAAAATAGCTTGAATGCTTATTATGGCATCATTGGGAATGAATCAAGATTTAACTTCCCTTGAAACAGCTTTGAAGACCATGGTAAATTCCCAAATTTCAATAGAATCATTTGCAGTAGGTCTTTTTTTTTCTTCTGAAATATTTCTTTGCCTTTACAATGGTAGATGGATTTAGTCATTTAATGGGTCATTTGCTATGATAGGCATTCACTTGACAAAAAAGCCCCAACAGAGTAAGTGAAGAAAACTTCTCCATTTGTGCTACAGTATTTATTTTGTTTGCATTACAGAGTTACAGAATGGCATGGAAGGGATCTTGGAAGGGTTCCCACCCCCTAGATCATCCAGTTTCACACCTTTCATTAGAGCAGGTTGCTCCAAGCCCCCTCCAACCTGGCCTTGAGCACTGCCAGGGATGGGGCAGCCACAGCTTCTCTGGGCAACCTGTGCCAGGGCCTCGCCACCCTCACAGGGAAGAATTTCTTCCCAATGTCTCATCTCAGTCTCCCCTCTGTCAGTTTAAAGCCATTCCCTCTTATCCTGTCACTTCAGGCCCTTGTAAAAATTGCCTCCACAGATTTCTTGTCAGCCTTTCTAGGTATTGGAATACTGTTACAAGGTCTCCCTGGAGCCTTCTCTTCTCCAGGCTGAAAGAGCCCAGCTCTCAGCCTGCCTCCGTAGGAAGGGTGCCAGTGCAGGCTGTTGTTCAGCCTTTGTTTGCGCTTGCACAAAGAGGCTTACAAAGTTTAAGATGAAGATAGAAAATAAAGCCAAGGAGCTTGAAGTTGCCTAAATAACTCTTTGTTTCTTGTATGGCAGCATGGAAAACTTGCTCGTTATACTGGGGGAGTAGGGAAACGAGGAATGTCGCAAGGTAGAACAAGAGCTGCATGAGCTGCCCTTGTATCCATCAAACCGTTGTGATTTTGTGGCTAGCAGGCAAGTGAACACTGCCTGCTTCCGCTTACAAGGTGGAAATACTTCTATGTGCATATTGTCTCCATAGCCCTAGACTAATGTACAAACAAATAATCCTTGTATAATAAAATAATCAAATCATCCTAGAGTTAAATGGTTTTACCTCTAAATCTCAGTCTAGGAATCCAATCAAAATGAGCACAAGTAGAAGAGAATTAGAAAAGAGTGGACTGCAGGTCTGCAGAATTCTTCTTTAATGACAATTAAGCAGGATTTTAATGATTTTATTTTTTTAACCTTTTTTTAAACCATTTAGAACTGTATCATTGTTTCTTTTGAATGCTGAGAAATAACACAACCTCAACAACAGTACCAAGGGGTTGGATTCTAATGCATTTTAAACACAGCTTCCTATTAAATGCTGAAGCTATGGGGCCTGCAATCAAAACTCATAGTGAGCCTGTAGGGAGTAGGAGCTGTGGGTACACTTACAGGTGACCACAAGAGAGTGATATTTTGGTAGATGCAGTAGTTCTCTTTCTTCCCTGGAAGTCCTGAAAGATTTAAGTAACTTCATGAACTTAACTAATGGGATGTTTTGGTGATAAATGCTAGTGTGTTTTGTGAGAACTCATCTATTTTAATTAATTTGAAGGCATCCAGAGTAGTCATCAAATGGCTTTAGAAGTCCAATGATGTGTACTCAGAATCAGGAATTGTGTATTGCATATAAAGGGCTTTATTCATTTTTCTCAAGGTACTATAAAATGAAGAGAGATATTGGAAAAGCAAAACTATATTCATCAATCCAAAGCAAACACTATGTTGTAGAAGAAGGTTGAATTACTAGCTCATGGAACTTACAGCACAAACACTTTCTGAATGTGTATTGATCCTGTCACTCCAGGTACTGTGCCATGACATTTTCTTAATATAATAAATGTAAGACCTAACTGGCCTCTGGGACTGGCTGTCTAAACAACTGAGCAGTGATTACAGGCTTTGTTATACCTAGATTTTGTGTAGAATTTTTCCTATACTGCAGTTGCTTGAGAGTAGTCTATCCAGTTGTAGTCTTTGCTCTTAATTCCTGTGTAGTTTTGTGTGGGACCAACAGTCATGTTCAAGCTGTGCAACAGGAGCCCACCTGTGGCTCCTGCTTTTGTTGGCACAGGCTTCAGTCTTGCATTTTTTTTTTTCCACTTGCAATTTTTTTTCCTCAAGGGTTAGGAGATAGAGCTTTGGTGCAAGGATACAGACTCCATTACTACTTCCCCTGCCCTGTCTGACCAGTCGCTTAGTGGAGTACCAGCAGCTGTGGTGAAACCAATCTTCATGCCTTGCAGTGTAGAGAAACTTCTAGGCTTTGCATGCAATTAGATCATAGAAAAAGGAAGAGCAGCCAAATCTCAAAGTTATGTACTTCACCTGTCAGTGGAATAAGTCACCTCTTTTGTGTATCCTTTGTAAGCTGTTACTTTTTTTCATTGTGTTTTTTATGAAAGTGTTCTTTGGATGATTACTTTGTTTTCCATTCGTATCTGTAAGGCACTGTTGCCCAGAGAAGCTGTGGCTGCCCCATCCCTGGCAGTGATGAAGGCCAGGTTGGACAGGGCTTGGGGCAACCTGGTCTAGTGGAAGATGTCCCTGCCCGTGGGCAGGGGTTGGAACTGGATGAGCTTTAAGGTCTCTTCCAGCCCAAACCAGTCTGTGGTTCTGTGAGACTGTAAATAATACTAAGCTTCTGTGCAGTAATAATAAATCTTGAAATATTTTGGACAGTTACTTTAGGCAAATTCTTCCAGAAGTGAAATAGCTTCTTAATAGGTAATGTTTCTGACAGATGTCAGTATTTCTGACAGTGTCACTCTTTCTATCTGTATCTTTTTTTCTAGCCTTTGTCACCTGAAAAATGAGATACTAAGTTTTGTTAGGTGCATGTAATGATGCAAATCTGTCAAATTATCTATGACACTGCATGTGTCTCATCATCTTAGGTGTATTTATTGCATAAAGAATAGGATAAAGTATCAGTGGTCTAAATGTGCTATCTTCAGTGGCATTTACCAGCAGATAACTTGGCCTGGACATGACAGCAGATTTTTCCTCTAGAATGTCAATACAGCACTGGAGTCCAATTATTTTTATAGTCTGCTAATCTTCTTTTGCTTTTACAGTGTTATTGCAGGCTTCTATAAAAAGACTATTGGTAATCTCAGTAGGGAGGCCTCCTTATCAAGCATTTTCAAAGACTTCTGACTTTCGAAAAAATAAAGATCAATAGGTAATACTGAATTCATGGAAAAAGAGCTAGTCAGGCTTCAAAAACCTAAGTGCATAACACACATAATACTGATTATTTTGCCACTTGCAGAAATTTTCTTGGATTTTCTCAGATTCGATAATGAGACTTAGGTAGAGATCTTCTGTATTTTTACAGTACATGAATAAAATGGTCCACTAAAGATAAATTTAGATACACCTCTCTTAGATATTCATAGATGAGAATAAACTGGTGTGTGCTGCTGAAGACAAGTTAGAATCATAGAATCCCAGACTGGTTTGGGTTGGAAGGGACCTTAAATCTTATCTAGTTCCAACCCTCTGCTACAGGCAGGGACACCTTCTACTAGACCAGGTTGCTTCAAGCCCCGTTCAACCTGGCCTCGAACACTGCCAGGGATGGGGCAGCCACAGCTTCTCAGGGCAACCTTTGCCAAGGCCTCACCACCCTCATAGGGAAGAACTTCTTTCTAGCGTCTAATGTGAATATCAGTATATCATCTGTCAGACTTCTGCAGGCTGTGTCAGGGCTAATATGTTTTCCAGGATAAAATGTGGAATTACTTTGAATTCACCTGGCCTTTTATCCATACTCTGAACACATCCCCAGTTCTATTTTTGTTTGTATATCTGGTTGCTGCACACAGAATGAAAATGGAGGGGGTTTTGTTATTAAGGCATAGTCTGATCTTCAGCTGTGATTGGGCATTTCCAATGGCTGCTGAGGGGTGAGAACATGGAGCGGTGTTGGGCTTTGCCTGCCTTTCTTTGCCTCTCAGCAGGAATTAGAGTGCAATAAGAATGGTCTCTGGAGGAGAAAAACTAAGAGGGAAGGGGAGTAGAGGACAGCATTGATTCAACAGGAAAAATAATAGGTCAAACTGTTTTTAAGAAGGTATATTACAGACTTAAGAGATTATATTATAATAACACTGTTATAACCATCAAGTTTTTATGTGTGTTGGAAAGCTGTTTGAGTGTTTTATTTGAACTTTGGAATAATCACTTCAATATAATGTAGAAGTGCTCTGGATTTGCCTGTGAATGTTCCTAACCCTACATATATGCAGGTGGTTGCAGTTCTGTGCCAATACATGGGTGTATTTCCTCTGTAAAATAGAGGCTGTTCAGCTGTCTTTCTGGCCATGACCTTGACATAAATCACTGTTGTTATACAGATAATTACTAATAGTATTTGATTTGCTTCCATTCTAAAATAAACAATTTGTGCCTGTTCTTTAATCTAGATACAGAATTGATTTTTCTTTCTGGAGAATGTTGTCTGTTCTTACCCCAAATCAAGAAGGGTCTGTGCCATGCAGCTTGCTTAAGTTTTTGTGTTGTACTTAATTTTGTAGGCCAACTGCATTCATAAAGTGAATTTAAACCCAATTTCCGTTACTCAGTCCAGTGATCATCACGCAATTTAACATTTGGAGGAAGGCAATCTGAATTTGTACTTCAGTTTATTAGATATTAGAATTCAATACATATTGTTCAAAGCAAACCAATATAAAATAGATATATCTTTTTCCTCACTAAATGAGAAATTCTACTTGTGTCCTTATTTTGAAGAAAAAAATTACTGTAGAAGTTGCTGATAATTGGTCAGATTTTACTTTAGATTTTGATAATGGAGAAAAAGGGAAAAGAAAAAAGCATGTTAGGGATATTTTGGGGTCCAGTTTTGATGATTCATTGGACAGGATATATAAAAATGAAGTAAGTATTTACAGGTGAAGTCAGCATATGTGGAAACAGGAATGGAAGAGCTTTTTGATACTGTAGCTCATTTGGATTCTTTTGATTTAGTTACTGATGGGGGCTGAAGGCGGCTCTGAGGATAAGGTGCCAAAAGAAAATGCCACATATACCAGAAGAATGCATATTGCTCCGTTACTGTTTCTCATAGAAGGCCTTATATAAAGAAAGACTTTTTTGGCTGAATTAGCCATGTGACAGTGCATTACGATGCTGAAGCTTAAATAATATTTTTGGCTAATGGACTATCTGTCTTTGAAAAGCTTTGAGGTATTTATATATCCAGAATTTATTCTGAAAAAAAAAAAAAATAGGTTTTTTGGGGGGGTTATTTTTGGTGTGTTTTTTTTTTTTTTGTGAAATTCTTGGTTTTTTTTATCCTTTGAAACTAATGTAATAGTTCTTTAACTTTATTTTAAGAAGAAAGGGTTATAATGAGATATTAAGATGCAGGCAGAAGAGAGCCAGCCCAGGATGAGGAGGAGGAACTTGACTTTTCCTGTGCCATCACTCAAGACAGATTGATTTTTAAAACCTGCATTTACAGAAGCTTTATAGGTAGAAAAATCAAAATTATTTTTAATATTGCAATGTCCATTTTCCTATCAGTGCTGTTTTCTGTAATCAATCTGGCATCAAAAGCCTCTGTGCTCTGATTCTTTGAATCTGTGTTTTGTAGCTGTGTGGCAAAGTCAGTGGGAGTCTTTAACAGAATCCCTAATTGAGTTTTAAGGGGTAGGACTAGTTTTGTCTGTGGATGTACAAGTGTTAAGTATATTTGGCATTTTCTAGTTTATTCTGAATTTAACAAGAATGCCTTTAAAATGATGTCAAACTTTGAGGTTTTGAGTAATTATGTGAAAGGTATTATCACTCTGATATATATATATATAAACCGCAGGACTTTTTAATCTACTTTTCAGTATGTGACTGTAGGAGAAAGATCCACTTATTTTCATCTTCTGGCAATTTAGTATTCAGTGTACACTAAGATGGCATCCTTCCGAAAAACTCCTTCTCACTTCACTCTCCCTCCCCATTTGCAAATTTGCTTTTCAAGTGCATACTCTGTGTGATTAAATAAAAGGAACTGAAAATTAGTGAGGAAATTGCATGGTCTAGCTATTTTAGAAATGAATTAAAATTGCTGTTTAGCAAAATGGGGTAATTTATCACTTACCTAGTGTTCCCTGTAAGTCATTTATCATGAGTGGCAACTATCATCGTTTTAGTCTCATCTGAGACGGTGGGGAGGAATGAGAGGCTTACATTGTTCAAGTTCATATTTCTTGTAATTGGTGACTAATTTAATGATTGTGCTTAAAATAAAACAGGAGCTACAACAGCTTTTTCTTCTCCCACTGCAATATTACGATCTGTATGACTTTGCATCACTTCTGCTGTTAAATTCTTGTCAGTTACAATTTTACTTTGCATTTTTTGTTTACTTAAGCCTATACTCATTTTACTTGTATGTTGGCTCCAAGTGGTGCAGCCTTTGGTTGCCCAGAGTTTCCAGTTTAGTGTTTGAGGTTTGGTTTTGTTTTTTTGAGATTAACAGTGTACTGCTAGTGGACTTCAGAAGCAGAGTTTATGCTAGTCCAAATTACTTGTAGTCATTCTAAGCAACTAATCTGGAGAGGGGCTTTTAACAAGGCCCTGTAGGGACAGGACAAGGGAAAATGCTTTAACCTGACAGAGGGGAGATTGAGATGAGACATTAGGAAGAAATTCTTCCCTGTGAGGGTGCTGAGGCCCTGGCACAGGGTGCCCAGAGAAGCTGTGGCTGCCCCATCCCTGGCAGTGATGAAGGCCAGGTTGGACAGGGCTTGGGGCAACCTGGTCTAGTGGAAGGTGTCCCTGCCTGTGGCAGGGGGGTGGAACTACGTAATGTTTAAGGTCCATTTTAACTCTTAACTATCCTATGATTCTGTGACTAGCCGAAGTCTTATTTCTCTTGTCATCTTTTTGAGTGCAGCATTTTCTCATGGAGAAAGGGATGAGATGGTTCACCAGCTCCCTGGATTTTTGGAATGAATAGATACTTGTACAGCCTTTTGCTGCAAAAGGATCATTTATAATAATAATAATAAGCCCTTGAGGAATTATTCTTGACTCCTTCAGAATAAGTAGCTCAGTCTTCAATGTTTTGTTCTTATGTTAGGCTAGCTGTGATTATCTCATAATAGACTTGCTTCCTAATAAAGGAGGAAGAAAGTAGTGTAATGTGACTATTAAAATTGCAGTTTATTTTAGAATGCTTTGTGGAGCTTGTAACTACTGGTTTTGTGATACTGTATCTTCATCTTGCTGTAACAATAGCAGCTCTTTTCAGACTGAAAGTTCCCATTCACAATGTAGCTGTTAGCTTTTTACAGCTTGTGAGTGTGACTTTCTCATTTCCTGATTTAGGTGTAATAAAGACTTGTCTTATATCTTACTCGAAGTTTGCTTACATATTGCAACAACGGATTGCACAATGCATTTCTGGGTATGCTGACAAATAAGGTGCTCAAGAAGAGCAATTTCTGTTCCTTGTTAGTGTATATTGTATTAATAGAGAAGGGAGACAGGGATTTGTAATTACATGATGGGGATATGGGAGGGGAAATAGATGGATATTTCCTAGTTCTGGATTTGAAATTGTGAATCTCATTTTTCTCCCCGAGTTCTTCCCTTGGAATTTTCTGTGAAGACTTCTTTAAAGGGTAAGAGGAATAGTTGCTGGAAAGGGATGAACACATGTGAGAAAGGGAAGGAAAAAGGGGATAAACTTCTATTAAAAAACCATTGAAGTGAGATAGGAACAGAAAACTGATAGTGTGTAGCAACAGTAATAGTTTAAAAAAGAAATTCAGCCCGAACTGATAAAGTAGACCATCTGTACTCCCTCTGAATTAATAGTTTAAGTTTTATCATAATTCCGTTGGTTTTCTTGGTTTCAGAGTTAAGTCTTTTATTGGTTAAGCAGACAGTAATCACTTGTTTCTCTCTCTGAGTACCTGCCTGATTTGTTTCTGTATGCAATCAAGTGAGCCTGTTTTATGTAATTGGGAAACAAATTAAGGTCAAATTCAGGTATAAATTTTGACAAAGACTTTATAGTGCTTATAGTTTTTTATCTTAAGTTCCATTGAGTGATCTGTTTATGGAAGGGTACAACCAGGCCCCCTGAAAGAGCTGTGTACTGAGAAGCCTTGTGTATGCTGCATCCTGAGATCATTCTAGGTTCAGTGGCACACCCCTAGTGCAGCAAGTATTGCCGTTAGCTGTTAGTTTGCTGTTGCTGTAAAGCTTCCAATTCATGTTTACTACAGAAGGAGTTTAGGCTGTCTTGTTTTATTGTATCAGTAATTGTTTCTGTCTCCATGCTGTTTGGTGTGGTCTTCCCTGATTGCATTGCATTACTTTTCAGAAATAATCTTTATAAAGAAGAAGATAGTGTAATAGAGAAATGCTTGAGTTTTAAATTGCAAATGGAGCACTGAACAGTTCATCTGTGAACATAGTAGGTTCTGGTTTGGCATAATTTATTTATACAGTCTGTATTTAATGTTCTGAAGATTGAACAGAAGGAACTTGGCTCTCAAGTATCACCCGTACCGGCTTACTTTCTCTTTGAAAGGAATTCTTTTGGCACATAGATAAATTGACAGCACTCAGCAACTCTTAGTATAATAATAGATTGGGTTGTCACATGATGTGGGTCCTTGAAATTTAGTTAATAAACTTATTTTAAGATTCCTGTCTCTTCTGTAAATAAATGTTGCAGCTGTCAGTAACAAGCTTTGACTTACCCTCTCTGGACAATTTTATTTCTTTATTGTATGGTCCCATTATTGTTACTACCTGTTAAGACCAGAGCATCCAGTCACATGCATGTGATGTGCATCAGGTGTGGACACATGATCAAATTATTATGGAATCAGCCAGACCTATTCTCTGATCAAACATTGCCAGGGAGGAGGCTCAATATGCTGTAAAGCTTAACATAGTGCTGTACAATCCGCTGAGACCTGTGCAAGTATTTCTTCTGGACATTGGATCAGATTCTAAGGACTTAAATCATCCTCCAGATAAGTGAATGTTAAAACTGTTGCTGACTTCAGTGGGGAACAGGACAAATCCTGAGTAGGGAAGTAGGAAATGGACCCTTTGCACACTAGCTGTACTCTAACAGAATGTGCTTCTTGTGTCAGTGTGATACGAGGAGATCACATCTTTCTGTATTGATGAATTATCCATACTTCAGGATTGTAACTGCTGTAATATACAATAATTTACAGCACTCAAAATTCAGAACAAAGCCATGTTAAGTTCAGTTATTGGTGTTCATATTATCTCGCGCTTTTTTATGCAGGTAATTACATTTTAGTCATTAAATGAAGTGCAACACTTCATACTGGCTAGAATGACTGCCATGCATTTTTAATGGCTTCTCTAAGTATCATTAAGTGATAATTTGAAAAAACAAACAAACCAGCAGTATGCACAACTGCTTATTAATAAAGCCTGTTCTTAATTCACTTTAGAAAATCAACAAAAGTTATGGAATGAAATGGAGCAATAGGTTATAACTGCTGCTTTATAGAAAACATTTGTGTGTGATATTTTTTTGCAGTCTGTCCAGTCTAATATATATCTTTGTACTGAGTAAAATAGTACATCTGTGCGGTGTTAAAGATTTGATATGGGGGTAGTTACCAGTATTGCCTAGTGGCTTTTCTGTCCTGTGGCTGATCAACAAAACATTTTGGCTTGTATGTGGTTCCTGCTCTGCTAGAAATCATAAAATCACAGACTTGTTTAGGATGGACGGAGCCTTAAAGCTCATCCAGTTCAAACCCCCTGCAATGGGCAGGGACACCTTCCACTAGACCAGGCTGCTCCAAGCCCCATCCAGCCTGACCTTGAACACTGCCAGGGATGTTTCAGTGACAAAGTACAAAACCCTACAGTGGCAGAGCTGTGGCTGTTTTGCCTTCTGTCTTAGCATTTCATATCTGGGCATGGCAAGGCAGCATTGCAGTTGCAGTGTCTAATCACATTCCATTCGTCAAGGCCATATTGAGGGCAAAGATATGAGGTTGCATCCAAGCAATCACAAGAGAAAGTTTTAATTTTTTTGTGGGGAATGTATTACTCCAAAGACCCGGAGGCATGTGGAGACAGGTTCTCACTAACTCCCCTCCCTTCAAATAACAATCTAGAGTATTTTCATAGATATTTTTTGAAATCTTGTAATGGATACCTGTTCACATAAGGGAATACATTGTTTTGTTGTGATACTTCCTTGTAGAAAATACCATGGACTTAATTTCCCTTCAGTCATTTGAAACCAGAAGTTTCAGGGTTTATTATTCTGTAATACCAAGAAGAGTGTTTTCAGCTGTCAGATGCCTGTTCAGAACTGTTGTAGTTCTTAGCAGGCAGCACCTACTGGAAAATGAGATGACTCTAGCTGGGTTTGCAGACTGTCTCATTAGCTGCTCAGCCAAGCTCTGTGACCTTTTATCTGTCAGACATTTATTTCTTTCCTTAGCAGTGAAACTCATCAGAATGAAAGTCAAAGTTCTTTTAACTCTTGGACCAGAAGAGAATTTTCCAATATATCTAAATTTTGCTGAATCATTTCAGTGTTTCAGCCTTAACTTCCTAAAAGCCATTTATATCAGAAATCTCAGTAATGAGTTCTACTGAAAACATAGTAACTACTGAGAAAAAGGGAATTGCTGCTGTACCTGCAGCTGGAGCTTGCCTGGAGGAATTATTGGTAAAGCTTGATCCCTCTTTGAAAATGAGATGCTGAGATTTCCAGGATCACAAGGCATGGCGGCTGAGCTCCTGGCTGTCCTTGTACTCCTCTGAGCTGGCCTTTCTGCAGCCTTTTAGCAGCCCATAATTACTAAAATTTTAAATGGTAAATGAAATGGCTGAAATGGAACTAATCTAGATCAGGAATTGTGCCATTCCAGCAGGATACCCATAGTTACACAACTGGAAATTTGAAGGTGATGTTGTCTTGAATCCCCTCATAAGAGGGTTTGTCTCATGACTCTGCAACCCAGGGGCATAGCGCTGTCAGATCGGAACCTTTCCCAGTTATCAGAGGTATGGATGTGACCTACCTGATGAGGGTTCATGATCTGATGTGCTAGCATCCCACACTAGTACTGTCCTGGTAGGGGATCTGTATCGTAGTCTTGCAATGAAACCAAATATGGGAAACTCCATCCTACAAGGGAAAAATACCAAAAATGTCCATTATTTGCCTTGGCAGGTGAGCAAAAATCAGTTTGGCAGGACAAGTATGCAGTTAGTTTTTATCCACAGTGTTTGGGCTTTTCAACTAAAGTATTTCTCTGAAGTGAAATGTTATGCTCAGCTTTGGCTTTTTATTTTCCAGATTTCTTGTTGGCCCCTTTAGGCACTGGAAGCTGCTCTAAGGTCTCCCCAGAGCCTTCTGTTCTCCAGGCTGAACCAGCCCAGCTCTCTCAGCCTGGCTCCATAGCAGAGGTGCTCCTGCCTTCTGAGCATCTCCATGGTGTCCTCTCAACTCACTCCAACATCTCCACATCCCTCTTGTGTTGTTGCCCCCAGAGGTGGACATGGGACTGTGGGGGAGGGTCTCACTAGAGTGGTGCTTTTGGTCACTTTCAGGATAAACTAAAAATATAACTTGTATGACATCCATAGGCTAGTAACAAGTCCAGAAAGCCAGAAACCCCTTTTTGTTTACTTAAGCATGCTGACTTGCGCATAGTGCCGTGCTGGATAGCAGCTTTGTACATTTTCAATGAATGGTTTGTAGTGTTAGTTTGTTCAAGACCTCAGGCCAGTGCACATGGAGAGATCTAGATTGTTGATTCTTTTTGAGATGTTGTGGTTGTATAGCAAGATTTGGGAAGGAAAAGATCTGGGTTTTAGCTGGAATAATGCTTTGGTTTGTGCATTCACTAAAATGTTCTGTGCTTAGATGTGTTGTTGATCAGATTGCCTAAATAACATTAACACAACTGCTGATGCAGTGTGTTTTTTGAGTTTAATCATATCCATGAAAATTCTATAGGAATATAGTTTAAAATATGTTCATAGTAGATCTTTATTTCCTTCATGGATTTTAAGTGTTTACAATGAATTACTTTTTTATATGATGCTTACAGAGCACCAATTAGCTCTGAAAATAATTCCTGCAAGTTGCAGTGATTTACTTGTTTCTCTCCTTTTGTTTGTCAGGAAAAGAAGAATACATTGCAACATTCAAGGGATCAGAATACTTCTGCTATGATTTATCTCAGAATCCCATACAGAGTAGCAGTGATGAAATAACTCTGTCATTTAAAACACTTCAGAGGAATGGACTGATGCTTCACACAGGAAAATCGGCTGATTATGTCAATCTTGCACTGAAAAATGGAGCTGTCTCCTTGGTCATTAATTTGGGCTCAGGGGCCTTTGAAGCGCTGGTGGAACCTGTGAATGGGAAATTTAATGACAATGCCTGGCATGATGTGAAAGTAACCAGGAATCTGCGTCAGGTAACAGTACAATGGATACAAGAATAACTGACTTTGTGATGAGTAAATGCTTGATGATTTGAAAACTGTATAGTGTGACATTGGATGTTTAGCAGGTGTTTGATTAGTTTTTTATTTGCACAAGGAGGGCTATTCCTGCCACACTTGAGCAGGGGCAGATCTAGAAAGTAGTAGGGCAAGCAGCTGTCTGAGTATCAGATAGATGTTATAAAGACTTTAGGTATCACCCATGTGTTCTGCCACTATAGCTGTCTGCCCTTGCAGTCTTGCATTCGTCAAGGCTGATAACTTTTTCCACAGGACACGAGTTAGTCTAACTGAATCGAAACTCTTTAATTAAAAGAAATGGTTTATATCTTTTTCTCTTTTTATAAGCGGGCAGTAAATTTGTTACTGGCTAAAGATTATGTACTGTGTGGAGGCATCTTGCATGTCGTGCCACATTTAGCTAAGCAAAAGTAGCAGTACCACATACCTAGGATATTGCATGCTTACTCTTGGAGATGTAGTAGGGGGTTTGTAGTCAAACAGTTAAATTTGAGGTTGGGGTGGAAGGGATGAGGGTAAAGAGACTACCATGTATGTGTGTACACTGTATGTGCTAATTAAGTGTACGATATATGCACGTATGTGGCACTAAACTGTTATGTATATTAATGTTCTAAAGTACTTTATTGGTAGTAACATGTAATTTTGTCAAGTGCTATATTTTTCTGCCCTAAATGTCTGTCTTAAGTAATATCCTTAACATATTTGTTGTTTCTCTAAACA